>NC_066255.1:933493-1244658 GCF_024542735.1 Bombus huntii | reverse complement strand
AAGAAAGTGCTGAGAAGCGTGCAAGTGTGTATCGATTAATATCTTTGGAATCGTTTATCAAATACATATATAACTATTCTAATATTAATTCCAAGTGTGAATTTAGTGTTCCTATACCATTATTTCGGCTATGAAGATCCAAAATTCTGAAGATGTATTTAATTAGTGTTTTTAAATATACGTAAACGCAAACATAGTAAGGAGAAAACAAAGAATAGAAGTGAAAGCTAGAAAAATTTGTTAAGAAATTGATAGTTTCGTAACAAGATATATACGTGGTTTTACAATAAAATGTCCTATTTATATTTAAAGGTAGGGCTATCTAATTTACGATACTTTGTAATGGAACATTATAAATTGGTAAAGACAGCTAAAAACAATTAGAATAAATAAATCAGGCTGTTTCTAGATCCCTACAAGCTGCATAGGATTTTCTGACTTTGTTTAAAAGGTTAAAAGTATGAAGAGCTTGAAATATTTCGACTAGTGAGCAAAAATAACAATTATTCCCAAAATTCCTACGAGAGGAGTTATTTAAAAAAAAAGTTAAATCTCCTTGGCAATAAAAAAACCTACTAAATTATAAAAGATGTTTTGAAAAAATTAAGTGATTACAAAATATTAATTTTCGAGTGTTCTGTTTACGAAAAATCATTACAGATGAACATTTCTACGGTTACCGATAACTATTATCAACGATAAATATTGTTTTTGGTTATCGATAACCATTACTGTAATGAACTATTTTTAGTTATTGATAATCATTATCGGTGACGGAATTTCTAACCAAAGAAATTTGAGTAATTGTAATGATTATTTCTGATCAAAACAATTTAAAATAATTGTAAGATACTAATGTTTAAACTATAACTTTGTAAATTTGGGTTACAACTGTCATAGTCCCATATTTCAACATATTTTTAAAAAATGAAAAAATACTATACAGAACATTTTAATTAATTGTAAGAAGCGCAGTAAACGGAATTTGGTCTTAAAGTTCGTTTCTCTTTCTTCCATAGAGAGAATCCAAGAATACGCTGTGTGGAAATACCTGGAGCCCTTTCGACGCACCTCGAATCGCGTTAGTCACAATCAATGTAAGGAAGCAAAAGGGTTGCAGTTAGAGTGGAAGAAAAATAGGAAACCACTGAGATTAATATGGAAATGGATGGAGTTAAAAAGATAAGAAAATCGGAAATTGTCCCAAGGATACGTCTGTTAGTTTCTAATTGTGGGTACTTTCCCAACTGTTTCGCAAAAAGCAATGTCGGTAGTAACTGCTATGGATATTCGTGAGATTACAGACATTAGGTAATAATGGTTGTAAGTTGAGTTTATAATATTTACTGATCGTTTTGAAGCATTTACGGAACATTTTAGAGCACTGGGTAATAAAATTTAATCATAATACAGATCTGAAGAAAATCATGTTGAATTTCTGAAAAATGGTTTCTAAATATGTAGATTTGAAGAAAATTGTGGTGAATTTCTGAAGGATACCTAGTATAAATTTATCGCACAGAATATCGTGTAATTAATAGTGCAATTGGTAAATGGATGTAATTAGATGATGTTGATTGTAAAGTTTTTGTAAGTGTCACTGAATATTTTGCAGGAGAGAGCATAATGATAAGAATCAAGAGCTATGTGTAGGTAATGCAATTTGTACTTGCACTGACATGGAAAAAGGAATAGACAATATAAGATAATATTTTTTCGTTTGAGGCTTTATTTTCCAAGACAATTAGGTTTGAACTTTATACTTTATGTGAAGTATAACACATTTTGTTTAACTAATTAATTTTCCTTTTTTATTTACATAATATTAAAAATGATTATCTTTTTTTCCAATGGGTTAAGTTTAGGTTGGACTATATAAAAATGCGGCCGTCTACTCTAAAATGAAACGTAATCGTAACATAAATTGCATTAACACTTTAGCTTCGGCAGTCCAGTCCGCCTAAGTGCTCTCCCTGTACGGAGGCGCGCGCCACACATGGGCACAGTGGCGTGATTGCTGTATAAATGTTTTCCTAAGTCTTAAATAACAACTATGCTGAATAAAACAATAATAAAACAATCTTTGCTCCAATATGGTAAGTATAATTTACATGTTTAATATGAAAAGGCTTGTTACGACCGTTCGCGGAGAGACGCGGTCGCTAGGAAAACGCGTTAGCGAGAGGCGTAAATTCTCGCTACGATTATGTTAATCGACGCCGCGAAATAGTCGTTCCCCTGTTTCGGTTAAGATAACAGAGGTGGTTTAATGAATGTTACACTGTATTAACAGGTTAACATAGAATAATATATTTTACAATAATATGATGAATATGTCACAGAAATTTGACTCGACTTTGCGATATCTCTAGATAAATTCGTTTGCTCGTCAGATTTGTCGAAGTGTCACGTTAGACTCGTCAGAAGGAACTGAACGCCCGTCGATTATTCCTTTGTCTCATTTGGAAGACGACCCCCACTATGCTCGGGTCACGCCACCGATAGCGCCTATGATCACGTATGCCTCTTCTTATGTGAAAAACGTAACAGTCAAAAATCGACGTTTCTAGAGCTCGCTGCTTGGCGACAACTATGCTCTCGTGGATACATTGTATATGATCCGGTGGGCAGATAAGACGGTCTGCCTGCAACGCTGTAGGACCGCGAGCGACGGTTAGAAAATACAGCCTGTGGTAAGCCTCGTGGCGTAACAAGGCTCACAAAATTGTAGGTAATATATTACATATTTACATGACTTTACGATAAGATGTTTAATATAACTAATTATGAGAAGTAAGAAACTTTAACTTCAACTTAATTTTATCTTTTAAGAAGCGATTAATCCAATATATCGATAAAATAAACAGAAAATGTTCTGCCGGTAACGAAAAAATATATTATTGACTACAGATGGCACTGGTGTAACTGGTGTATGATTGATATATGGGGTGCCGATCGTCGTGTGATATCAATTACTTTCCACTCCAATCAGAGATAAGATCTCGACTCCCGACTTTCGAACACCAAAGAGCTGCGACGCATTTTCGTCCCCATCAGAGAAAACACATCGACTCCCGACTGTCGGACGCCAAAGCTGCGACGCACCTTAGTCCTCATCGGAGATAAGACTCTACCCCCGACTTTCGGACTCCTTTGGAACTCACACCGAACCCCTCAACATCCCCAAGCCAGGGTGTATATAAGCCGAGACTTCATCCAGCTCGGGCAGTTCTTGTTCTTGTTCTACTCGCTGTTCTCGTACAACCTCTTTTCTCCGGTTCAGTGCCAAAGTTATGATAAAGTTCGATAAAAGAAAATTAATAGTTGAGTTACGACTCAGCTTTCTTTTCTCTTACAACCTAAGTATCGATTTTACGTGACACCGTCGCCGTCTATAAGCGGCACCGGAAGCGAAAGGGTTAAAGCTTTTTGCGAATATCTTGGAAACTAAAGCCATGTAGCGATAACATGTATAAAAAAAAGTTGTCCAGAATGATGACCTTGACAACATATTTCAAAATCATGAAAATTCTTATGTTCAATAAGGAATCCACGGTCAACGGAGTAACTCTTTGTTAAACGTAGAATATATTTTGAAGCACAAAATAACGTTTGTTGTGACACTCGGTATAATACTGCACGTAAATCATTACATATTGTACATATATGTCGGAGATGAAAGAACACCGGAGCCTTTGGAATTTTGGATAATTCCGCAACACTGTAATCTAGATTTTATCATAGCTGTAATTAAGCAATTGTTGTCATTCAATCTGATTGTAATTGTTCGAGATTTGTGATAGCGAGGTTGGATTCGAGGTGACAACTGGTCGCCGAACGTAGCCACGGTCACGGGATGGACGTTTTGCCTGACGGAGGTGTGGAGTGTTTGTATGGTTCTCCCGAGAAATGTGGTTGTGACGGCATACGGCGATACGGTCGATATAATGGGACACACGTTGTATTAATAATCCAGGTTAATAATCCAAACTCCAGGCAGAAACTGCTTAGCAACGGCGATTGGAACTTTCTCGATGCTTCCAACGAGTATATAACAAACAAATGCAATGCAATCAATTTACTATTCGTGCGATCGCCTTGGAGAGTGACACATCGAGCAGTTTATACCGAGCGTCTCAACAATCGTATTTTATAGCTAAAATTATTCTACGCATAGTAAAGAGTTATCCCGTTGACCGTGGATTCGTTTGAACCCAAGAACATTGTTAATAGTGCTCATTAAACTCATTATTCGTTAAACTTATTATGCGTAAAACATATTATTCGTTAATCTTATTATTCGTTAAACTAATTATTCGTTAATCTTGTTATTCGTTAAACTCAATATTCATTATACTTTGTAAAAGTCTTGTATATACGTGTAAATATAATCTTTGCTTCGTAAAACGAAGGCTAATCCAAACGAAGAATTGTTACTGGCTATAAATTCTAATGTTAACCCGACATATGGATTATGTGGAACATCTCGTATCTTATTCCAAAAATTACGAGCTGAGGTGGTTTATTCTACGTGATAAAATTGTAATAGTCACTGTATATTCAAATCACTTTAAATACAAGTACAGAGAGAGATAGTGTATGCCGGTTGTAATCGTCGCTCGCTCAATGCTACCGTTCAACTCTACGCTTGCTATTCCACTGTATGACCTGTTATAATGATTCGTTATAATGATCGTCCTAGAAAGGACGCTCGTCTATTCGTACCGACCGATGGCATTATAAAAAGTTCAAATGTAAATACGGATGACGATTAGAAAGAACGGCGATAATGTTTTGTTCGGCATTTGTTTACCTTTAGACCTAGCAAAGCAAAACAACGTTGTCACTCCAAGGCACAACAATACGATCCGCCTTAAACGTACGTAAGTACATGTCTGACAATCGTCTGTTCTAGTAGCAAACTGCAGACGCAAGTATATTGCAATCAATTTCGATCATGTTTAAGAAATGTTGACAAAATCTTTTGTTTCTTTTCGAGCGAATAAAACTCTATTAGAATATATTTCGAGTAAATGGGTTCTGTATTTTTGTGCAGCGTGCAAAGTTTGAGAGGATATATTAATCCTTTTTTGTTATTTATACAATTGATATACAACGTAACACACTTGGATATTGATTAAAAATTCATTTTTTATTGAAAATAATCTCATCTAACGCTTGGAATGCCCCTTTATATCTAACTGACTTTCCTGATCTTTTTTTGTTGTGAGGTATTTTGCAATCTGAGCACGCTTTTCCTGGAAAGAGTGTTAGACAGGGTCCTATTGTCTAAAGATGGAATTTCCTTAGCTGTATAGCCGCGCCTTACGCGGTTGCGTCTGAAATCCGCAGTCTGAGTCTTAAATCGGAATTATTGGGTAAAATTGATCGCCTGCCTGCACCACTACATAGCTACACCAGCCGATACACGCGTCCGACGCTTGTGTTGATACACATAGCACAGACGACTATGCTAATATCATTGACAGCAATGCCGCTACCTTCCGACAAACGAGTTTTAAGTGTTGCGTCGGGTGTTTAGATACTACGTAACTTTGTAACGATTTCGATGAACAACTGTATAATGTGTACCTTTTTTAGCGTTTATTCACAAAACAGTTTTAATATAATAATAACTATATAATAACATAATATTATAATAATAATAACATAGTAGTGTGATATTGACTGAAATGCCGGAGATCAATAAAATATTAGTTATAATGATCCAATCCAATAGCTTTAAAATTAGAGTGCTCACAGATTATAATTTCTTATATATAATTACAATATTTGCATTGATTAATTTATGCTTTCTTAGGGCATACGAAAATTATGTTAATGAAATAAAATAAATAAATGAAATAAAAAGAACAAAATAAAATAAAAGGAAATAAAGTAATATATGATAATATAAATAAAATAAAACAAAATAATTAACGAACCAATTTATAAAAAGAAACTTTTTACCGAAAGACTGAAGCCTCGATCAAAACCCAGCCCTTCTAGATGTTCGTTTATCTTATACCTGCGTGCCGAATTCACATTCCTTTGTTTTGGGAGTTGGTGTCGTGTGCCAGGCGATTCGGGTTTCTTGAGTCGGTTGGAGATTTTTGTCGACGTTACGATAGTGTCACGACCAGCTCAGTTCAAGACCGGAGATAAAGATGTGTTGGCACTCGGCAACAATGTATATCGCCGAAGCGGAGTGCCCAATGAACCATTAATATCCCAACAGTGCTTCCGTCGAATGTTCGGGAGGAGGGCGTGCGTGGCAACAGTCGCGGACGCCTAACAAACTCTAGGATAGTGGGGATATAGTGTAACGTCGCTTCATATTAGAGGCAGAATGTATGCAGGTCTTCAGTCCATACCCTCAATTACCCCAAGGACCCACCATAAGCCTAAACTTTTTAAGTTTATTATTTCTGCTATCTGTTTATGGATGGTCCTTGAAACAGCCCTTAGGTTGTTATACGTCCTTACTAATTACGGGAAAGCAGGTAGTTACTTAATGGGAAAAACCCAATACTCGACTAACGAAAAAGCTGGTTTTTCCCATAAACAATGTTACCTACTAGCCGCGCTGGAAGAAGGCTTTCTCCTCCTATCTTCATGACTTATAACCAATTAGCATCGTGGATCATTACCCTCACATTTCCTAACGGAAGGTGCGAACAGCGAATCCGCGTTGTTAATTAAAAATGGCGCACCCACGCCGAGCTTTCCTCCGTAATGAGACGGAAGCACCTGGGGAGAAATAGATAAAACTATCGAACAGTGAACATCTCTCCAATCTATGTAAACCTGTGCCGTGAAATAAAGACGATAGTTGTGTTACGACTCAGCTACTTTTTATTTTCATCAACTAACCTCAAAAATTACGTGACAAGAGAGTGTTAACAAAAGAAACATAACCGAATCCGATCGGAAATCGAGTCGTAAGAGTCAATCTTCAAAAGTCACGGCTAGAGCTCGGAAGTAAATTGTAAACCAGGTGCCAGAAAAAAATAAAGTTTCCTTTTTTTATTTTTTCATCTTACATTTCTTTTTTTATTTCTTTGTTATTTTACGTGACAATAGCTTGAATAAGTTAAGAAAATTATTGTAAGTAACATGGTGTTACGAATAAGATTTGGAGAAGAGACAGTTTGGAAAAAAAATGTTATTTTAGGCTGGAATTTGAATTTACAGATAACTATTTATAGTTCAGGACTGTAATTTAGAAAAATACGCGAAACTTTTAGTAAATATATGTCGGAGATGAAAGGACACCGGAGTCTTTGGAATTTTGGTTAATCCCGCAACATTGTAACCTAGAGTCTACTATAGCTGTAATTAAACAATTGTAGTTATTCAATCTGATTGTAATTGTTCGAGAGTTGTGGTAATGAGCTTGGGCTCGAGGCGACAGTCAGTCGCCGAACGTAGCCACGGTCACGGGATGAATGCTTTGTCTAACAAAGGCATGGAATAATTCTATACTTCCCTTAAAAAGGAAATAGTTGTAACACTCGACAGTAAACATTCCAACGGTCTCTGTCCCGTGGCTCGCCACACGCAGACCCTATTCTTCGAGTAAGATGATTGCCAGATGTCGATGCGTCTCCGCAGTACATGTTCAGCTAGCCCGAGGGCCTGTTATAAATCTTAAGATTTAGTCAACTAAAGTCCTTGAAACAGACAAACAGCCTTGTCCCAACTACGGGAAAATAGGGGAGACCTATTTTTCAACGAACGGCGTCCCCCACTAGCAACTTTCCCTCGAGGGCGGCTAGCATTTCTTTCTAACCACCGATATGGAAATTGACCAATTAGCAGCAACGCCAATTTCCCTTACTTTCTAAACGAAGGCTTTTCTCGACGAATCCTATGATCTTGTAACGTCAATTCATATCAGAGACCAGGCCACACACCACGGACAGGATGGCACCCAGATGTCTGCATATCCTTGGAGCGCACCCTCAATAGTCTTAAGTGCCCACCAGGGGGGCCTTGGCATTTTTATAGTTAAGGTCCTTCGGACCAAGCGAGTATTTCCTGTCTTAAATTTCCCTTTACGTTTATTGTCTACCACGTGTTAGCTTAGAAAGTTGGTTTCCTCCACATCTGGTATGTTCCGTTGGCAACTTTCTCGCGAGGACGGCTAAAACCCTTCCTGGTCCACCAACCGTCCTATTATCCAATCGGAGATGGTGTCTACTGCCCTCACTTCCTTAACCAAAATTGTCATCAACAAATCCGATAGTCCCGTGTCCTTAGACACACCCACCCCTAGCTTTCCTCAGACACAGTATCGTCAGTAAAATTTTACTTATTCTGTATCCTTAGGATAGTCAACATATCTATCCCGGTCTCTACTCATATAAGTCGCGTAGTTAATGTATTGTTGTAACCAAGTCTTACATAACGTGGTTGGAGTAAATTGTGATTTATGTTAATTCAGTGCGTGTAACATTGTGATTGGTGAATTCATAATAAAGGTTGATTAAAACCAAGTAAATAGTGGTGTTACGACTCAACTATATTTTATTTTTCACCCACCAACCCAAAAATTACGTGACAATCTCGTGTCCTTAGACACACCCCAATATAGTTTTCCTCTGTGGCATCATCGGGACGGGAAAGTCATTCCCGCTCGCGATCTCATCGACGAAAAGAGTAACACCTTACGACCAGTGAATTTACGCGTACGACTTAGATTTTGCGAGTACGTTCATCTATGATCCCGTCGACCGCGGATTCGTTATTGAACCTAGGATCATTGTCATTAGTTTCTCGAGTACCTAACTACCACGGTTACTTGTCCGGTTCTATACTAATCGTATTTGCACTAGTCAATGTCTTCTCTATTGCATAACGACAACGTGTAACCCAAACGAAGATTCGTTTCACGCCCCTAACCCTAATTTTAATGTAAACCCGACATATAAGAAGCGGCATAGATATAAGAGATGTAAAGCCGAAAGTTCGTCCAAAGCCAAAAGGCACGGACTACGCAATAATAAATAAAAATAAATAAATAAAATTAGCAAGAAGGAAATATAAAGTACAAAGCAAGATTACTCGCAGTAGGACGTAACTAGAAATCGGAATAAATTGCGGGCAATCATTCGCTCCTGTCAACGATTGGACACAGCAAGGGCTATGCTGGCTCTAACTTCGATTAATCGAATGAAAATCAAGCAATCCAACGTCAAATCGTCATACTTATACAGAAATACAAAGGACAGAGTATATATGGAACAACCACTAGGATTTATAACCGACGGTAACAAAGTATGCGAGCTAGAAAAACGCACATATGGATTGCCTTAATCTGGATACCGTTGGATATTATATAACACACTTTGAAGGAGAATCGTGTGCATATAAATTAAGGGACAGAAGCAACCGATCGTTGGAATATACGTAGCTGACTTTTTATAGCAACAAATGATAAGATAGTTGAATTCCTTAAATATAAAAGTTATAAAAAATAAGGATGTGATATAATTATCGGAAACATACAAAGAACAAATTTTAAGGAAATACCGCCTAGAAAGTTGCGATCCAGTAAAATAGCCACTAAGAAAATTTAAATGCATTTAAAACAAGATTTACATGCATATAAGGTTCGCCGAAGCCGGTGTCAGGTAAAGTAAAAAAAGAAATGGAAGGTGAAAATAAAAAAAGAGAGAATTTATTTGCTAACATCTTGTTTACACTAATGACAGTTTACTTCCGAACTGCAGCCGTGACTTTCAAAAACTGGAGCTCTTACAACTCGGCCGCATCCCTACACAAGTGGTTATCTTACGAAGTAGGGAGGACCCCCGGGTGTTGGGTCTGGGCCCTGACCCCCTGCTGCCGCGTGCACTACCTTGCCGACTGGTGGGTGTCCGTCATTAGCTCATCGGTTTTGAAGTGTACCGGTCCTGACACCGGATAAGACCGAATACCAACAGTTACTGAGACCACTGATCTACTGCATTGGCAACTAAATGATTGCTGATTTTGTCAATACCACCTAATGACAAAATCTGCAATGACTTAATTGCCAACCCAATGTATAGCTATCGGAACGAGACCTGATATTTCTTCACGGTAAGTAAACTGTCACAATATAATCGGAACTCAAAAGCAATACATTTGACCGCTGTGAAAAAGGAATGTAGATACCTGAATCAGTAGACCCAAGTTGGATGGAACAAATATTAAATTTGTAGAAAGAAAGAGAGAAAAAGAGATTAGACAAGATCAAGTCGTGCTTTATTCGCATCACAATTGAATATGTCTGCAGAACAGCAATGAATATTTTAGTAATAGCATTTTGCAATTAATTTAAAGATGTCTAATACAAAAATTGAAATGCACCATAACGAAATAGTAAAATGATTAAGAAATATGATAAATACAGATATGTATGTATGAGTAACATTTTGTATGTAAATAAATTTTTAAGAAATGAACAGGCGCTATATTTTAATCTTTCAGTTTCGACAAAGAAGATAATTCCTTTGACAAATTTTGTACAAATTCAAATCAGAAAATAAAATAAAAACGTATACAACTTTCTATTAACTTTCGAAATCATTTTAAAAACAATTACAAATAACATACGAGTTGTACGAATGAAAATAGTTACATCAGAATCATTATCCACGCTAAAACCTTATTTATTTAGTGTTTCGATCATTCGCGGAGAGACGCGATCGCGAGATATCACGTCAACGAGAGTTGTAAGTTCCCGTTACGATTAAACAATCGCCGCCACGAACTGATCGATTCCCTTATTTCGATTATGATAATAAGGGTAGTTCAATGAAATTTCACAGAATTAACACAACTAAATTAATGTTTATTGCAACAACTTATTAACTAGAAAGATATAAATGGAACAACAAAAAGAAATGTGACTACGTAATGCGCGATATAAGATATGTGTTGACTGTTTGGCTTCTCGAAACGTTATGACGCCTTTCGATTTTTGCCGTTTTTTTCTGGAAGGCGACCCCCACTACGTTCGGATCACGCCACATTCTTTTACGCCAGATAAAATAACGGCCAAGAATCGACGTTTCTGGAGGTCGCCCTGCTTAATGAACCATGCGCTTGCCACTACAATGTTTGTTTGCCGGGCAGCCGCGACGATCCGTCTGCGACATTATAGTGCCGCGACCGACAGTTAAGAATATGATCTATGGCAAGCCGCATGGCGTAACATTTAGTATCAATTCAAATTTTTCTGATAAATAAGAGATGTCAAGTGAAAGTATTTAATGCGGAGTTTAATTAAATGTTTCCATGCTATTGACCATTCGTTTGCGTACACGTTCGAATGTCCCTTGTGATAGGCTCTTCTTATTATTTTATTTACATCGTTCTTAACAATATGAGTAATACTAACGTAGAAAAAATTAGTTATTGGTATACTACTTGTAGCAGACTGCAGAACTAAAAAGAAGGCAGAAAATAGTGTGAAATTAAAAATTTTGGCGGGTTTACATAAATGTGTCTTTTAAAAAGAAAAAATAGACTTTAAGGTGCTATAATAAACTTTTTGACGAACTTTCCGGGCACCCAGGATCCTCTCCTTGCCTCTCAACACTACTCTTACTACAAGAAATATAATAGCAGCAAAAATATATTGAGGGCTTTATAATAGATTTGATAATAATACTTTTAATTAAGGGAATTATTTACCTTTGCCCCTTGTATTTTGAGAGGGCTATGAAAAAAGTACATTTCCTTCATGAGGCTAATTAGAATACTTCCTATGATATACATTGCCACATTAAGAATCAAATACTTTCCATTCAGCTAGAAGCTCGGCGGGGCAGCCAGCTACGCTCGTTGAAGCTCAGAACTGAAGACGACGCGTCGCGAGTTCGAATCCTCGGCATAAGAAGTCTCTGCATCTAAAAAGGGACGGAAAAACCAAAATTTCTCTTAGAATATACAAACAGGCAAGCGGCCAGCGCCTCCCTTGCGTGTGTTCTGGGTGTACTTTCTGGGAGTACTTGGTTTTTAAACGTGCTTGGTGTTAAGCACACAGGGGTCCGACGGTCAAAACTCGCACTGATACACTGCCCCGTTCGTGGAGGTTTTAGCCGGTAAGAAACCGGCACTACCTTCTGCCCGTCCCCACAGGGTGGTAAGGTGTCTATGAAGATTTCCTCCACGTAAAAAAAAAAAAAAAATTTTTTTGTAGTATGAAAGGAGAGACGTTTAACATTCCCGTAGACAAGGGGGAACACATATAAATGGTATCACTGGCGAATAATCTTTATCAATAATCGACATGAAAGTAGGTGTTACGCCACGATGCTTACCACAGGCTGTATTTTCTAACCGTCGCTCGCGGTCCTACAGTGTCGCAGGCAGACCGTCTTATCTGCCCGCCGGATCATATACAATGTATCGACGGGAGTGTCACGTAAAATAACAAAATAAAAAAGGAATTTGAGGTAAAAATAAAAAAAAGAAAACTTTATTTTTTTTCTAACATCAATACACTTTACAATCTACTTCCGAACTCTAGGCGTGACTTTCTAAGACTGACTCTTATGATTTTACTTTCGATCGGATCCGATTACTTTCTTTTGTCATCCCTCAACATCCCCACCGTCCATGCATTTGCTAGGCGTCCGCGATCGTTGCCACGTGCTCTTTCCTCTAGAACCTTCGGTGGAAGGACCGTTGGGATGTTGATGGTTCATTAGGCACTTCAGCGATATACATTGTCGCCGAGTGCCGCCACATCTTTATCTCTATCGTCAGTCCGTCGGATTTGAAGTATGCCGGTCGTGACAGGAGCATAGTTGTCGCCAAGCAGCGAGCCCTAGAAACGTCGATTTTTGTCCGTAACGTTTTCGACACAAGAAGAGCCATACGTGATCATAGGCGCGAGCGATGGCGTGAAGCGAGCATAATGGGATTCGTCTTCCAAACAAGACAAAGAAATGATCGAAAGGCAATCAGTCCCTTCTGACGAGTCAAGCGTTAGACATCGGGAGCTCTGACGAGCAAAATCAAAATCATATAGTTTAACGAATTCATTGAGAGATATCGTAAGGTCGAGACAACTTTGTGTAATTTATTCAACATATTATTGTCAAATATATTTTTTTAAGTTCACCTGTTAATACAGTGTTACTTCATTGAACCACCTCTGTTATCTTAATCGAAACAGGGGAACGACTATTTCGCGGCGTCGATTAACAGAATCGTAGCGAGAATTTACGCCTCTCGCTGACGCGTATTCCTAGCGGTCGCGTCTCTCCGCGAAAGGTCGTAACAGTATAAAAAAGAACATAGTCTGACTACATGCCGTTGAATAGGGTGGGGGGGGGGGGGCAGAATTATAAAAAAACCAGGAAAAGCTAGAAGAAGAGAAGGAGAAAAGGGAATGAACAAGCGAAAGTGTGGAAAAATACCTGGAGGAATGTAAAGACTGGACCTGCAAGGGAAGAACAGTAGAGGAAACGTGGACTGAAATCAAAAAGAAGATAAACGAAGCAATGCCAAAGAAGAAAGTGACGATGAGGAAATGGGGTGTGGGAGAGAAAGCGTGGTACAACAAGGAGTGGAAAGAAACGAAAAGAGTGATGAGAAGGAAGATGACAAAGTTTATGAAAGGAAAATGCAGCAGAGAAGCGCTCATAGAGGGAAAAGAGAAAAGAAAAGAAAAGAAGCAAAAGAAAGCAACGGGGGAAAACGGGTTAGAATATGAGGTACGAAAGTATGCACCGAAGGAAGTGGGGGTGGCCTTATGGGAGTTAAGGGGGGCTAAGGTTAATTCGTACAAAAAAGGCATGTTTCTGTGAATTTTTTGTGACGACACAGTTAGAATCTCTTTATTAAAACCAATAATACACTAAAGTATGACATTCGAAGTATATTGTATAAAATTTTCACGGACGTGTCTCGGAAAAAAGTAGAATTGCGGCGCCTCTCGTAACTTGGTGCTGTATCATCTGAAATCAAAAAATTAAAGTTCATTCGTTAGGAAACAGTTTTCTCCAGGTAACGCTGGGAGGATTTTTCGAAATTTCAATTTTTCACTTTTTTGGAATACTTTGAAGGGAAAAACGCGATTTTTTGCGAAAAAATCGGATAATTTGTTATTGTAAAATAAAAATAATTAACAAATTTGAAAAAACTCTACAGCGTTACTTGGTAAATTATGTACAGAAATAGTGTTCAAAGGGGCATCGGGATCTGGGGGGTAAGATTATGTATTATATAGAGAGCGAAACATCTGCCAGGTATCAATAGCACGTTCGGGTCGGGTATGTATTAAAATTCGACATGTATGAAAATACTCGTAACTTTGTCAATTTTGCTCCAATCGACTTGAAATTTTGATACAATATTCTTAAGATATTATGCATTCATTTAAAAAAATACAAAAAAATTGTAATACCTTACCCCCCCCCCCCCTTAAGGAGAATATGGAAATAGGGAGGGGATATCAGAAGGTTGGAAAAAAGGATATCGATATGTAAGAAGGGGGACAAGAGAGTAGCGAAGAGCTACAGAGGAGTAACGCTAATGGATACAGCATGCAAGATCTATGCAGAGATATTGGACGAACGACTGAAGGCAGAGATTGAAAACAAACTGGAAGATTCGGATTCAGAAAAGGAAGAGGAGTGACCGATGCGGTTTTTGTGATAAACCACATCATATACAAGCAGCTAGGTAAAGAAAGAGGGAAATTGTATGCCTGCTTTGCGGACTTAAGAGCGGCGTTCAACAGACTAAACAGAGAGAAACTGGAGGAGAAAATGAGGAAAATGGGGATTAGCGAAAAACTAACCCGAAGGATTAAAGCGATATACGAGAGTCAAGAACCGCGACACAAGGGAATTTTGGACTTCGAGGGGAGTCAAACAAGACTGGAAGAAGAACTAAGGCAAGGACAAGCTGGGGGCATAGTGGTAGGAGAAAGAAAGGTATGGTCACTAACATATGCAGACGATATTGTGTCGATGGCAGATAGAGAAGAGGAGCTAAAAGATATGCTAAAGAGATTCAAACAATTTTTAAAGAAAGCCGAATTAGAACCGAGCACGGAAAAGACCAAGATAGTAGTTTTCGAAAAAAGAAGGATAAAAGGAGACAAAGAAAATGGAAATGGGGAGAGCAAGAATTAGAAGAAGTGGACGAGATAAGATACCTAGGGTGCATGCTAGAGAAAAACCGCAGTGATGAGAAACACATACAAGACAGGAAAAAGAGAGCAACAATAGCAACGAAGAAAACATGGAGCGTGGGAGAAAGAATATTCAAACAGGACTACGAGAGGAGAATGAAGATGTTTGGAGCAGAGGTATGGGGCTGGGATATGGAAGAAAGACTGAATAGAATACAAAGAAGATATATAAAACGGATATTAGGTATGACAGCACCAAATTATATATCGATAGAAGAATGCAAGCTAATAGAAATCAAAGAAAAAGCATTAAAAAGAGCAGCAAGGTATGAAGATAAAGCCCTAGAATGAAAAAGGAACTAAAAAGGAGTAAAGGAGTGTATAAAGGAAAGAGAGAGAAATTGGGGAAATGGCCAAGAAGGGAAAAGAGCAAGAAAGGGTAAGGAGGGACTAGAAGAGGTGAGATATGGTGGGACGCAGATAGAAGCAAGAGAGGAGCAAACAAGGATGACAGTAGACCAAATTATAGAAGAAAGAAGTAAGAGAGAAGCAGAAGAGAGGGGGAAAAGGATAAGGGAATCCAAATATAATATACATTACAGAAATATCGCCAAAGAAGAATTACCAAAGTACTTAGAAGGGTGGATGAAGTGGAAGTATAGAAGGCAAGATTCACATGTGGGAACGAGACCAAAGCAAGGGAATACTGGAAAGAAGAGGGAGAAAAAAGATGCAGACTATGTAGAAGGAAAGAAGAAGACCTGAGACATGTAATAGAAGAATGTGAAATAACGGGAGGATCAAAGGACATAGGAAAAACACTAAACGAGACTGGAAAAGGTTTAACAGAACTGAAAGCAATAATAGAGAAGGAAAGGGCAAACGACAGGAAGGAAGCACAGCAAGGAGGCTAAAGACCAAAGCTGCAATAGTTATTAGTCATTAGTTATTAATTTGTAGTTTCTAGTATTTAGTTCGTAGAGATAGAATAATTAAGGGAGTGAAATAGAATAGAGCGGATAAGAGGGGAGGTAGACATATAAGAAGCGAAATAGATATAAGAGATGTAAAACCGAAAGTTCGTCCAAAGCCGAAAGGCACGGACTAAGCAATAATAATAATAAAATAATAATAATTTATATAATAATAATTTAATGTGAATTAAATTTAATGTAAATTAAATTATTATTATATAAATTATATAAATTACCTTACGGTTGATATCGTACGTGATAAGGATCGCGAAAAAGTATCTAATTTGGTATAGTCTTTACCACAAAAAGTATTTCAACCTGAAAAAGTTGTGTAATTCATTTTCGTTGATCCGAGGTCTTATTCAAAAGATATTATTTCTTAAAACTGTTGCCTATTATTTAGTAACAATTGTGTCACTATTACTGCAAACTTTTCAATTTTACATAACATAACGCAAGAAAAAAAAACAGAAAGGAACAATGAGTAATTTACTTATACATTATTTATACAGAATTTGTATAAATCTCTAAACATTTATACAACTTTATTTTTTACACTAATGCTATTATATTCATCGAATTGATTGGTATCTCAAACTTTTTATTTATTTTTGCAATATATTTTTTGTAAAATTATGAAATACATTTATTAGGACAGGAGCGCAATTACATATACTTATTTTCATTAGATTGATTTAAGTCAAATTAGTTATACATGGTATATGTGAATATGCATATTAAAGGTTGGCTGTTCTATTAGCCGTTCAGAAGTCACAGTAATCAATTTCGCAAATTAAGTGACGATGTTGCAAACACTGTTTTTTAATTTACATTAGAATCTATTATCATTTATGTCATCTTTCTGCAATACATGAATTTTTGTTGGAATACAACTGTAATATCGTAGAATAGCTTTGATTGGAGATCGGCTGAAATTAGAAAACACCGTGTACGCCGTCTTTTTGTGGTTTGTTTACATCCAAGAGCGCCTAGTAACAGTGACGCGAGAAAAGATAAGCAGCGTCAAAACAGAAGTACGGTTTCATATTTCAAGGAGTGGCAATCGAGAGGCCAGAGTATGTGAGCCGAAAAGTGTGTGTGTGTGTGTGAGAGAGAGAGAGGACGAGAGCAGGAGTGCAAGAGCGAGCACGACCGAGCAGGAGTGCATTGGCGAGGGTCAGAGTTGATGGAGACGTCGAAGCATAGAGTCGTTAGAATTGAGTTGCGAATGTTGTCGAGTGTAGAGTTGCTAGTGAGAGAGAGAGAGAGAGAGAGAGAGAGAGTTACCAAATAGTTGTCAAGTTATTTGTTGTAAATACGAGCGTTGCATTTAGTTTTCCTGTTAATCAAACATCGTTTCTCTGTCTAACTAATATCTGTATTTTCAATCCATTATTAATAAATTATAATTAATCGGACAAAATTACACCTTTAATATATTCCGATATTACACAACGATATTAATCGCATACAGATAAAGTGATTGATCGAACGGATTCTTCCCTCCGTTGCCCAGCGACATCCCCACTACCGTGCGTTCGTGAGATGTACCGCGGAGGCTAGCGCATGCATGCTCTCCTTTTTAATGTGGGTAGCTTCCATTGTACATTGATAACTTTTTCATTTCCGTTTGGCACCTAATAAAGAATTGAACGTGTGTTGCAAAACGTGTTTTTTCCTAAAAAATGTCAAAGTTATTGAAGTTTTTCTGAATAATATTTCTGAATTTGATAAATTTACAAATTTATATCTCCTCTTAACACTTAACGCTCCAAGTGTGCCTCCCAAGCACCACCAATGTGCGATGCGGTGCGGTACTCTTTTTAAAATCTGACACTTAAGAAGTTTTTTTCTTTCCTTTTTATTTGGAAGAATTTTATAATTAATTCTCACTGAGAATTATAAGTAATAGCTTTTAATTATAATAATAGTCTGTTATTTCGACCAATCGCGGGGAGACGCAGTCGCGAGGAGAGACGTCAACGGGAGTCGTAAATTCCCGTTACGATTATAACAATCGACACCACGAATTGATCGATCCCCTGATTTCCGTTGAGATAATAGGGGTTATTGAGTTTGTATAACACTGTGATTCACAGAATTATAAATCATATATTTCCAACACTTAGATTACACTGATGAGCATAGATAAATAGATAATCACTCATCGCACGAAGATAAGATAGATATGTACGTTAGAGCAGGGCTCTTATAATTGGATTTAGTGTATTAGTGGACGTAGTCATATAATATATTTAGTAGAGGAGATGTATGCTCGACAATACCAAGAACCGACTCTCGCGTTATGCTTAGACTGCCACGATAGGCGTTAGCGTTAGACATAGTAGTTGACTTTTCCAGCGAGGTAGAAGAAGTGAAGTTGAGTGACGATGCTGTGTCGGAGGAAAGCCTGTGATGGGTGTGTCTAGCGCACGGGACCATCGGATTTGTTCATGCCATTGTAGGTCAGGAAGTGAGGGCAGTATACATTGCCTCGGATTGGACAAACGAAGGTTGGTGGACTAGGAAGGGTCTTAACCGCCCTCGATAGAAAGTTGCTAGTAGGAAGCATCGTACGTGAGAAAAACTAACCTTCTCGTGTCAAGCCGTAGTAAACAATAGTCTTTAGAAACTGATTTAGAAAAAGACATTTGTTGGGTCTGAAGGACCTTAGCAGGCAAGTTACTCGGGTTTCGGTGTCCGTCTGGCCCACGGTGTGTGACCTGGGCCAGGCAGAGAGTCGCCCGGCGTAACATAGTCGATTAATAAGCTATTGGTCGGTAAACGTCGACGACAAAAAGCCGATGAATAGGCTATCGGTCGGTAAGCGTCGGAGACTAAAAAGCGATTATTCGGCTATCGGTCGGTAAAGTGTTAAAAGCTTGCAAGTCGAAGTAGAATGAGAATAAGTTGGAATTGTCGGTCGATATTCACAATTAAAAGTCGGAGCGTTAAAGGTTAAAAAATGAGAATAATTAACATTAAATTTGTATTTGTGTTCAAGACTTTAATCAACTTATTCATTATATATTCTTTATATATACATGTCGGAGATGAAAGGACATCGGAGCCTTCTCTTTGGAACTTCGGGAAAATCCCTTAACACCGTAATCTAGATTCTATCATAGGCGTAATTAAACAATTGTCGTCATTCGATCCGATTGTATTTGTTCGAGATTTGTGATAATGAGCTTGGGCTCGAGGCGACAACTGGTGGCCGAACGTAGCCACGGTCACGGGAAGAACGTTTCGCCTGACGGAGGTGTGGTGTGGTTGTATGGTTCTCCCTAGAAATGTGGCGGCATACAGCCTCAACAACGGGCCTAGCCACATGGGATTGTACCTCGGAGGTGTCGATATAATGGGACACACGTTGTATTACTAATCAAACTCCAGGCAGAAACTGCGTAGCAACGGCGATTGGAACCTTCTCGATGCTTCCAACGAGCATATAACAAACAAATGCAATCGTACAGCAAGGAAAATTTCCATCAGTTTATTATTCGTGCGATTGCTTGGAGAGTGACACATCGAGCAGTTTATACCGAGCGTCTCAACAATCGTATTTTATAGTTAAAATTATTCTACGCATAGTAAAGAGTTATCCCGTTGACCGTGGATTCGTTTGAACCCAAGAACATTGTTAATAGCCTTCATTAATCTTATTATTCGTTAAACTCATTCGTTAAACTCAATATTTATTGTACTTTGTAAAAGTCTTGTATATTCGTGTAAATATAATCTCTGCTTCGTAAAACGATGGCTAATTCAAACGAAGAATCGTTACGCGCCTTAAATTCTAATGTTAACCCGACATATATATAACCTTGGTTATGAATATTTTAAATTGGCACAATAATTGTTATAAGTATATAACAAACATTTGTCGTACAGTGGTAAATATTTATATTTTATATAATCGGTAAATATTTCTTATGCTAATCTATAAATCTAAGGAATCTCAGAAAATAAATGTTTCAGATGGAATATGTCCGAATTTGTAAATAACTTCTAGATACTGTTCAGTTTGAAAACAAAGACAAGGAATATATGGATTATGTGGAACATCTCGTATCTTATTCCAAAAATTACGAGCCAAGGTGGTTTATTCTACGTGTTGGTTGGTTTATTCAAGAGACGAGTGATAAAATTGTAATAGTCAGTGTATATTAAAATCACTTTAAATACAAGTACAGAGATAGTGTATGCCGGTTGTAATCGTTGCTCGTCCATTCTTCCGTTCAACTCTACGCTTGCTATTCTACAGTATGAGTCGTTATAATGATTCGTTATAATGATCGTCCTAGAGAGGACGTTCGTCTATTCGTATCGATCGATGGCATTATAAAAAGTTCAAATGTAAATATTTTTTAAAAATTCACAAGTTCGATCACTTTCTTTCAATGAGTCGTTCAAGTCACCAATATAGCTCGATGATTCTGGTAGTGTTTTCAGCATGTAGTCGAGTTTTTCACGTTCACTTACGTTTGCACCAGCACTCTTTGATTCATTTATCGTTTTTTCAAATTCCGTGAAAAATGAATTTGATTCTTCAAAGTCTTTCAGCCTCATCATGTCTAGTCCACTTCTTATACAAATTTGCAATGCTGTTGCTTCCTTCATATACATCTCATCAAATTTTTTAATTATTTTTAAAGCAGTGTCTCGATCACCAACAAATTCTAATTGTTCATTCGTTATACTACCATAGATGTAGTTCATCGCCCATTGATTCTTTTCATCTCAGTTATCTTGCGCATCCGTGTCCATTTTCTCTCATGAAGCCGGTTCTAGACATTTTTTACACTTTAAATACATTAATACTCTTTTCTTCCACATTTTGTAATCACGTCCATCGAATATTTGAAGTTTAATTTCATCGTCCCTTGGCATCTTGATTCGTTTTTTATTTTCATCCTTTTTTTCTTCTTTTTCAAAAATAGTTTTCTTCATTATCCAGGTTCCTTTTATTTGTTCTGCCAATAGCCTCTTTATCTCTTCAGAACTTATTTCCAATTTTTTAAAAATCGACTTTTATATATTCACTTCCGGTTTCACGTGGTTCCATAACATTGAATCTCGGCAATCACGATTTTTGCTACCATGTTGAGAATTGTGGATCTTGATAGCCGAAATAATGTTACAGGAACACTAAATTTACACTTGCAATTAATATTAGAATAATTATATATTTATTTGATAAACGATTCCGAAGATATTCACTTTCTTCTATACCCGACTGTTAACCGACTGAATAGTTTACCTTCATCTGTTTTCGAGACGCCGCGCACACACATACCTCCACACACAGATACCCGCATACAAGTATCTCTACTACGCATTCAAGCCAGTCCAGCACAGAAAATTATATATATCTCAACAACATTAAAAGAAAAACTATGCCAAGCCCTAGTATTAAAATATCCCGACTATACGAAAACATTTACGTTAACAACGGATGCCAGTAACGAAGGTTTAGGAGCCATTCTTTCACAAGACGGACACCCTTGTTGCTTCGTTTCAAGAACATTAAACCCCCCTGAACGAAATTATACTATGACAGAAAAGGAATTATTAGCTATCGTTTGGGCAGTTAAAAGACTTAGACAATATTTACTAGGCCGCAAATTCAAAATTCAAACAGACCATCAAGCTCTTAAATGGCTACACAACTGCAAGGAACCCTCTAGCCGATTGATTCGATGAAGACTAAAATTAGAGGAGTACGAATATGACATGGATTACGTAAATGGAAAGGAAAACACAGTCGCTGACGCCCTATCCAGAATACACGCGATAACACAAACTGACGTTTTATTAAAACGATTCAAACACTGGGAAAAATCAGAAGAAATACCAAAATTATTAAAACTAACATCTAGCAAAGACTACTTTTTCCAATTAACAAAAACGATCTAAGCCCATATGACGAAACCACATGGTTACAGAAAATATCAAACATACTTCAAACAAGTAGAAAGATCGGAATAGGAGACATTAACTTAAACGCACAAGAAAAAGCACACATAAGAAGACTTCTTTTATTTTTCAATGACCAAAGCGACGACATAGAATTTGCTTACGAACCAATACAGAGTTTAAGTGAAGAAGAGATAGAACAAGTACTAAAAGAAAATCATGACTTGATAGGACATCCCGGAATGCAAAAGACGTACGACAAAATCAATGACAAATATAATATCCCACACCTAATGGACAGAATAAAAACTGGAATAGGAACTTGTGCGACGTGTCAAACATCAAAGACTGTTCGGATAAGAGGAAAGGAAGAATCACAAATAACTGACACCCCATTAGAACCTAACGACAAAATCGCTATGGATTTGATAAGTCCATTGAAAAAGACCAAGGCAGGAAACCAATACATTCTCTCTATACACGATGAACTAACCAAATATTTATTACTTGTACCCTTAAAAACAACAACAGACCCAATCAATCTGGAACGCTTTACTGAATCACTACATTTATATATTCTCCGCACCCAAACGTAAACCGTGAAACGAAAGTTTCATTAGCGAACTAATGCAACGATACGAAGAAGCATTTAGAATCAAACATATAAAAACCACCTCATTCCACCCGTAATCCAACGGAAGCTTAGATCGAACACGTGCTGTAATATCCGACATGTTAAAAGCTATACAAAACGACAATGAAACAGAATGGGATCAAAACCTAAATTTTGTGTGTCTAGCATATAACATAATGGTTCATGATGCCATTGGATATACCCCTTTCGAACTCACATTTGGACATGAGGCCAATCTCCCCTCTACCATATCCCAGAATCCCCAAAGAACATACGCTGATGATGTTAGCTTCAGGAATCGAGAATGAGCTGCCAAACTACTTAAAGACAGAGAAACTCTAATGAAGAGTTAACAAAGATATGAAAGAGATAAAAAAAAATTATTAAACTTCAATCCATTTTTAGAGAAGGAGATTTAGTATTAGTTCATAACGATCATAAAGAACACAAGTTAGATACCGAATGGCTAGGGCCATACACCATTGAAAAAGTAAAAACCCTTTATTACGAAATAATGGTAAATGACTCGATTAGGAAAATACATGGTAATCGTATTAAACCTTACTTTCCAGGACGGTCTTCATCTTCTTCATAGATAGCTAAGCTAAACGTTCTATATATCAAGAAAAATTAGCTCATGCATACATATATAGCGAATCTGTAAACGTAATTATATGTTTAGACATTAAGGATATATATGCAAAACTAAGCGAAATTAAAAGATTTAGACTAATGTTAACAGAGCATTGTACGAGTGAATGCCAGTCTTTCAATGAAATGATTACTCGCGCTCACGAAAGAAATTTAGACAATTTAGTAATGCATATTAAACTTATGACACCCACTCGTTACCGAAGAGAGTTATTGAATTTTGTTGGATCCATTTCTAGCAATCTATTTGGAACTCTGGATGACGATGATTTAGAATTAATAAATAAAAATATAGATAAACTTTTTGATGAAAACAATAAATTAAAAACCAATATAGCTTAGAAAACAAATCTCAAAACTATAGCTTTACCCTCAAATGAAAGTCTAGAAGAAATCCTAACAAAAATTGAAACGGCTCCAAAAATCATTAAAACTGTACAATCGTATAGAATGCACCTCAATCAAATTTCCAACGAAGTAAACAAATTCGATCATTTGCATCGGACCTACATCTTGAGGTTAAAATCTTCTGTTACAAATTATTAATTAGACCTATTTATAACTTATGCCAATCCCATATGTTATAAAATCTCTGCCAGTGCGATGGAAAACGCAAGGCTAGGCATCTTGAAAATAAGTGCATTAGAAGAAGCAGCAATTATTTTAGAACGGCCATCTCTTACTACAAGAATTATAATAGCAGCAAAAATATATTATTAAGAGCTTCATAATAGATTTAATAATAATGATTTAATTGAGGGAATTATTTACCTTTACTCCTTGTATTTAGAGAGGGCTATGAAAAATGTACATCTCCTTCAAGAGGCTAATTAGAATACTTCCTGATATACATTGCCACATTAAGAATCAATGTTGGGTAACGAGCTGGGCTCGTTAAGGCCCAGAACTGAAGACGACGCGTCGCGAGTCCGAATCCTTGGCAAAGAGAACTTGAAAACAGGAACGGAAAAACCAAAATTTCCCTTACAAGTAATATACAACAGGCAAGCGGTCAGCTCCTCTTGCATGTGTTGTTGGTATACTTACTGAGAGTGCTTGGTAGAGTTGCTTGGTAAGCACCCCAGAGCCGACGAACACTCACACTTCCGACCATGTTCCTACCATTTCGACTGTGGAGATCTTAGCCAGTAAGAGTCCGGCCGACACACTACCCTCTGCCACCGCTCTGTGCCCCCGGCCGGTAAGATGGAGAGGTAAAAGGTTGTCTATGAGAACGTTCTCCACGAAAAAAAAAGAAAAAATAAAAAACACAGGCAATCACTACCAACTGAAACGGAAGGACAAAAAGAAAGAAAAACATAAAAAAAAACAAAAATTTTTTATTGCGGCCGAGGAAGAGAACCTTGACCGCTGTGCCCCGCTCAGCCCTTCTAGCACGGGAGGGGGCGCTAGCAGTAATGGCGTCCCCTAGCGTGAAATTAATCAGTTAGGACACTTTTAGGAGAGTGCACCAGCGGTAATTCGTAAAAGGTCCCGTGGTATTCCTGTCACACACGTAGGCATGCCATCGTGGAGTTTTAGTCGGTAAGTATCCGACACTGCTATGCTGCTGCAGCACCAACAAAGCGTCCATGAGGATTTCTCCACGTACCAAAAAAAAGGGATTTAGCTATTATTTCATCCATTCATCTTTTGTCAATTGTCTTCCCTACTATTTTGGATGTTGGATTCCATAGTATGGATCGAAGAATCGAATAGTTTTAATATCAACATATACATTCAAACTATAATACATTAGGTTGGCAACTAAATGATTGCGGATCTTGTCATTACCACTTAATGGCAAAATCTGCAATCACTTAAATGCCAAACCAATAGTACACGATTCCTCTTGTTTCTATCCTATCCGTGGCTTACAGGGAATTTCTGGAAAAAAAGTTGGCTTGTCTCGTCGATAGCTGGTTATGGATAGCTGGTATTGCTCATTTTCATGAAAGTGGAATCCAGAAACTATTTTTGTAATCGAGTTGCTCCTTTGAAGGTTTAATGTGTAAGATTTAACATATCTAAATGACATTTCGTTCGCAATAAAAAACTTTCTGATGTTGGAAGTTATAAACACACGTCTGTCTTTTAATTCTGAAAATTTTACTTCCAACTGATTTTCAAAAATTTTCAAATATTGAATCCGCCTTAAACGTATGTAAGTAAATGTTTGACAATCGTCTAAAGATGGAATTTCCATAGCGCCTTACGCGGCTGCGTCTAAAATCCGCAGTCTGAGTCTTAAATCCGAATTGTATGGACAACATCGATCGCCTGTCTGCACCACTCTCATAGCAACAACAGCTGATACACGCGTCCGACGCTTGTGTTGATACACATAGCACAGACGACTATGCTAATGTCATTGACAGCAATGCTGCTATTTTCCGACAAACGAGTTTTAAGTGTTGCGTCGGGTGTTTAGATACTACGTAACTTTGTAACGATTTCGATGAACAACTGTATAATGTGTACCTTTTTTAGCGTTTATTCACAAAACAGTTTTAATATAATAATAACTACATAATATTATAATATAATAATAATAATAACATAATGGTGTGATATTGACTGAAATGCCGCAGATCAATAAAATATTAGTTATAATGAATTCAAACCAATGGCTTTAAAATTACAGTACTCACAGATTATTAGAAAAGATAGAACAGATTAAAGAAAATTATGCTAATGAAATAAAATAAATAAAGGAGATAAAGAAACATAAAATGAAATAAATGGATATAAAGTAATATATGATCATATAAATAAAGTAAAACAAAATAATTAACGAACCAATTTACAAATAGAAACTTTTTACAAGCATATAAGTAACATTATGTCTAATTAAATTATAAACAGTTTACGATATTACCGCTACTCGTGTAACATTTTTAATTTCATCATTCAAGGAAATACGTTTACTGAAGTTGATTCAGAATGTCAGTAGGCGCCACCTTCTAACCACCGGTATGTATCCAAGTTTTGCCTATGATTATATTGTTCAAGTCTGGAATTTGGTAATTAATAGTGTAAATTTACTCGGTAATACTGTGTTGTATATCAAATTTTTTTATCTTTCTTATTTCGTTTTTGATTACACGATGTCAATGGATCAAACATCTAAATTCGCGTCTAATATATTGTTCGAAATGCAATGCTCGAAAGGATGTAGCTGTAAAGATCATTTGCCACAAGAAAAGGTTAACAGATAACCTGTGTTATCCGGAAGGATAGCGGAAGCCCTTCGCGGTCCCTCCAAAAAGATCTGATAAGTCCCGACGAAAGGCGACAGTGCCTTACCATTTATATATGTGATCCATCCTTGTCTACGGGAGTGTTAAACGTGTCTTCTTCCGTACTACAAAAAAAATTTTTTTTTTTTTTTTTTACGTGGAGGAAATCTTCATAGACACCTTACAACCCTGTGGGGACGGGCAGAAGGTAGTGCCGGATTTTTACCGGCTAAAACCTCCACGAACGGGACATTGGTACCAGCGCGAGTTGATCGTCGGACGACCCCTGTGTGCTGAACACCAAGCACCTTTAACCAAATATTCCTAGAAAGTATACCCAGAACACACGCAAGGGAGGGGCTGGCCGCTTGCCTGCAGTATATAACTTTTAAGAAAAATTTTGGTTTTTCCGTCCCCTTTTTTGAGATGTCCTTATACCGAGGTTTCGAACTCGCAACGCGTCGTCTTCAGTTCTGGGCCTTAACGAGCGCAGCTGGCTGCCCCTCCGAGCTTCTAGATGATTGGGAAGTATTTGATTCTTAATGTGGCAATGTATATCAGGAAGTGTTCTAATTAACCTCTTGAAGGAAATGTATATTTTTCATAGCCCTCTCAAAATATAAGAGGTAAAGGTAAATAATTCCCCCAATTAAATCATTATTATTAAATCCATTATGAAGCTCTTAACAATATATTTTTGCTGCTATTATAATTCTTGTAGTAAGAGATGGCCGTTCTAAAAGAATTCCTGCCTCTTCTAATGCACTTATTTTCAAGATGCCTAGCCTTGCCTTTTCCATCACACTGGTAGAGATTTTATAGTGTATGGGATTAGCATAAGTTATAAATAGGTCTAATTATTAATTTATAACAGAAGATTTTAACTTCACGATCTAGATTTAGATTATTAGAATTACGGTCAAGAATTACGAGGTGGATCTGTCCCGCCGATTGAAAAGTGCAGTTCATTAAATGGGCTTAGAAATCTGTTATAATTTTTCTTTTTACTTAAAAAAAAATTTGTTTGTATTCGTTAAATATATATAAAATCATACCTCAAAATTCAACAGATTCGTTTCTTTCTTTCCCTTCTAAAAAAATCACAAAATGTGGCTGTTTTAGAACATTCTAATTCCGAACACTCCCTTAATCGTTTTATTTACTTATCAATTCGTATCCCGGTGCTTTTTGGGGGTTAAAATGCTAATAGATCATTTCTTTGACCTCTGAGTTTGTGAATGGTTTTACAGGAAAAAATATCTAGAAAGGTGATTTACAAAAATTTCATGTATTATCACAAATATGATTTATAAATATACAAATATTTCTGCTTCGTTGGTAGAAGAAAGTGTTTTTTTATTATTATTATTTAATTTGTACTTTACAATTTGTCCAGCTAGACATTTGGTAAATTTTTCTTGTTTAATTGCTAAATAGCATTTAGATGGCTACGCCCAGCGGGATACCATCTTTCAGTTTGTTTATTTTATTTCTTTAGTGAGGTCAATGGGATGTTTTCTTTTTGTCTTCTATCTATGAGAGTTTTGTTTGTTTCGGCGGTCAATTTGTTTGGATGTGTTGTCGTTTTTTCCTGGTATTTTTCTGCGTACCTGCCGATTTCAATAGAAGAAAGTGACTTAAATACTTCGGCTAATGCACAACTAAGTTTGCTTTATCTGTGTAGGGTATCGTGTCCTCCTTGCGACAAATGGATCGCAGAAATAATTTACGATGAACAAGTGAATTTCTTGAATATCTACAAAAAAGAATAGTTACAGTCTATTGTAAGAGACAAGTTCCATAGATACTTCTAGAAACAGTTGTTTTTGAATTTCTGAGGGATTGTTGTCACTTTTCTTGTTGCTTCGTTTAACCTGCGTTTCCTCTTGCTTCTCGATTGCTTTGCGATATTCTTCTGAGCTTATGTCTTTCTGTAATTTTCCTTTTTATGGAATCTGGATAGTCCTGTTTGCTTGCGGACTCTTCATCAGGTGTAGTAGAACGGATCGCATTTATTATGTTGCTATTCAAATATTCCATACCTGCTTCAAAATCTTCGTTTGTTCTTAGCGGTACTGAAGTCGATCTTGGGATGTTTAACCCTTTCGCTTCGGCAGTCCAGTCCGCCTAAGTGCTCTTCCTGTACGGAGGCGTGCACCACAAATGCGCACAGTGGCGTGATTGCTGTGTAAATGTTTTCCTAAGTTTTAAATAAGAATTCTACTGAATAAAACAATAATAAAACAATCTTTGCTCCAATATGATAAGTATAATTTACATCTTTAATATGAAAAGGCTTACAAAATTACAGGTAATATATTACATATTTACATATTTACAAGATGGCACTGGTATATGCCTGATATATCGCGTGGTCGCCGCCTATAAGCGGCACCCGAAGCGAAAAGGTTAAAACTTCTCGAAAGCACTGATAATTTGTGAGGTCGTTGTGAGTAGATCTATTTAGTTTTCAATAATTGTTGAATTACTTGTTGCTACAAGTGAGTGATCTGAAGAGAGTTCCAGAAAAGAGCTGACTCGGGCACATTTTGCAGAGATGTTTTAATATTTATATGATTTAATGTTAAATATAATGATAAAGAGATCAATCAACATAGTATTATGTCGTAGATTATTTCAATTACTACACATGTTATATTTCTTATTATTTCGATCTCTTGGTATTTCATTTTTCTCTTTACTTCTCATATTTCTCTCTAATTTACTTTACTTCTCTAACTTATAATTTCTCATTTTATCGAAGAACTTTCAGATATGTAAATATACACACATTTTATCGCTCAGGTAGGTTGTGCAGCTTATTGCTTAATGTACATGAAACAAATATAGACATCCCATAAAATGATTCGCTTAACTATTACCCTATACGCGCAAATATTATTATAAATAATATTTATTTTTATATGCACATATTTAAAAGGTAAACTTTTCGGTTTTCTACATATAAAATGTAGTAATATAATGATCCAAAACTTATTGTAGTTTATAATTATGCCAATAAAGAGAACTGATGTTTATAATGATTCCTTGTGATGTTTAGAATGATATTTATAACGATGCTTGTTGATAAATTATAATTATTTCGTACATTATAACAAAAATACATGATACATTAAAGTTATTCGTTTTAAAGTATAATTAATAAAAAAACGAAGATAGTGTCACGTAAAAATAGTGGGAAAAATAATAATAAAAAGAAATGTTGGGCTCTTGAACCAGAGTTCCAGATACCTTTATTCTGCAATAAGATTGCAAGTGTGCGATTAGACCGTTACCGAAAGACTGAAGTCTCGATCAGTCCTTCAAACAGGCAAACAGTCTTTGTCCCAACTACGGGAAGATAGGGGAGACCTATTTTTTCAACGAACGGCGTCTCCCACTTGCAACTTTCCCTCGAGGGCGGCTAGCATCTTTTTTTAACTACCGATATGGAGATTGACCAATTAGCAGCAACGTCAATTTCCCTTCCTTTCCGAACGAAGGCTATCCCCGATGAATCCCATGATCTCGTGTCCTTAGACACACCCCATCGTAGTTTTTCCTCTGTGGCATCGTTGGGACAGAAAGTCACTCTTTCTTGCGATCTCATCGACGAAAAGAGTAACACCTTACGACCAGTGAATATTACGCGTCCGACTTAGTTTTTGTGAGCACGTTCATCTATCATCCGGTCGACCGCGGATTCGTTATTGAACCTAGGATCATTGTCATTAGTTTCTCGAGTATCTAATTACCGCGGTTACTTGTCCAATTCTATAATAATCGTATTTGCACTAGTCAATGTCTTCTCTATTGCATAACGACAATGTATAATCCGAACGAAGTTTCGTTTCACGCCCCGAACTCTAATTCTAATGTAAACCCGACATATATATGTATAGCTGTTGTGAATAAAGTAAATCATTTACTTTTCCGATTCCTCTCTATACCTTAACAGAATGTTACATTGGCATGCTGTTCACCATAAACAATGAACTTTGGTTGTGGGACTGTTTAGGCAAAAATACCGATACATGACGGTACGACATAGGCATACAATATTTTGTATGTCGGAATTACATTTTTTTAGCTTTACAATATAGAAATTGGATTTAAGTCGCTATAGAGCGGTGCGTATATACGATGTAGTTTTTTCTTTGTATCTCTGTCCTGAAAACCTGGTCGCAAAAACAGGACAGTTCGTTAGTCTATTCGGTTTCGGAGGGGCTGTGGGATTTTGGAAAGGGGTCGGTGAGGGTGGACGGGGAGGGGAAGGGAGGGGTGTCCTGTAGAATTATTTGCAATATTTACAAAGTTTACAATATTCACACTATTTTATACGGAGGGAGATTTGAGCGTTGCCGTTTTGTGGCCCTTTCTCTTGTTATTCTCTTTTTTACTATGGTTTCGGTATCCACCAATTTTTTTATGTTTTTTCTGTGATTGTCTTCTGTGTCTTTTTGGGGAAGGGCCATGTTGTATCTCCACCTAGTGTCTACGGTTTGTCCATTTAAGTTCTTCTCGTAGAGTATTGTTTTAATCCCTATCTTTCTTTCTATATGGTATATTATTGGGACATTATTTTGGTCTTGGAGATAGTATCTTTCGTCTAGGTATAAAAGCGCTTCGGGCGGGGGGGGGGGGGCCTAACCTGTTGTCAGTGTATTTTTGTAATACGAATCGTTTGGAAATAAGCAACCGAAGATTAAATTATTTTGTTTTATCTTTGCAGCTTGCGCGAAGTGGCTCCTTGTTAGTTTTGAGATGCTTTTCTTTCTATTTATTTATTTACATTTTACAATTTGTCCAGTAGGACATTTGGTAAAATATTATAGCTTAGTGGCATAATAATATAACATGTGGATGGCTACCCCCAGTGGGATACCATCTTCGAATTTGATTGATTTATTTCTTTAGTGTGGTGTGTGTTTGTTTGTTAGGTTATGTACTTGTTTTAAGATGTGGCAGTCGATGCGGTGGTTGTTGGCTAAGTCGTAGATTCTTTTATTTTTGACGTATTTTTTGAATCTGCTGTGTTCGAATCTGTAAGTACTCAGGCAAGCCCTGATGCATTTTCCTTCGAATATGCGAATTTTTTCCATTAGGGAAGCTGATACGTTGTACCAGATTAGGCAGCTATAGGTTATGATCCGTCTGATTAGTGCTTGGTAGCACAGGATTTTTACTTTGCTGTTGAGACGCTTGGTGTAGAATAATCTTTTCGTTTTCTAGAATGCTTTGCTGGCTTTGGAGAGTTGAATTTCGAGGTGCTGCTTGCAGTTTAATTTGTCGTCTATATTTACGCCTAGATATTTTACGCAATTTTTGTGTGGTATGAGCTCCCCTTCGTTTGCTTTTCCTCTTAATTGGAATTTTTTACAGTGTTCTCTTTCTATTGGGCCTTTTTCACTTGACGTGGATCTAAACAGTATGGTTTCGCATTTGGTAGCATTAATTTTTAGTTTCCATGTATAGTAGTAATCGTTAATTTTGTCAAAAAGTTCTTGAAGTTCTGTTCTTATTGTTTAGGTGTAAAAGTGTTGTTCGTGATAATTGTTGCGCTGGCTGTAGATGTCGCTGATGGGGTAACTGCTGTTTTTCTTCTAATTGCGTTGAATTGATTTTCTGGGATTACGTTATTTATTGCGCAGAAGGAGGCTAGGGGGTTGTTTATGACTATTTCCAATACTTTGCTTATGTTGGGGAGGAGGCTTATAAGTCGTAGGTTTGCAGGCGATGAACCGTCTTTATTTTTTTGTAATGGCTATTAATTTGGCCTTTTTCCATTTTCCGGGGAAATACGTGTTATTTAGCGCATTGTTGAAGAGTACCGTGTAGTACCATTTTATTTCGTTAGGTAAGCGTTTGAGCAAAATGTTTGGCATGCCATCGAAGCCGTAGGATTTTTTCTTGTTTAGTTTGGAGAATATTATATTTAGTTGGCTGTAATTTGTAAAGTAGTTTATTTCTGGTTCTGGTTGTTTGGGGTTGTCCGAGGTGTTTTCGTTTGAGAATGTGCAAACTGTTTTATTTTGCGCTATGCCTTGTTCTATTTTATTTTTGAGTTTGTTTGTTTCGGCGATGATAATGCTGTTCAGTCGTTCTCGACCCATGTGGTCGTTTCGTGTGTGTGTTTTGGAAAAGTGGGTGCCGATAATGTTTAGTTTTTCCGTTGTTTTTTAACGAGCGTAGCTGGCTATCCGGCCAAAAGCTAAATACCTAATCCTAGGCCAACAATTTAGATTCAGGAAGAATCAGAATACGGTAAAGTAAATACACAGAATGACCAGCGACGTAATTAGATCAACGGAAGGTGGAAAATACTGCACCGCGTTGCTTCTCAATGTGGAAAAAGCCTCCGCTAAAGATTGAATGATTTTATGTATTATGTGATAAAATGAAGGATTTTAAGGAAGTTATAAACAATTCTGCTGAATAGCACATATAGAATTATTTTCTCCCACATTACGAATAGGTATTTGTATGTTAAAATTAGAAGTGTATGTGTCCTCTCTGAAAGAAATTAACGGTTCCACAAGAAAATGTCCTCGAACGCATTTTCTATTTTGTTTGTTGCTAACAACGCTAAAAACGGAAACTTATTCCTTCGCTACGTTCACATCTGAAAATAAGCTAGAAAAATTTGCCGAATGTGGGCAAATTGTAAAGTACAAATTAAATAATAAAAAAAAAAAAAGAAAAAGAACATCTGAAAATATCCCATCCAAACATGGAAACATTAAAATAGCAAGAAGAACCTAAAACGCACGTATATAATACAGAACGCTAAGCGAGAGATAACAAAATCCAATTAAACTCAAACAAGTTTTCGCACATTGTCTTCATTTTTAAGGAGAAAGAATCTTCTGAGATTAAATTGTTAAATCAGGAAATCCAACAAACAACTTCTTGTACAGCATTTGGATCATAAGTTGGACTGGAAAACATTAAACACCTAATGATAATGAGAAAATCGTTGCACTATCTTACAGCAAGAACATCTAAATTGAGCATGAGCAACAAATTACTAGTTTATAAAACCATAACAATAACTGTAGCAGCTAACTACCGACACAAAGAAGAAATCATCCTGCCAGCGGCTAGTCTCACGTATAGTTGAGGGTTGGATGATAAAATAAAATAGCTGAGTCGTAACACAACTATCAATTTTGCTTTTATTAAACTTTATTATGAATTCAGCAATCACAATGGAATATACACTGAATTAACACACATAAATCATTCCAATAACTTTATGTAAAACCTAGTTACATTTATACGTTAAGTATGCGATCGTTCTAAGGGTAGAAACTCGGTAAAAGGTGTTGCCTATTCTAAAGATGGAGACTGAGTCGTTTAGTGACGATAGTGTGGACGTTGAGGTAAGCTAGGGGTGGGTGTGTCTGAGGTCACGAGATGATCTGATTCGTTAAGGACAATTTTGGTTAGGAAAGCGAGAACGATAGACATTGCTTTTGATTGGAGAATCAACATCGTTCCGGTGCCGTTGGAAAAGCAGAGGAACAAATAAAGTTTTTCTGTTTCACAAAAGAAGGATACATACATATGTATTTTCTTGTCCTTCTAACCCATTGCCGTTGCGGTCATTTGTTGCAAATTCGATCGTTTGCATCTGACCTAAATCTTGAGGTTAAAATCTTCTGTTACAAATTATTAATTAGACCTATTTATAACTTATGCTAATCCCATACGTTATAAAATCTCTGCCAATGCGATGGAAAACGCAAGGCTAGGCATCTTGAAAATAAGCGCATTAGAAGAGGCACGAATTCTTTTAGAACAGTTTTCTCTTGCTACAATAAATATAATAGCAGCAAAAATATATTATTCAACGCTTCATAATAGACTTAATAATAATGATTTAATTAAGGGAATTATATAACTTTACCCCTTATATTCTGAGAGGGCTATGAAAAATATACATCTCCTTCAAGAGGCTAATTAGAATACTTCCTGATATACATTGCCAGATTAAGAATCAAATCCTTTCCAATCAGGTAGAAAGTCGACGGGGCAGCCAGCTACGCTCGTTAAAGTCCAGAACTGAAGACGACGCGTCGCGAGTTCGAATCCTCGGCATGATAGCTCTTCAAAAAAGGGGACGGAAAAACCAAAATTTCTCTTAAAAGTAAATATACTACAGGCAAGCGGCCAGCCCCTCCCTTGCGTGTCTTCTGGGTGTACTTTCTGGGAATACTTGGTTAAAGGTGCTTGGTGTTCAGCACACAGGGGTCCGACGATCAAAACTCGCACTGATACACTGCCCCGTTCGTGGAGGTTTTAGCCGGTAAGAATCCGGCACTACCTTCTGCCCGTCCCCACAGGGTTGTAAGGTGTCTATGAAGATTTCCTCCACGTAAAAAAAAAAAAAAAAAATTTTTTTTGTAGTACGGAAGAAGACACGTTTAACACTCCCGTAGACAAGGATGGATCACATATATAAATGGTAAGGCACGGTCGCCTTTCGGCGGGACTTATCAGATCTTCTTGGAGGGACCGCGAAGGGCTTCCGCTATCCTTTCGGATAACACAGGTTATCTGTTAACCTTTTCTTGTGGCAAATGATCTTTACAGCTACATCCTTTCGAGCATTGCATTTCGAACAATATATTAGACGCGAATCTAGATGTTTGATCCATTGACATCGTGTAATCAAAAACGAAATAAGAAAGATAAAAACATTTGATATACAACACAGTATTACCGAGTAAATTTACACTATTAATTACCAAATTCCAGACTTGAACAATATAATCATAGGCAAAACTTGGATACATACCGGTGGTTAGAAGGTGGCGCCTACTGACATTCTGAATCAACTTCAGTAAACGTATTTCCTTGAATGATGAAATTAAAAATGTTACACGAGTAGCGGTAATATCGTAAACTGTTTATAATTTAATTAGACATAATGTTACTTATATGCTTGTAAAAAGTTTTTATTTGTAAATTGGTTCGTTAATTATTTTGTTTTACTTTATTTATATGATCATATATTACTTTATATCCTTTTATTTCATTTTATGTTTCTTTATCTCCTTTATTTAATTTATTTCATCACCATAATTTTCTTTAATCTGTTCTATCGTTTCTAATAATCTGTGAGTACTGTAATTTTAAAGCCATTGGTTTGGATTCATTATAACTAATATTTTATTGATCTGCGGCATTTCAGTCAATATCACACCATAATGTTATTATTATTATTATATTATATTACTATATGGTTATTATTATATTAAAACTGTTTTGAGAATAAACGCTAAAAAAGGTACACATTACACAGTTGTTCATCGAAATGACATTTGTTCATCGAAAAAAAAAGAAAAGTAAAGTAAGTTAAATAAAAAGGGGCACTCCATGCGTTAGGTGAGATTATTTTCAATCAAAAATGAATTTTTGATCAATATCCAAATGTGTTATGTTGTATATCAATTGTATAAATAACAAAAAAGGATTAATATATCCTTTCAAACTTTGCATGCTGCACTAAAATACAGAACACATTTACTCGCAATATATTTTAATACAGTTTCATTCGCTTGAAAAGATACAAAAGATTTTGATTGCAATATACTTGCGTCTGCAGTTTGTTATTACCATCTTGCCGTCGGTGTACGGCCTGGTCTCTGATGTGGATTAATGTTACACGCTCGTCGGCCCTGACACAACGATTCTCTTTCCAGCAGCTTTTTCGTCTCTATTATAGTACCGCGGAGAGATTACGGACATACAGACAATGTCGACGACAAAGAGCAAATGCCGACAAGCCGAAAGGGTGGGAAACTTCAATAGGCCTAACGGCCATCAATATATTTCGGCACCGCAGTCGTTGATGTTCGGTTAGCCACCGGAGTGTCAAGAGTCAAGAGTCGTTCTTCGACAGTTTCTCGACGAATCCGATGATCTCGTGTCCTTAGACACACCCCATCATAGTTTTTCCTCTGTAGCATCATCGGGACGGAAATGCATTCTTTCTTGCGATCTCGTCGACGAAAAGAGTAACACCTTACGACCAGTGAATTTACGCGTACGACTTAGATTTTGCGAGTACGTTCATCTATGATCCCGTCGACCGCGGATTCGTTATTGAACCTAGGATCATTGTCATTAGTTTCTCGAGTACCTAACTACCACGGTTACTTGTCCGGTTCTATACTAATCGTATTTGCACTAGTCAATGTCTTCTCTATTGCATAACGACAACGTGTAACCCAAACGAAGATTCGTTTCACGCCCCTAACCCTAATTTTAATGTAAACCCGACATATAAGAAGCGGCATAGATATAAGAGATGTAAAGCCGAAAGTTCGTCCAAAGCCAAAAGGCACGGATAAATAAAAATAAATAAATAAAAATAAATAAATAAAATTAGCAAGAAGGAAATATAAAGTACAAAGCAAGATTACTCGCAGTAGGACGTAACTAGAAATCGGAATAAATTGCGGGCAATCATTCGCTCCTGTCAACGATTGGACACAGCAAGGGCTATGCTGGCTCTAACTTCGATTAATCGAATGAAAATCAAGCAATCCAACGTCAAATCGTCATACTTATACAGAAATACAAAGGACAGAGTATATATGGAACAACCACTAGGATTTATAACCGACGGTAACAAAGTATGCGAGCTAGAAAAACGCACATATGGATTGCCTTAATCTGGATACCGTTGGATATTATATAACACACTTTGAAGGAGAATCGTGTGCATATAAATTAAGGGACAGAAGCAACCGATCGTTGGAATATACGTAGCTGACTTTTTATAGCAACAAATGATAAGATAGTTGAATTCCTTAAATATAAAAGTTATAAAAAATAAGGATGTGATATAATTATCGGAAACATACAAAGAACAAATTTTAAGGAAATACCGCCTAGAAAGTTGCGATCCAGTAAAATAGCCACTAAGAAAATTTAAATGCATTTAAAACAAGATTTACATGCATATAAGGTTCGCCGAAGCCGGTGTCAGGTAAAGTAAAAAAAGAAATGGAAGGTGAAAATAAAAAAAGAGAGAATTTATTTGCTAACATCTTGTTTACACTAATGACAGTTTACTTCCGAACTGCAGCCGTGACTTTCAAAAACTGGAGCTCTTACAACTCGGCCGCATCCCTACACAAGTGGTTATCTTACGAAGTAGGGAGGACCCCCGGGTGTTGGGTCTGGGCCCTGACCCCCTGCTGCCGCGTGCACTACCTTGCCGACTGGTGGGTGTCCGTCATTAGCTCATCGGTTTTGAAGTGTACCGGTCCTGACACCGGATAAGACCGAATACCAACAGTTACTGAGACCACTGATCTACTGCATTGGCAACTAAATGATTGCTGATTTTGTCAATACCACCTAATGACAAAATCTGCAATGACTTAATTGCCAACCCAATGTATAGCTATCGGAACGAGACCTGATATTTCTTCACGGTAAGTAAACTGTCACAATATAATCGGAACTCAAAAGCAATACATTTGACCGCTGTGAAAAAGGAATGTAGATACCTGAATCAGTAGACCCAAGTTGGATGGAACAAATATTAAATTTGTAGAAAGAAAGAGAGAAAAAGAGATTAGACAAGATCAAGTCGTGCTTTATTCGCATCACAATTGAATATGTCTGCAGAACAGCAATGAATATTTTAGTAATAGCATTTTGCAATTAATTTAAAGATGTCTAATACAAAAATTGAAATGCACCATAACGAAATAGTAAAATGATTAAGAAATATGATAAATACAGATATGTATGTATGAGTAACATTTTGTATGTAAATAAATTTTTAAGAAATGAACAGGCGCTATATTTTAATCTTTCAGTTTCGACAAAGAAGATAATTCCTTTGACAAATTTTGTACAAATTCAAATCAGAAAATAAAATAAAAACGTATACAACTTTCTATTAACTTTCGAAATCATTTTAAAAACAATTACAAATAACATACGAGTTGTACGAATGAAAATAGTTACATCAGAATCATTATCCACGCTAAAACCTTATTTATTTAGTATCAATTCAAATTTTTCTGATAAATAAGAGATGTCACGTGAAAGTATTTAATGCAGAGTTTAATTAAATGTTTCCATGCTATTGACCATTCGTTTGCGTACACGTTCGAATGTCCCTTGTGATAGGCTCTTCTTATTATTTTATTTACATCGTTCTTAACAATATGAGTAAAACTAACGTAGAAAAAATTAGTTATTGGTATACTACTTGTAGCAGACTGCAGTAAAGTACATAGAATAATTCAATACAAAGTAAAGAATTATATATATGTCGGGTTTACATTCGAATTAGGGTTAGGGGCGTGAAACGAATCTTCGCTTGGATTACGCGTTGTCGTTATGCAATAGAGATGACATTGACTAATGCAAATACGATTATCATAGAACTGGACAAGTAACCGTGGTAATTAGATACTCGAGAAACTAATGACAATGATCCTAGGTTCAATAACGAATCCGTGCTCACAAAATCTAAGTCGGACGCGTAATGTTCACTGATCGTAAGGTGTTACTCTTTTCGTCGATGAGATCGCAAGAAAGAATGACTTTCCGTCCCAACAATGCCACAGAGGAAAAACTACGATGGAGTGTGTCTAAGGACACGAGATCATGGGATTCATCGGGGATAGCCTTCGTTCGGAAAGGAAGGGAAATTGACGTTGCTGCTAATTGGTCAATCTCCATATCGGTAGTTAAAAAAAGATGCTAGCCGCCCTCGAGGGAAAGTTGCAAGTGGGAGACGCCGTTCGTTGAAAAAATAGGTCTCCCCTATCTTCCCGTAGTTGGGACAAAGACTGTTTGCCTGTTTGAAGGACTGATCGAGACTTCAGTCTTTCGGTAACGGTCTAATCGCACACTTGCAATCTTATTGCAGAATAAAGGTATCTGGAACTCTGGTTCAAGAGCCCAACATTTCTTTTTATTATTATTTTTCCCACTATTTTTACGTGACACTATCTTCGTTTTTTTATTAATTATACTTTAAAACGAATAACTTTAATGTATCATGTATTTTTGTTATAATGTACGAAATAATTATAATTTATCAACAAGCATCGTTATAAATATCATTCTAAACATCACAAGGAATCATTATAAACATCAGTTCTCTTTATTGGCATAATTATAAACTACAATAAGTTTTGGATCATTATATTACTACATTTTATATGTAGAAAACCGAAAAGTTTACCTTTTAAATATGTGCATATAAAAATAAATATTATTTATAATAATATTTGCGCGTATAGGGTAATAGTTAAGCGAATCATTTTATGGGATGTCTATATTTGTTTCATGTACATTAAGCAATAAGCTGCACAACCTACCTGAGCGATAAAATGTGTGTATATTTACATATCTGAAAGTTCTTCGATAAAATGAGAAATTATAAGTTAGAGAAGTAAAGTAAATTAGAGAGAAATATGAGAAGTAAAGAGAAAAATGAAATACCAAGAGATCGAAATAATAAGAAATATAACATGTGTAGTAATTGAAATAATCTACGACATAATACTATGTTGATTGATCTCTTTATCATTATATTTAACATTAAATCATATAAATATTAAAACATCTCTGCAAAATGTGCCCGAGTCAGCTCTTTTCTGGAACTCTCTTCAGATCACTCACTTGTAGCAACAAGTAATTCAACAATTATTGAAAACTAAATAGATCTACTCACAACGACCTCACAAATTATCAGTGCTTTCGAGAAGTTTTAACCTTTTCGCTTCGGGTGCCGCTTATAGGCGGCGACCACGCGATATATCAGGCATATACCAGTGCCATCTTGTAAATATGTAAATATGTAATATATTACCTGTAATTTTGTAAGCCTTTTCATATTAAAGATGTAAATTATACTTATCATATTGGAGCAAAGATTGTTTTATTATTGTTTTATTCAGTAGAATTCTTATTTAAAACTTAGGAAAACATTTACACAGCAATCACGCCACTGTGCGCATTTGTGGTGCACGCCTCCGTACAGGAAGAGCACTTAGGCGGACTGGACTGCCGAAGCGAAAGGGTTAAACATCCCAAGATCGACTTCAGTACCGCTAAGAACAAACGAAGATTTTGAAGCAGGTATGGAATATTTGAATAGCAACATAATAAATGCGATCCGTTCTACTACACCTGATGAAGAGTCCGCAAGCAAACAGGACTATCCAGATTCCATAAAAAGGAAAATTACAGAAAGACATAAGCTCAGAAGAATATCGCAAAGCAATCGAGAAGCAAGAGGAAACGCAGGTTAAACGAAGCAACAAGAAAAGTGACAACAATCCCTCAGAAATTCAAAAACAACTGTTTCTAGAAGTATCTATGGAACTTGTCTCTTACAATAGACTGTAACTATTCTTTTTTGTAGATATTCAAGAAATTCACTTGTTCATCGTAAATTATTTCTGCGATCCATTTGTCGCAAGGAGGACACGATACCCTACACAGATAAAGCAAACTTAGTTGTGCATTAGCCGAAGTATTTAAGTCACTTTCTTCTATTGAAATCGGCAGGTACGCAGAAAAATACCAGGAAAAAACGACAACACATCCAAACAAATTGACCGCCGAAACAAACAAAACTCTCATAGATAGAAGACAAAAAGAAAACATCCCATTGACCTCACTAAAGAAATAAAATAAACAAACTGAAAGATGGTATCCCGCTGGGCGTAGCCATCTAAATGCTATTTAGCAATTAAACAAGAAAAATTTACCAAATGTCTAGCTGGACAAATTGTAAAGTACAAATTAAATAATAATAATAAAAAAACACTTTCTTCTACCAACGAAGCAGAAATATTTGTATATTTATAAATCATATTTGTGATAATACATGAAATTTTTGTAAATCACCTTTCTAGATATTTTTTCCTGTAAAACCATTCACAAACTCAGAGGTCAAAGAAATGATCTATTAGCATTTTAACCCCCAAAAAGCACCGGGATACGAATTGATAAGTAAATAAAACGATTAAGGGAGTGTTCGGAATTAGAATGTTCTAAAACAGCCACATTTTGTGATTTTTTTAGAAGGGAAAGAAAGAAACGAATCTGTTGAATTTTGAGGTATGATTTTATATATATTTAACGAATACAAACAAATTTTTTTTTAAGTAAAAAGAAAAATTATAACAGATTTCTAAGCCCATTTAATGAACTGCACTTTTCAATCGGCGGGACAGATCCACCTCGTAATTCTTGACCGTAATTCTAATAATCTAAATCTAGATCGTGAAGTTAAAATCTTCTGTTATAAATTAATAATTAGACCTATTTATAACTTATGCTAATCCCATACACTATAAAATCTCTACCAGTGTGATGGAAAAGGCAAGGCTAGGCATCTTGAAAATAAGTGCATTAGAAGAGGCAGGAATTCTTTTAGAACGGCCATCTCTTACTACAAGAATTATAATAGCAGCAAAAATATATTGTTAAGAGCTTCATAATGGATTTAATAATAATGATTTAATTGGGGGAATTATTTACCTTTACCTCTTATATTTTGAGAGGGCTATGAAAAATATACATTTCCTTCAAGAGGTTAATTAGAACACTTCCTGATATACATTGCCACATTAAGAATCAAATACTTCCCAATCATCTAGAAGCTCGGAGGGGCAGCCAGCTGCGCTCGTTAAGGCCCAGAACTGAAGACGACGCGTTGCGAGTTCGAAACCTCGGTATAAGGACATCTCAAAAAAGGGGACGGAAAAACCAAAATTTTTCTTAAAAGTTATATACTGCAGGCAAGCGGCCAGCCCCTCCCTTGCGTGTGTTCTGGGTATACTTTCTAGGAATATTTGGTTAAAGGTGCTTGGTGTTCAGCACACAGGGGTCGTCCGACGATCAACTCGCGCTGGTACCAATGTCCCGTTCGTGGAGGTTTTAGCCGGTAAAAATCCGGCACTACCTTCTGCCCGTCCCCACAGGGTTGTAAGGTGTCTATGAAGATTTCCTCCACGTAAAAAAAAAAAAAAAAAATTTTTTTTGTAGTACGGAAGAAGACACGTTTAACACTCCCGTAGACAAGGATGGATCACATATATAAATGGTAAGGCACTGTCGCCTTTCGTCGGGACTTATCAGATCTTTTTGGAGGGACCGCGAAGGGCTTCCGCTATCCTTCCGGATAACACAGGTTATCTGTTAACCTTTTCTTGTGGCAAATGATCTTTACAGCTACATCCTTTCGAGCATTGCATTTCGAACAATATATTAGACGCGAATTTAGATGTTTGATCCATTGACATCGTGTAATCAAAAACGAAATAAGAAAGATAAAAAAATTTGATATACAACACAGTATTACCGAGTAAATTTACACTATTAATTACCAAATTCCAGACTTGAACAATATAATCATAGGCAAAACTTGGATACATACCGGTGGTTAGAAGGTGGCGCCTACTGACATTCTGAATCAACTTCAGTAAACGTATTTCCTTGAATGATGAAATTAAAAATGTTACACGAGTAGCGGTAATATCGTAAACTGTTTATAATTTAATTAGACATAATGTTACTTATATGCTTGTAAAAAGTTTCTATTTGTAAATTGGTTCGTTAATTATTTTGTTTTACTTTATTTATATGATCATATATTACTTTATATCCATTTATTTCATTTTATGTTTCTTTATCTCCTTTATTTATTTTATTTCATTAGCATAATTTTCTTTAATCTGTTCTATCTTTTCTAATAATCTGTGAGTACTGTAATTTTAAAGCCATTGGTTTGAATTCATTATAACTAATATTTTATTGATCTGCGGCATTTCAGTCAATATCACACCATTATGTTATTATTATTATTATATTATAATATTATGTAGTTATTATTATATTAAAACTGTTTTGTGAATAAACGCTAAAAAAGGTACACATTATACAGTTGTTCATCGAAATCGTTACAAAGTTACGTAGTATCTAAACACCCGACGCAACACTTAAAACTCGTTTGTCGGAAAATAGCAGCATTGCTGTCAATGACATTAGCATAGTCGTCTGTGCTATGTGTATCAACACAAGCGTCGGACGCGTGTATCAGCTGTTGTTGCTATGAGAGTGGTGCAGACAGGCGATCGATGTTGTCCATACAATTCGGATTTAAGACTCAGACTGCGGATTTTAGACGCAGCCGCGTAAGGCGCTATGGAAATTCCATCTTTAGACGATTGTCAAACATTTACTTACATACGTTTAAGGCGGATTCAATATTTGAAAATTTTTGAAAATCAGTTGGAAGTAAAATTTTCAGAATTAAAAGACAGACGTGTGTTTATAACTTCCAACATCAGAAAGTTTTTTATTGCGAACGAAATGTCATTTAGATATGTTAAATCTTACACATTAAACCTTCAAAGGAGCAACTCGATTACAAAAATAGTTTCTGGATTCCACTTTCATGAAAATGAGCAATACCAGCTATCCATAACCAGCTATCGACGAGACAAGCCAACTTTTTTTCCAGAAATTCCCTGTAAGCCACGGATAGGATAGAAACAAGAGGAATCGTGTACTATTGGTTTGGCATTTAAGTGATTGCAGATTTTGCCATTAAGTGGTAATGACAAGATCCGCAATCATTTAGTTGCCAACCTAATGTATTATAGTTTGAATGTATATGTTGATATTAAAACTATTCGATTCTTCGATCCATACTATGGAATCCAACATCCAAAATAGTAGGGAAGACAATTGACAAAAGATGAATGGATGAAATAATAGCTAAATCCCTTTTTTTTGGTACGTGGAGAAATCCTCATGGACGCTTTGTTGGTGCTGCAGCAGCATAGCAGTGTCGGATACTTACCGACTAAAACTCCACGATGGCATGCCTACGTGTGTGACAGGAATACCACGGGACCTTTTACGAATTACCGCTGGTGCACTCTCCTAAAAGTGTCCTAACTGATTAATTTCACGCTAGGGGACGCCATTACTGCTAGCGCCCCCTCCCGTGCTAGAAGGGCTGAGCGGGGCACAGCGGTCAAGGTTCTCTTCCTCGGCCGCAATAAAAAATTTTTGTTTTTTTTTATGTTTTTCTTTCTTTTTGTCCTTCCGTTTCAGTTGGTAGTGATTGCCTGTGTTTTTTATTTTTTCTTTTTTTTTCGTGGAGAACGTTCTCATAGACAACCTTTTACCTCTCCATCTTACCGGCCGGGGGCACAGAGCGGTGGCAGAGGGTAGTGTGTCGGCCGGACTCTTACTGGCTAAGATCTCCACAGTCGAAATGGTAGGAACATGGTCGGAAGTGTGAGTGTTCGTCGGCTCTGGGGTGCTTACCAAGCAACTCTACCAAGCACTCTCAGTAAGTATACCAACAACACATGCAAGAGGAGCTGACCGCTTGCCTGTTGTATATTACTTGTAAGGGAAATTTTGGTTTTTCCGTTCCTGTTTTCAAGTTCTCTTTGCCAAGGATTCGGACTCGCGACGCGTCGTCTTCAGTTCTGGGCCTTAACGAGCCCAGCTCGTTACCCAACATTGATTCTTAATGTGGCAATGTATATCAGGAAGTATTCTAATTAGCCTCTTGAAGGAGATGTACATTTTTCATAGCCCTCTCTAAATACAAGGAGTAAAGGTAAATAATTCCCTCAATTAAATCATTATTATTAAATCTATTATGAAGCTCTTAATAATATATTTTTGCTGCTATTATAATTCTTGTAGTAAGAGATGGCCGTTCTAAAATAATTGCTGCTTCTTCTAATGCACTTATTTTCAAGATGCCTAGCCTTGCGTTTTCCATCGCACTGGCAGAGATTTTATAACATATGGGATTGGCATAAGTTATAAATAGGTCTAATTAATAATTTGTAACAGAAGATTTTAACCTCAAGATGTAGGTCCGATGCAAATGATCGAATTTGTTTACTTCGTTGGAAATTTGATTGAGGTGCATTCTATACGATTGTACAGTTTTAATGATTTTTGGAGCCGTTTCAATTTTTGTTAGGATTTCTTCTAGACTTTCATTTGAGGGTAAAGCTATAGTTTTGAGATTTGTTTTCTAAGCTATATTGGTTTTTAATTTATTGTTTTCATCAAAAAGTTTATCTATATTTTTATTTATTAATTCTAAATCATCGTCATCCAGAGTTCCAAATAGATTGCTAGAAATGGATCCAACAAAATTCAATAACTCTCTTCGGTAACGAGTGGGTGTCATAAGTTTAATATGCATTACTAAATTGTCTAAATTTCTTTCGTGAGCGCGAGTAATCATTTCATTGAAAGACTGGCATTCACTCGTACAATGCTCTGTTAACATTAGTCTAAATCTTTTAATTTCGCTTAGTTTTGCATATATATCCTTAATGTCTAAACATATAATTACGTTTACAGATTCGCTATATATGTATGCATGAGCTAATTTTTCTTGATATATAGAACGTTTAGCTTAGCTATCTATGAAGAAGATGAAGACCGTCCTGGAAAGTAAGGTTTAATACGATTACCATGTATTTTCCTAATCGAGTCATTTACCATTATTTCGTAATAAAGGGTTTTTACTTTTTCAATGGTGTATGGCCCTAGCCATTCGGTATCTAACTTGTGTTCTTTATGATCGTTATGAACTAATACTAAATCTCCTTCTCTAAAAATGGATTGAAGTTTAATAATTTTTTTTTATCTCTTTCATATCTTTGTTAACTCTTCATTAGAGTTTCTCTGTCTTTAAGTAGTTTGGCAGCTCATTCTCGATTCCTGAAGCTAACATCATCAGCGTATGTTCTTTGGGGATTCTGGGATATGGTAGAGGGGAGATTGGCCTCATGTCCAAATGTGAGTTCGAAAGGGGTATATCCAATGGCATCATGAACCATTATGTTATATGCTAGACACACAAAATTTAGGTTTTGATCCCATTCTGTTTCATTGTCGTTTTGTATAGCTTTTAACATGTCGGATATTACAGCACGTGTTCGATCTAAGCTTCCGTTGGATTACGGGTGGAATGAGGTGGTTTTTATATGTTTGATTCTAAATGCTTCTTCGTATCGTTGCATTAGTTCGCTAATGAAACTTTCGTTTCACGGTTTACGTTTGGGTGCGGAGAATATATAAATGTAGTGATTCAGTAAAGCGTTCCAGATTGATTGGGTCTGTTGTTGTTTTTAAGGGTACAAGTAATAAATATTTGGTTAGTTCATCGTGTATAGAGAGAATGTATTGGTTTCCTGCCTTGGTCTTTTTCAATGGACTTATCAAATCCATAGCGATTTTGTCGTTAGGTTCTAATGGGGTGTCAGTTATTTGTGATTCTTCCTTTCCTCTTATCCGAACAGTCTTTGATGTTTGACACGTCGCACAAGTTCCTATTCCAGTTTTTATTCTGTCCATTAGGTGTGGGATATTATATTTGTCATTGATTTTGTCGTACGTCTTTTGCATTCCGGGATGTCCTATCAAGTCATGATTTTCTTTTAGTACTTGTTCTATCTCTTCTTCACTTAAACTCTGTATTGGTTCGTAAGCAAATTCTATGTCGTCGCTTTGGTCATTGAAAAATAAAAGAAGTCTTCTTATGTGTGCTTTTTCTTGTGCGTTTAAGTTAATGTCTCCTATTCCGATCTTTCTACTTGTTTGAAGTATGTTTGATATTTTCTGTAACCATGTGGTTTCGTCATATGGGCTTAGATCGTTTTTGTTAATTGGAAAAAGTAGTCTTTGCTAGATGTTAGTTTTAATAATTTTGGTATTTCTTCTGATTTTTCCCAGTGTTTGAATCGTTTTAATAAAACGTCAGTTTGTGTTATCGCGTGTATTCTGGATAGGGCGTCAGCGACTGTGTTTTCCTTTCCATTTACGTAATCCATGTCATATTCGTACTCCTCTAATTTTAGTCTTCATCGAATCAATCGGCTAGAGGGTTCCTTGCAGTTGTGTAGCCATTTAAGAGCTTGATGGTCTGTTTGAATTTTGAATTTGCGGCCTAGTAAATATTGTCTAAGTCTTTTAACTGCCCAAACGATAGCTAATAATTCCTTTTCTGTCATAGTATAATTTCGTTCAGGGGGGTTTAATGTTCTTGAAACGAAGCAACAAGGGTGTCCGTCTTGTGAAAGAATGGCTCCTAAACCTTCGTTACTGGCATCCGTTGTTAACGTAAATGTTTTCGTATAGTCGGGATATTTTAATACTAGGGCTTGGCATAGTTTTTCTTTTAATGTTGTTGAGATATATATAATTTTCTGTGCTGGACTGGCTTGAATGCGTAGTAGAGATACTTGTATGCGGGTATCTGTGTGTGGAGGTATGTGTGTGCGCGGCGTCTCGAAAACAGATGAAGGTAAACTATTCAGTCGGTTAACAGTCGGGTATAGAAGAAAGTGAATATCTTCGGAATCGTTTATCAAATAAATATATAATTATTCTAATATTAATTGCAAGTGTAAATTTAGTGTTCCTGTAACATTATTTCGGCTATCAAGATCCACAATTCTCAACATGGTAGCAAAAATCGTGATTGCCGAGATTCAATGTTATGGAACCACGTGAAACCGGAAGTGAATATATAAAAGTCGATTTTTAAAAAATTGGAAATAAGTTCTGAAGAGATAAAGAGGCTATTGGCAGAACAAATAAAAGGAACCTGGATAATGAAGAAAACTATTTTTGAAAAAGAAGAAAAAAAGGATGAAAATAAAAAACGAATCAAGATGCCAAGGGACGATGAAATTAAACTTCAAATATTCGATGGACGTGATTACAAAATGTGGAAGAAAAGAGTATTAATGTATTTAAAGTGTAAAAAATGTCTAGAACCGGCTTCATGAGAGAAAATGGACACGGATGCGCAAGATAACTGAGATGAAAAGAATCAATGGGCGATGAACTACATCTATGGTAGTATAACGAATGAACAATTAGAATTTGTTGGTGATCGAGACACTGCTTTAAAAATAATTAAAAAATTTGATGAGATGTATATGAAGGAAGCAACAGCATTGCAAATTTGTATAAGAAGTGGACTAGACATGATGAGGCTGAAAGACTTTGAAGAATCAAATTCATTTTTCACGGAATTTGAAAAAACGATAAATGAATCAAAGAGTGCTGGTGCAAACGTAAGTGAACGTGAAAAACTCGACTACATGCTGAAAACACTACCAGAATCATCGAGCTATATTGGTGACTTGAACGACTCATTGAAAGAAAGTGATCGAACTTGTGAATTTTTAAAAAATATTTACATTTGAACTTTTTATAATGCCATCGATCGATACGAATAGACGAACGTCCTCTCTAGGACGATCATTATAACGAATCATTATAACGACTCATACTGTAGAATAGCAAGCGTAGAGTTGAACGGAAGAATGGACGAGCAACGATTACAACCGGCATACACTATCTCTGTACTTGTATTTAAAGTGATTTTAATATACACTGACTATTACAATTTTATCACTCGTCTCTTGAATAAACCAACCAACACGTAGAATAAACCACCTCGGCTCGTAATTTTTGGAATAAGATACGAGATGTTCCACATAATCCATATATTCCTTGTCTTTGTTTTCAAACTGAACAGTATCTAGAAGTTATTTACAAATTCGGACATATTCCATCTGAAACATTTATTTTCTGAGATTCCTTAGATTTATAGATTAGCATAAGAAATATTTACCGATTATATAAAATATAAATATTTACCACTGTACGACAAATGTTTGTTATATACTTATAACAATTATTGTGCCAATTTAAAATATTCATAACCAAGGTTATATATATGTCGGGTTAACATTAGAATTTAAGGCGCGTAACGATTCTTCGTTTGAATTAGCCATCGTTTTACGAAGCAGAGATTATATTTACACGAATATACAAGACTTTTACAAAGTACAATAAATATTGAGTTTAACGAATGAGTTTAACGAATAATAAGATTAATGAAGGCTATTAACAATGTTCTTGGGTTCAAACGAATCCACGGTCAACGGGATAACTCTTTACTATGCGTAGAATAATTTTAACTATAAAATACGATTGTTGAGACGCTCGGTATAAACTGCTCGATGTGTCACTCTCCAAGCAATCGCACGAATAATAAACTGATGGAAATTTTCCTTGCTGTACGATTGCATTTGTTTGTTATATGCTCGTTGGAAGCATCGAGAAGGTTCCAATCGCCGTTGCTACGCAGTTTCTGCCTGGAGTTTGATTAGTAATACAACGTGTGTCCCATTATATCGACACCTCCGAGGTACAATCCCATGTGGCTAGGCCCGTTGTTGAGGCTGTATGCCGCCACATTTCTAGGGAGAACCATACAACCACACCACACCTCCGTCAGGCGAAACGTTCTTCCCGTGACCGTGGCTACGTTCGGCCACCAGTTGTCGCCTCGAGCCCAAGCTCATTATCACAAATCTCGAACAAATACAATCGGATCGAATGACGACAATTGTTTAATTACGCCTATGATAGAATCTAGATTACGGTGTTAAGGGATTTTCCCGAAGTTCCAAAGAGAAGGCTCCGATGTCCTTTCATCTCCGACATGTATATATAAAGAATATATAATGAATAAGTTGATTAAAGTCTTGAACACAAATACAAATTTAATGTTAATTATTCTCATTTTTTAACCTTTAACGCTCCGACTTTTAATTGTGAATATCGACCGACAATTCCAACTTATTCTCATTCTACTTCGACTTGCAAGCTTTTAACACTTTACCGACCGATAGCCGAATAATCGCTTTTTAGTCTCCGACGCTTACCGACCGATAGCCTATTCATCGGCTTTTTGTCGTCGACGTTTACCGACCAATAGCTTATTAATCGACTATGTTACGCCGGGCGACTCTCTGCCTGGCCCAGGTCACACACCGTGGGCCAGACGGACACCGAAACCCGAGTAACTTGCCTGCTAAGGTCCTTCAGACCCAACAAATGTCTTTTTCTAAATCAGTTTCTAAAGACTATTGTTTACTACGGCTTGACACGAGAAGGTTAGTTTTTCTCACGTACGATGCTTCCTACTAGCAACTTTCTATCGAGGGCGGTTAAGACCCTTCCTAGTCCACCAACCTTCGTTTGTCCAATCCGAGGCAATGTATACTGCCCTCACTTCCTGACCTACAATGGCATGAACAAATCCGATGGTCCCGTGCGCTAGACACACCCATCACAGGCTTTCCTCCGACACAGCATCGTCACTCAACTTCACTTCTTCTACCTCGCTGGAAAAGTCAACTACTATGTCTAACGCTAACGCCTATCGTGGCAGTCTAAGCATAACGCGAGAGTCGGTTCTTGGTATTGTCGAGCATACATCTCCTCTACTAAATATATTATATGACTACGTCCACTAATACACTAAATCCAATTATAAGAGCCCTGCTCTAACGTACATATCTATCTTATCTTCGTGCGATGAGTGATTATCTATTTATCTATGCTCATCAGTGTAATCTAAGTGTTGGAAATATATGATTTATAATTCTGTGAATCACAGTGTTATACAAACTCAATAACCCCTATTATCTCAACGGAAATCAGGGGATCGATCAATTCGTGGTGTCGATTGTTATAATCGTAACGGGAATTTACGACTCCCGTTGACGTCTCTCCTCGCGACTGCGTCTCCCCGCGATTGGTCGAAATAACAGACTATTATTATAATTAAAAGCTATTACTTATAATTCTCAGTGAGAATTAATTATAAAATTCTTCCAAATAAAAAGGAAAGAAAAAAACTTCTTAAGTGTCAGATTTTAAAAAGAGTACCGCACCGCATCGCACATTGGTGGTGCTTGGGAGGCACACTTGGAGCGTTAAGTGTTAAGAGGAGATATAAATTTGTAAATTTATCAAATTCAGAAATATTATTCAGAAAAACTTCAATAACTTTGACATTTTTTAGGAAAAAACACGTTTTGCAACACACGTTCAATTCTTTATTAGGTGCCAAACGGAAATGAAAAAGTTATCAATGTACAATGGAAGCTACCCACATTAAAAAGGAGAGCATGCATGCGCTAGCCTCCGCGGTACATCTCACGAACGCACGGTAGTGGGGATGTCGCTGGGCAACGGAGGGAAGAATCCGTTCGATCAATCACTTTATCTGTATGCGATTAATATCGTTGTGTAATATCGGAATATATTAAAGGTGTAATTTTGTCCGATTAATTATAATTTATTAATAATGGATTGAAAATACAGATATTAGTTAGACAGAGAAACGATGTTTGATTAACAGGAAAACTAAATGCAACGCTCGTATTTACAACAAATAACTTGACAACTATTTGGTAACTCTCTCTCTCTCTCTCTCTCTCTCTCTCACTAGCAACTCTACACTCGACAACATTCGCAACTCAATTCTAACGACTCTATGCTTCGACGTCTCCATCAACTCTGACCCTCGCCAATGCACTCCTGCTCGGTCGTGCTCGCTCTTGCACTCCTGCTCTCGTCCTCTCTCTCTCTCACACACACACACACACTTTTCGGCTCACATACTCTGGCCTCTCGATTGCCACTCCTTGAAATATGAAACCGTACTTCTGTTTTGACGCTGCTTATCTTTTCTCGCGTCACTGTTACTAGGCGCTCTTGGATGTAAACAAACCACAAAAAGACGGCGTACACGGTGTTTTCTAATTTCAGCCGATCTCCAATCAAAGCTATTCTACGATATTACAGTTGTATTCCAACAAAAATTCATGTATTGCAGAAAGATGACATAAATGATAATAGATTCTAATGTAAATTAAAAAACAGTGTTTGCAACATCGTCACTTAATTTGCGAAATTGATTACTGTGACTTCTGAACGGCTAATAGAACAGCCAACCTTTAATATGCATATTCACATATACCATGTATAACTAATTTGACTTAAATCAATCTAATGAAAATAAGTATATGTAATTGCGCTCCTGTCCTAATAAATGTATTTCATAATTTTACAAAAAATATATTGCAAAAATAAATAAAAAGTTTGAGATACCAATCAATTCGATGAATATAATAGCATTAGTGTAAAAAATAAAGTTGTATAAATGTTTAGAGATTTATACAAATTCTGTATAAATAATGTATAAGTAAATTACTCATTGTTCCTTTCTGTTTTTTTTTCTTGCGTTATGTTATGTAAAATTGAAAAGTTTGCAGTAATAGTGACACAATTGTTACTAAATAATAGGCAACAGTTTTAAGAAATAATATCTTTTGAATAAGACCTCGGATCAACGAAAATGAATTACACAACTTTTTCAGGTTGAAATACTTTTTGTGGTAAAGACTATACCAAATTAGATACTTTTTCGCGATCCTTATCACGTACGATATCAACCGTAAGGTAATTTATATAATTTATATAATAATAATTTAATTTACATTAAATTTAATTCACATTAAATTATTATTATATAAATTATTATTATTTTATTATTATTATTGCTTAGTCCGTGCCTTTCGGCTTTGGACGAACTTTCGGTTTTACATCTCTTATATCTATTTCGCTTCTTATATGTCTACCTCCCCTCTTATCCGCTCTATTCTATTTCACTCCCTTAATTATTCTATCTCTACGAACTAAATACTAGAAACTACAAATTAATAACTAATGACTAATAACTATTGCAGCTTTGGTCTTTAGCCTCCTTGCTGTGCTTCCTTCCTGTCGTTTGCCCTTTCCTTCTCTATTATTGCTTTCAGTTCTGTTAAACCTTTTCCAGTCTCGTTTAGTGTTTTTCCTATGTCCTTTGATCCTCCCGTTATTTCACATTCTTCTATTACATGTCTCAGGTCTTCTTCTTTCCTTCTACATAGTCTGCATCTTTTTTCTCCCTCTTCTTTCCAGTATTCCCTTGCTTTGGTCTCGTTCCCACATGTGAATCTTGCCTTCTATACTTCCACTTCATCCACCCTTCTAAGTACTTTGGTAATTCTTCTTTGGCGATATTTCTGTAATGTATATTATATTTGGATTCCCTTATCCTTTTCCCCCTCTCTTCTGCTTCTCTCTTACTTCTTTCTTCTATAATTTGGTCTACTGTCATCCTTGTTTGCTCCTCTCTTGCTTCTATCTGCGTCCCACCATATCTCACCTCTTCTAGTCCCTCCTTACCCTTTCTTGCTCTTTTCCCTTCTTGGCCATTTCCCCAATTTCTCTCTCTTTCCTTTATACACTCCTTTACTCCTTTTTAGTTCCTTTTTCATTCTAGGGCTTTATCTTCATACCTTGCTGCTCTTTTTAATGCTTTTTCTTTGATTTCTATTAGCTTGCATTCTTCTATCGATATATAATTTGGTGCTGTCATACCTAATATCCGTTTTATATATCTTCTTTGTATTCTATTCAGTCTTTCTTCCATATCCCAGCCCCATACCTCTGCTCCAAACATCTTCATTCTCCTCTCGTAGTCCTGTTTGAATATTCTTTCTCCCACGCTCCATGTTTTCTTCGTTGCTATTGTTGCTCTCTTTTTCCTGTCTTGTATGTGTTTCTCATCACTGCGGTTTTTCTCTAGCATGCACCCTAGGTATCTTATCTCGTCCACTTCTTCTAATTCTTGCTCTCCCCATTTCCATTTTCTTTGTCTCCTTTTATCCTTCTTTTTTCGAAAACTACTATCTTGGTCTTTTCCGTGCTCGGTTCTAATTCGGCTTTCTTTAAAAATTGTTTGAATCTCTTTAGCATATCTTTTAGCTCCTCTTCTCTATCTGCCATCGACACAATATCGTCTGCATATGTTAGTGACCATACCTTTCTTTCTCCTACCACTATGCCCCCAGCTTGTCCTTGCCTTAGTTCTTCTTCCAGTCTTGTTTGACTCCCCTCGAAGTCCAAAATTCCCTTGTGTCGCGGTTCTTGACTCTCGTATATCGCTTTAATCCTTCGGGTTAGTTTTTCGCTAATCCCCATTTTCCTCATTTTCTCCTCCAGTTTCTCTCTGTTTAGTCTGTTGAACGCCGCTCTTAAGTCCGCAAAGCAGGCATACAATTTCCCTCTTTCTTTACCTAGCTGCTTGTATATGATGTGGTTTATCACAAAAACCGCATCGGTCACTCCTCTTCCTTTTCTGAATCCGAATCTTCCAGTTTGTTTTCAATCTCTGCCTTCAGTCGTTCGTCCAATATCTCTGCATAGATCTTGCATGCTGTATCCATTAGCGTTACTCCTCTGTAGCTCTTCGCTACTCTCTTGTCCCCCTTCTTACATATCGATATCCTTTTTTCCAACCTTCTGGTATCCCCTCCCTATTTCCATATTCTCCTTAAGGGGGGGGGGGGGGGGGGGGGGGGGGGTAAGGTATTACAATTTTTTTGTATTTTTTTAAATGAATGCATAATATCTTAAGAATATTGTATCAAAATTTCAAGTCGATTGGAGCAAAATTGACAAAGTTACGAGTATTTTCATACATGTCGGATTTTAATACATACCCGACCCGAACGTGCTATTGATACCTGGCAGATGTTTCGCTCTCTATATAATACATAATCTTACCCCCCAGATCCCGATGCCCCTTTGAACACTATTTCTGTACATAATTTACCAAGTAACGCTGTAGAGTTTTTTCAAATTTGTTAATTATTTTTATTTTACAATAACAAATTATCCGATTTTTTCGCAAAAAATCGCGTTTTTCCCTTCAAAGTATTCCAAAAAAGTGAAAAATTGAAATTTCGAAAAATCCTCCCAGCGTTACCTGGAGAAAACTGTTTCCTAACGAATGAACTTTAATTTTTTGATTTCAGATGATACAGCACCAAGTTACGAGAGGCGCCGCAATTCTACTTTTTTCCGAGACAAGTCCGTGAAAATTTTATACAATATACTTCGAATGTCATACTTTAGTGTATTATTGGTTTTAATAAAGAGATTCTAACTGTGTCGTCACAAAAAATTCACAGAAACATGCCTTTTTTGTACGAATTAACCTTAGCCCCCCTTAACTCCCATAAGGCCACCCCCACTTCCTTCGGTGCATACTTTCGTACCTCATATTCTAACCCGTTTTCCCCCGTTGCTTTCTTTTGCTTCTTTTCTTTTCTTTTCTCTTTTCCCTCTATGAGCGCTTCTCTGCTGCATTTTCCTTTCATAAACTTTGTCATCTTCCTTCTCATCACTCTTTTCGTTTCTTTCCACTCCTTGTTGTACCACGCTTTCTCTCCCACACCCCATTTCCTCATCGTCACTTTCTTCTTTGGCATTGCTTCGTTTATCTTCTTTTTGATTTCAGTCCACGTTTCCTCTACTGTTCTTCCCTTGCAGGTCCAGTCTTTACATTCCTCCAGGTATTTTTCCACACTTTCGCTTGTTCATTCCCTTTTCTCCTTCTCTTCTTCTAGCTTTTCCTGGTTTTTTTATAATTCTGCCCCCCCCCCCCCACCCTATTCAACGGCATGTAGTCAGACTATGTTCTTTTTTATACTGTTACGACCTTTCGCGGAGAGACGCGACCGCTAGGAATACGCGTCAGCGAGAGGCGTAAATTCTCGCTACGATTCTGTTAATCGACGCCGCGAAATAGTCGTTCCCCTGTTTCGATTAAGATAACAGAGGTGGTTCAATGAAGTAACACTGTATTAACAGGTGAACTTAAAAAAATATATTTGACAATAATATGTTGAATAAATTACACAAAGTTGTCTCGACCTTACGATATCTCTCAATGAATTCGTTAAACTATATGATTTTGATTTTGCTCGTCAGAGCTCCCGATGTCTAACGCTTGACTCGTCAGAAGGGACTGATTGCCTTTCGATCATTTCTTTGTCTTGTTTGGAAGACGAATCCCATTATGCTCGCTTCACGCCATCGCTCGCGCCTATGATCACGTATGGCTCTTCTTGTGTCGAAAACGTTACGGACAAAAATCGACGTTTCTAGGGCTCGCTGCTTGGCGACAACTATGCTCCTGTCACGACCGGCATACTTCAAATCCGACGGACTGACGATAGAGATAAAGATGTGGCGGCACTCGGCGACAATGTATATCGCTGAAGTGCCTAATGAACCATCAACATCCCAACGGTCCTTCCACCGAAGGTTCTAGAGGAAAGAGCACGTGGCAACGATCGCGGACGCCTAGCAAATGCATGGACGGTGGGGATGTTGAGGGATGACAAAAGAAAGTAATCGGATCCGATCGAAAGTAAAATCATAAGAGTCAGTCTTAGAAAGTCACGCCTAGAGTTCGGAAGTAGATTGTAAAGTGTATTGATGTTAGAAAAAAAATAAAGTTTTCTTTTTTTTATTTTTACCTCAAATTCCTTTTTTATTTTGTTATTTTACGTGACACTCCCGTCGATACATTGTATATGATCCGGCGGGCAGATAAGACGGTCTGCCTGCGACACTGTAGGACCGCGAGCGACGGTTAGAAAATACAGCCTGTGGTAAGCATCGTGGCGTAACACCTACTTTCATGTCGATTATTGATAAAGATTATTCGCCAGTGATACCATTTATATGTGTTCCCCCTTGTCTACGGGAATGTTAAACGTCTCTCCTTTCATACTACAAAAAAATTTTTTTTTTTTTTTTACGTGGAGGAAATCTTCATAGACACCTTACCACCCTGTGGGGACGGGCAGAAGGTAGTGCCGGTTTCTTACCGGCTAAAACCTCCACGAACGGGGCAGTGTATCAGTGCGAGTTTTGACCGTCGGACCCCTGTGTGCTTAACACCAAGCACGTTTAAAAACCAAGTACTCCCAGAAAGTACACCCAGAACACACGCAAGGGAGGCGCTGGCCGCTTGCCTGTTTGTATATTCTAAGAGAAATTTTGGTTTTTCCGTCCCTTTTTAGATGCAGAGACTTCTTATGCCGAGGATTCGAACTCGCGACGCGTCGTCTTCAGTTCTGAGCTTCAACGAGCGTAGCTGGCTGCCCCGCCGAGCTTCTAGCTGAATGGAAAGTATTTGATTCTTAATGTGGCAATGTATATCATAGGAAGTATTCTAATTAGCCTCATGAAGGAAATGTACTTTTTTCATAGCCCTCTCAAAATACAAGGGGCAAAGGTAAATAATTCCCTTAATTAAAAGTATTATTATCAAATCTATTATAAAGCCCTCAATATATTTTTGCTGCTATTATATTTCTTGTAGTAAGAGTAGTGTTGAGAGGCAAGGAGAGGATCCTGGGTGCCCGGAAAGTTCGTCAAAAAGTTTATTATAGCACCTTAAAGTCTATTTTTTCTTTTTAAAAGACACATTTATGTAAACCCGCCAAAATTTTTAATTTCACACTATTTTCTGCCTTCTTTTTAGTTCTGCAGTCTGCTACAAGTAGTATACCAATAACTAATTTTTTCTACGTTAGTATTACTCATATTGTTAAGAACGATGTAAATAAAATAATAAGAAGAGCCTATCACAAGGGACATTCGAACGTGTACGCAAACGAATGGTCAATAGCATGGAAACATTTAATTAAACTCCGCATTAAATACTTTCACTTGACATCTCTTATTTATCAGAAAAATTTGAATTGATACTAAATGTTACGCCATGCGGCTTGCCATAGATCATATTCTTAACTGTCGGTCGCGGCACTATAATGTCGCAGACGGATCGTCGCGGCTGCCCGGCAAACAAACATTGTAGTGGCAAGCGCATGGTTCATTAAGCAGGGCGACCTCCAGAAACGTCGATTCTTGGCCGTTATTTTATCTGGCGTAAAAGAATGTGGCGTGATCCGAACGTAGTGGGGGTCGCCTTCCAGAAAAAAACGGCAAAAATCGAAAGGCGTCATAACGTTTCGAGAAGCCAAACAGTCAACACATATCTTATATCGCGCATTACGTAGTCACATTTCTTTTTGTTGTTCCATTTATATCTTTCTAGTTAATAAGTTGTTGCAATAAACATTAATTTAGTTGTGTTAATTCTGTGAAATTTCATTGAACTACCCTTATTATCATAATCGAAATAAGGGAATCGATCAGTTCGTGGCGGCGATTGTTTAATCGTAACGGGAACTTACAACTCTCGTTGACGTGATATCTCGCGATCGCGTCTCTCCGCGAATGATCGAAACACTAAATAAATAAGGTTTTAGCGTGGATAATGATTCTGATGTAACTATTTTCATTCGTACAACTCGTATGTTATTTGTAATTGTTTTTAAAATGATTTCGAAAGTTAATAGAAAGTTGTATACGTTTTTATTTTATTTTCTGATTTGAATTTGTACAAAATTTGTCAAAGGAATTATCTTCTTTGTCGAAACTGAAAGATTAAAATATAGCGCCTGTTCATTTCTTAAAAATTTATTTACATACAAAATGTTACTCATACATACATATCTGTATTTATCATATTTCTTAATCATTTTACTATTTCGTTATGGTGCATTTCAATTTTTGTATTAGACATCTTTAAATTAATTGCAAAATGCTATTACTAAAATATTCATTGCTGTTCTGCAGACATATTCAATTGTGATGCGAATAAAGCACGACTTGATCTTGTCTAATCTCTTTTTCTCTCTTTCTTTCTACAAATTTAATATTTGTTCCATCCAACTTGGGTCTACTGATTCAGGTATCTACATTCCTTTTTCACAGCGGTCAAATGTATTGCTTTTGAGTTCCGATTATATTGTGACAGTTTACTTACCGTGAAGAAATATCAGGTCTCGTTCCGATAGCTATACATTGGGTTGGCAATTAAGTCATTGCAGATTTTGTCATTAGGTGGTATTGACAAAATCAGCAATCATTTAGTTGCCAATGCAGTAGATCAGTGGTCTCAGTAACTGTTGGTATTCGGTCTTATCCGGTGTCAGGACCGGTACACTTCAAAACCGATGAGCTAATGACGGACACCCACCAGTCGGCAAGGTAGTGCACGCGGCAGCAGGGGGTCAGGGCCCAGACCCAACACCCGGGGGTCCTCCCTACTTCGTAAGATAACCACTTGTGTAGGGATGCGGCCGAGTTGTAAGAGCTCCAGTTTTTGAAAGTCACGGCTGCAGTTCGGAAGTAAACTGTCATTAGTGTAAACAAGATGTTAGCAAATAAATTCTCTCTTTTTTTATTTTCACCTTCCATTTCTTTTTTTACTTTACCTGACACCGGCTTCGGCGAACCTTATATGCATGTAAATCTTGTTTTAAATGCATTTAAATTTTCTTAGTGGCTATTTTACTGGATCGCAACTTTCTAGGCGGTATTTCCTTAAAATTTGTTCTTTGTATGTTTCCGATAATTATATCACATCCTTATTTTTTATAACTTTTATATTTAAGGAATTCAACTATCTTATCATTTGTTGCTATAAAAAGTCAGCTACGTATATTCCAACGATCGGTTGCTTCTGTCCCTTAATTTATATGCACACGATTCTCCTTCAAAGTGTGTTATATAATATCCAACGGTATCCAGATTAAGGCAATCCATATGTGCGTTTTTCTAGCTCGCATACTTTGTTACCGTCGGTTATAAATCCTAGTGGTTGTTCCATATATACTCTGTCCTTTGTATTTCTGTATAAGTATGACGATTTGACGTTGGATTGCTTGATTTTCATTCGATTAATCGAAGTTAGAGCCAGCATAGCCCTTGCTGTGTCCAATCGTTGACAGGAGCGAATGATTGCCCGCAATTTATTCCGATTTCTAGTTACGTCCTACTGCGAGTAATCTTGCTTTGTACTTTATATTTCCTTCTTGCTAATTTTATTTATTTATTTTTATTTATTATTGCGTAGTCCGTGCCTTTTGGCTTTGGACGAACTTTCGGCTTTACATCTCTTATATCTATGCCGCTTCTTATATGTCGGGTTTACATTAAAATTAGGGTTAGGGGCGTGAAACGAATCTTCGTTTGGGTTACACGTTGTCGTTATGCAATAGAGAAGACATTGACTAGTGCAAATACGATTAGTATAGAACCGGACAAGTAACCGTGGTAGTTAGGTACTCGAGAAACTAATGACAATGATCCTAGGTTCAATAACGAATCCGCGGTCGACGGGATCATAGATGAACGTACTCGCAAAATCTAAGTCGTACGCGTAAATTCACTGGTCGTAAGGTGTTACTCTTTTCGTCGACGAGATCGCAAGAAAGAATGCATTTCCGTCCCGATGATGCTACAGAGGAAAAACTATGATGGGGTGTGTCTAAGGACACGAGATCATCGGATTCGTCGAGAAACTGTCGAAGAACGACTCTTGACTCTTGACACTCCGGTGGCTAACCGAACATCAACGACTGCGGTGCCGAAATATATTGATGGCCGTTAGGCCTATTGAAGTTTCCCACCCTTTCGGCTTGTCGGCATTTGCTCTTTGTCGTCGACATTGTCTGTATGTCCGTAATCTCTCCGCGGTACTATAATAGAGACGAAAAAGCTGCTGGAAAGAGAATCGTTGTGTCAGGGCCGACGAGCGTGTAACATTAATCCACATCAGAGACCAGGCCGTACACCGACGGCAAGATGGTAATAACAAACTGCAGACGCAAGTATATTGCAATCAAAATCTTTTGTATCTTTTCAAGCGAATGAAACTGTATTAAAATATATTGCGAGTAAATGTGTTCTGTATTTTAGTGCAGCATGCAAAGTTTGAAAGGATATATTAATCCTTTTTTGTTATTTATACAATTGATATACAACATAACACATTTGGATATTGATCAAAAATTCATTTTTGATTGAAAATAATCTCACCTAACGCATGGAGTGCCCCTTTTTATTTAACTTACTTTACTTTTCTTTTTTTTTCGATGAACAAATGTCATTTCGATGAACAACTGTGTAATGTGTACCTTTTTTAGCGTTTATTCTCAAAACAGTTTTAATATAATAATAACCATATAGTAATATAATATAATAATAATAATAACATTATGGTGTGATATTGACTGAAATGCCGCAGATCAATAAAATATTAGTTATAATGAATCCAAACCAATGGCTTTAAAATTACAGTACTCACAGATTATTAGAAACGATAGAACAGATTAAAGAAAATTATGGTGATGAAATAAATTAAATAAAGGAGATAAAGAAACATAAAATGAAATAAAAGGATATAAAGTAATATATGATCATATAAATAAAGTAAAACAAAATAATTAACGAACCAATTTACAAATAAAAACTTTTTACAAGCATATAAGTAACATTATGTCTAATTAAATTATAAACAGTTTACGATATTACCGCTACTCGTGTAACATTTTTAATTTCATCATTCAAGGAAATACGTTTACTGAAGTTGATTCAGAATGTCAGTAGGCGCCACCTTCTAACCACCGGTATGTATCCAAGTTTTGCCTATGATTATATTGTTCAAGTCTGGAATTTGGTAATTAATAGTGTAAATTTACTCGGTAATACTGTGTTGTATATCAAATGTTTTTATCTTTCTTATTTCGTTTTTGATTACACGATGTCAATGGATCAAACATCTAGATTCGCGTCTAATATATTGTTCGAAATGCAATGCTCGAAAGGATGTAGCTGTAAAGATCATTTGCCACAAGAAAAGGTTAACAGATAACCTGTGTTATCCGAAAGGATAGCGGAAGCCCTTCGCGGTCCCTCCAAGAAGATCTGATAAGTCCCGCCGAAAGGCGACCGTGCCTTACCATTTATATATGTGATCCATCCTTGTCTACGGGAGTGTTAAACGTGTCTTCTTCCGTACTACAAAAAAAATTTTTTTTTTTTTTTTTTACGTGGAGGAAATCTTCATAGACACCTTACAACCCTGTGGGGACGGGCAGAAGGTAGTGCCGGATTCTTACCGGCTAAAACCTCCACGAACGGGGCAGTGTATCAGTGCGAGTTTTGATCGTCGGACCCCTGTGTGCTGAACACCAAGCACCTTTAACCAAGTATTCCCAGAAAGTACACCCAGAAGACACGCAAGGGAGGGGCTGGCCGCTTGCCTGTAGTATATTTACTTTTAAGAGAAATTTTGGTTTTTCCGTCCCCTTTTTTGAAGAGCTATCATGCCGAGGATTCGAACTCGCGACGCGTCGTCTTCAGTTCTGGACTTTAACGAGCGTAGCTGGCTGCCCCGTCGACTTTCTACCTGATTGGAAAGGATTTGATTCTTAATCTGGCAATGTATATCAGGAAGTATTCTAATTAGCCTCTTGAAGGAGATGTATATTTTTCATAGCCCTCTCAGAATATAAGGGGTAAAGTTATATAATTCCCTTAATTAAATCATTATTATTAAGTCTATTATGAAGCGTTGAATAATATATTTTTGCTGCTATTATATTTATTGTAGCAAGAGAAAACTGTTCTAAAAGAATTCGTGCCTCTTCTAATGCGCTTATTTTCAAGATGCCTAGCCTTGCGTTTTCCATCGCATTGGTAGAGATTTTATAACGTATGGGATTAGCATAAGTTATAAATAGGTCTAATTAATAATTTGTAACAGAAGATTTTAACCTCAAGATTTAGGTCAGATGCAAACGATCGAATTTGCAACAAATGACCGCAACGGCAATGGGTTAGAAGGACAAGAAAATACATATGTATGTATCCTTCTTTTGTGAAACAGAAAAACTTTATTTGTTCCTCTGCTTTTCCAACGGCACCGGAACGATGTTGATTCTCCAATCAAAAGCAATGTCTATCGTTCTCGCTTTCCTAACCAAAATTGTCCTTAACGAATCAGATCATCTCGTGACCTCAGACACACCCACCCCTAGCTTACCTCAACGTCCACACTATCGTCACTAAACGACTCAGTCTCCATCTTTAGAATAGGCAACACCTTTTACCGAGTTTCTACCCTTAGAACGATCGCATACTTAACGTATAAATGTAACTAGGTTTTACATAAAGTTATTGGAATGATTTATGTGTGTTAATTCAGTGTATATTCCATTGTGATTGCTGAATTCATAATAAAGTTTAATAAAAGCAAAATTGATAGTTGTGTTACGACTCAGCTATTTTATTTTATCATCCAACCCTCAACTATACGTGAGACTAGCCGCTGGCAGGATGATTTCTTCTTTGTGTCGGTAGTTAGCTGCTACAGTTATTGTTATGGTTTTATAAACTAGTAATTTGTTGCTCATGCTCAATTTAGATGTTCTTGCTGTAAGATAGTGCAACGATTTTCTCATTATCATTAGGTGTTTAATGTTTTCCAGTCCAACTTATGATCCAAATGCTGTACAAGAAGTTGTTTGTTGGATTTCCTGATTTAACAATTTAATCTCAGAAGATTCTTTCTCCTTAAAAATGAAGACAATGTGCGAAAACTTGTTTGAGTTTAATTGGATTTTGTTATCTCTCGCTTAGCGTTCTGTATTATATACGTGCGTTTTAGGTTCTTCTTGCTATTTTAATGTTTCCATGTTTGGATGGGATATTTTCAGATGTTCTTTTTCTTTTTTTTTTTTTATTATTTAATTTGTACTTTACAATTTGCCCACATTCGGCAAATTTTTCTAGCTTATTTTCAGATGTGAACGTAGCGAAGGAATAAGTTTCCGTTTTTAGCGTTGTTAGCAACAAACAAAATAGAAAATGCGTTCGAGGACATTTTCTTGTGGAACCGTTAATTTCTTTCAGAGAGGACACATACACTTCTAATTTTAACATACAAATACCTATTCGTAATGTGGGAGAAAATAATTCTATATGTGCTATTCAGCAGAATTGTTTATAACTTCCTTAAAATCCTTCATTTTATCACATAATACATAAAATCATTCAATCTTTAGCGGAGGCTTTTTCCACATTGAGAAGCAACGCGGTGCAGTATTTTCCACCTTCCGTTGATCTAATTACGTCGCTGGTCATTCTGTGTATTTACTTTACCGTATTCTGATTCTTCCTGAATCTAAATTGTTGGCCTAGGATTAGGTATTTAGCTTTTGGCCGGATAGCCAGCTACGCTCGTTAAAAAACAACGGAAAAACTAAACATTATCGGCACCCACTTTTCCAAAACACACACACGAAACGACCACATGGGTCGAGAACGACTGAACAGCATTATCATCGCCGAAACAAACAAACTCAAAAATAAAATAGAACAAGGCATAGCGCAAAATAAAACAGTTTGCACATTCTCAAACGAAAACACCTCGGACAACCCCAAACAACCAGAACCAGAAATAAACTACTTTACAAATTACAGCCAACTAAATATAATATTCTCCAAACTAAACAAGAAAAAATCCTACGGCTTCGATGGCATGCCAAACATTTTGCTCAAACGCTTACCTAACGAAATAAAATGGTACTACACGGTACTCTTCAACAATGCGCTAAATAACACGTATTTCCCCGGAAAATGGAAAAAGGCCAAATTAATAGCCATTACAAAAAAATAAAGACGGTTCATCGCCTGCAAACCTACGACTTATAAGCCTCCTCCCCAACATAAGCAAAGTATTGGAAATAGTCATAAACAACCCCCTAGCCTCCTTCTGCGCAATAAATAACGTAATCCCAGAAAATCAATTCAACGCAATTAGAAGAAAAACAGCAGTTACCCCATCAGCGACATCTACAGCCAGCGCAACAATTATCACGAACAACACTTTTACACCTAAACAATAAGAACAGAACTTCAAGAACTTTTTGACAAAATTAACGATTACTACTATACATGGAAACTAAAAATTAATGCTACCAAATGCGAAACCATACTGTTTAGATCCACGTCAAGTGAAAAAGGCCCAATAGAAAGAGAACACTGTAAAAAATTCCAATTAAGAGGAAAAGCAAACGAAGGGGAGCTCATACCACACAAAAATTGCGTAAAATATCTAGGCGTAAATATAGACGACAAATTAAACTGCAAGCAGCACCTCGAAATTCAACTCTCCAAAGCCAGCAAAGCATTCTAGAAAACGAAAAGATTATTCTACACCAAGCGTCTCAACAGCAAAGTAAAAATCCTGTGCTACCAAGCACTAATCAGACGGATCATAACCTATAGCTGCCTAATCTGGTACAACGTATCAGCTTCCCTAATGGAAAAAATTCGCATATTCGAAGGAAAATGCATCAGGGCTTGCCTGAGTACTTACAGATTCGAACACAGCAGATTCAAAAAATACGTCAAAAATAAAAGAATCTACGACTTAGCCAACAACCACCGCATCGACTGCCACATCTTAAAACAAGTACATAACCTAACAAACAAACACACACCACACTAAAGAAATAAATCAATCAAATTCGAAGATGGTATCCCACTGGGGGTAGCCATCCACATGTTATATTATTATACCACTAAGCTATAATATTTTACCAAATGTCCTACTGGACAAATTGTAAAATGTAAATAAATAAATAGAAAGAAAAGCATCTCAAAACTAACAAGGAGCCACTTCGCGCAAGCTGCAAAGATAAAACAAAATAATTTAATCTTCGGTTGCTTATTTCCAAACGATTCGTATTACAAAAATACACTGACAACAGGTTAGGCCCCCCCCCCCGCCCGAAGCGTTTTTATACCTAGACGAAAGAAACTATCTCCAAGACCAAAATAATATCCCAATAATATACCATATAAAAAGAAAGATAGGGATTAAAACAATACTCTACGAGAAGAACTTAAATGGACAAACCGTAGACACTAGGTGGAGATACAACATGGCCCTTCCCCAAAAAGACACAGAAGACAATCACAGAAAAAACATAAAAAAATTGGTGGATACCGAAACCATAGTAAAAAAGAGAATAACAAGAGAAAGAGCCACAAAACGGCAACGCTCAAATCTCCCTCCGTATAAAATAGTGTGAATATTGTAAACTTTGTAAATATTGCAAATAATTCTACAGGACACCCCTCCCTTCCCCTCCCCGTCCACCCTCACCGACCCCTTTCCAAAATCCCACAGCCCCTCCGAAACCGAATAGACTAACGAACTGTCCTGTTTTTGCGACCAGGTTTTCAGGACAGAGATACAAAGAAAAAACTACATCGTATATACGCACCGCTCTATAGCGACTTAAATCCAATTTCTATATTGTAAAGCTAAAAAAATGTAATTCCGACATACAAAATATTGTATGCCTATGTCGTACCGTCATGTATCGGTATTTTTGCCTAAACAGTCCCACAACCAAAGTTCATTGTTTATGGTGAACAGCATGCCAATGTAACATTCTGTTAAGGTATAGAGAGGAATCGGAAAAGTAAATGATTTACTTTATTCACAACAGCTATACATATATATGTCGGGTTTACATTAGAATTAGAGTTCGGGGCGTGAAACGAAACTTCGTTCGGATTATACATTGTCGTTATGCAATAGAGAAGACATTGACTAGTGCAAATACGATTATTATAGAATTGGACAAGTAACCGCGGTAATTAGATACTCGAGAAACTAATGACAATGATCCTAGGTTCAATAACGAATCCGCGGTCGACCGGATGATAGATGAACGTGCTCACAAAAACTAAGTCGGACGCGTAATATTCACTGGTCGTAAGGTGTTACTCTTTTCGTCGATGAGATCGCAAGAAAGAGTGACTTTCTGTCCCAACGATGCCACAGAGGAAAAACTACGATGGGGTGTGTCTAAGGACACGAGATCATGGGATTCATCGGGGATAGCCTTCGTTCGGAAAGGAAGGGAAATTGACGTTGCTGCTAATTGGTCAATCTCCATATCGGTAGTTAGAAAAAGATGCTAGCCGCCCTCGAGCCGCAGCCACGTTCGGCGACTGGCTGTCGCCTCGAGCCCAAGCTCATTATCACAAATCTCGAACAAATATAATCGGATCGAAAGACGACAATTGTTTAATTACAGCTACAGTAGACTCTAGGTTACAATGTTACGGAATTATCCAAAATTCGAAAGGCTCCGGTGTTCTTTCATCTCCGACATATATAACCTTGGTTATGAATATTTTAAATCGGCACAATAATTGTTAAAAGTATATATCAAACATTTGTCGTACAGTAATACGCATGATCGGTAAGTATTTCTTATGCTAATCTATAAATCTAAGGAATCTCAGAAAATAAATGCTTTAGATGGAATATATCCGGATTTGCAGATAACTTCTAGATACTGTTCAGTTTGAAATCAAAGACAAGGAATATATGGATTATGTGGAACATCTCGTATCTTATTCCAAAAATTACGAGCTGATGTGGTACATTCTACGTGTTGGTTGGTTTATTAAAGAGAGGAGTGATAAAATTGTAACAGTCAGTGTATATTAAAATCACTTTAAATACAAGTACAAAGATAGTGTATGCCAGTTGTAATCGTCGCACCTTCAATGCTACCGTTCAACTCTACGCTTGCTATTCCACTGTATGACCTGTTATAATGATTCGTTATAATGATCGTCCTAGAAAGGACGTTCGTCTATTCGTATCGAACGATGGTATTATAAAAATTTCAGATGTAACTCCGGATGACGATTAGAAAGAACGACGATAATGTTTTGTTCGGAATTTGTTTACCTTTAGACCTAGCGAAGCAAAACAACGTTGTCACTCCAAGGCAAAACAATACGATCCGCCTTAAACGTATGTAAGTACATCTCTGACAATCGTCTGTTCCAGTAGCAAACTGTAGACGCAAGTATATTGCAATCAATTTCGATCATGTTTAAGAAATGTCGACAAACTCTTTTGTGTCTTTTCAAACGAATGAAACTTTATTAGAATATATTGCGAATAAATGTGTTCTGTATTTTTGTGCAGCGTGCAAAGTTTAAAAGGATATATTAATCCTTTCTTGTTATTTGTACAATTGATATACAATATAACACGTTTGGATATTGATCAAAAATTCATTTTTTATGAAAATAATCTCACCTAACCATTTATATATGTGTTCCATCCTTGTCTACGGGAGTGTTAAGCATGTCTTCTTCCGTACTACAAAAAAAAATTTTTTTTTTTTTTTTTACGTGGAGGAAATCTTCATAGACACCTTACCACCCTGTGGGGACGGGCAGAAGGTAGTGCCGGATTCTTACCGACTAAAACCTCCACGAACGGGACAGTGTAGCAGTGCGAGTTTTTATCGTCGGGCCCCTGTGTGCTTAACACCAAGCACGTTTAAAAACCAAGTACTCCCAGAAAGTACACGCAGAACACACGCAAGGGTGGGGCTGGCCGCTTGCCTGTTTGTATATTCTAAGAGAAATTTTGGTTTTTCCGTCCCTTTTTTCGCGCGTCTTCCATACCGAGGATTCGAACTCGCTACGCGTCACCTTCAATTCTCGACCTTAACGACCGTAGCCAACTGCCCCGCCGAGCTTCTAGCTCATTGGAAAGTATTTGATTCTTAATGTCGTAATGTACATCATGGGAAGTATTCTCATTAGCCTCTTGAAGGAGATGTACATTTTTCATAGCCCTCTCTAAATACAAGGGGTAAAGGTGAATAATTCCCTTAATTAAATCAGTATTATTAAATCTATTATGAAGCTCTTAATAATATATTTTTGCTGCTATTATAATTCTTGTAGTAAGAGATGGCCGTTCTAAAATAATTGCTGCTTCTTCTAATGCACTTATTTTCAAGATGCCTAGCCTTGCGTTTTCCATCGCACTGGCAGAGATTTTATAACGTATGGGATTAGCATAAGTTATAAATAGGTCTAATTAATAATTTGTAACAGAAGATTTTAACCTCAAGATTTAGGTCAGATGCAAACAATCGAATTTGCAACAAATGACCGCAACGGCAATGGGTTGGAAGAGCAAGAAAATACTTCGACTCGCGGAAGTTCTTTTCAGTTTGATCGGACCACTCGATAGTCGCATTGCACTTTGTTGTGCCTTTTAACAAGTCCTTGAGCGGTTGTAGAATTTGCGCTACCCCCGGTATGAAACATCGATAAAAGTTGATCATACCGAAGTATCTTCGCAGTTCCTTAACAGTACCAGGTGCTTTGATTATCGCATCAACGCGTTCAGCCAGAGGTTTTGTCCCCTCCGCGGTAACGGTATAGCCAAGAAATTGAATTTCGCGCACGCCGAATTCGCATTTTTCGAGGTTTATAACGACCCCGTATTCGTCGAGGCGATTGAACAAAATCCGCAAGTGTTCGCGGTGTTGTTCCTCGGTATCGGACGCGATTAAAAAATCATCGATATACGCGTATACGAAATCGAGGCCTCTCGTGATTTCGTCCACTAATCTTTGGCACGTTTGGGCGGCGTTTCGGAGCCCAATCATCATACTAGTCGCTTCGAAAAGGCCGAAAGGGGTAGTAATAGCAGTTTTCGGTACATCCTCCGGCGCGATGGGAATTCGATGGTAAGCGCGCCCGAGATCGATTTTGGAAAAATTCCGACATATAGACGGGCCAGTCTTCGTAATTCTATAAATAGACTCATGGCTTCGAAACTCTGGTGTAGTGTAACGCTGCCAGAGTGTGGATCTGAATTAGTATACCCTTATATTTATACTTATACTTACAGTTACACTTATACTCAAATATATTTCTGTTACGCATTCATCATACGTGCCCCGAACAGATAACTTCAACAAAGATTTTTTTTTCTTTTTTTTTTCTTCGAAGATACATTCTTTTTTATTTTTATTTAAAATTTCACATTCACAATTTGTCCAATTTGGACATTTGGTAGAATTTTTTATCTGTTTGATTATCATGTGGGTGGCTACCCCCAATGGGGTACGGTCTTCGTGTTTGTTAAGATATATCCTTTGTGAGATCTGCTGGGTGTTTCCTTTTTAGTCTTCTTCTTACGGTTGTGTTGATCGTTTCCGCTGCCAGCCGGTTCGGGTCAGTCGCCTAAATCCCAAGAAAGCAGCAGGGCACGACCTAATAGGCAATAGAGCAATCAAGGAACTTCCCACAAAAGGGATAGCACTCATCACATCGATTTTTAATGCTATCCTTCGCCTGGAACACTATCCTAAGGCTTGGAAAATCTCATTGATTACCCTCATCCCTAAACCCGGTAAACCGATATACGAAACCAGCTCCTATCGCCCAATCAGTCTTTTACCTACCCTGTCCAAACTATTCGAGAAGATGCACACGAATCGACTCCTTCCAATCCTAGAGAACTTGAAAACACTCCCAGATCACCACTTCGGCTTCCGAAAGCAACATTCAACAGTAGAGCAAATCCATCGCATAACCCATACGATCAGTCAAACTCTCGAAAAGAAAAAATATTGCTCAGCGGTTTTCCTGGACATCCAACAGGCATTCGACAAAGTATGGCACGAAGGGCTACTATACAAGCTTAAAAAGATCCTACCTCACCCCTACTACTCCATCCTAAAATCCTACCTAACCAACAGACAATTCATGGTTAAATGCCTAGACGCCACTTCCACAACATTCCCAATAGAATTCGGCATACGCCAAGGTAGTGTCCTCGGACCCCTACTGTATTCCATCTACACTGCCGACCTACCTATATCAAACGATATAACAATAGCGACATTTGCAGACGACACAGCGCTATTAGCTACCCACGCAGACCCGGTAATAGCCTCATCCACTCTCCAGCGAAGTCTCGACTCCATGGAAAAGTGGTTTCACAAATGGGGCTTCAAAGTCAACGAAAAGAAATCCTCACATGTAACCTTCACGCTCCGAAAACCAGGGCCACCAGACCACCATCTCCCTCGGCCGCATTAAAAAACAATTTTTTTTCTTTTCTTTTGTTTTTTCTTTTCTTTCTTTTTTGTTTTTTTATGTTTTTCTTTCTTTTTGTCCTTTCGTTTAGTTGTTAGTGATTGTCAGTGTTTTTTATTTTTTCTTTTTTTTTCGTGGAGAACGTTCTCATAGACAACTTTTTACCTCTCCATCGTGCCGACCGGGGGACACAGGGCGGCGGCAGAAGGTAGTGTGTCGGCCGGACTCTTACCGACTAAGATCTTCACAGTCAAAATGGTAGAAACATGGTCGGAAGTGTGAGTGGTCGTCGGCCCTGGGGTGCTTACCAAGCAACTCTACCAAGCACTCGCGGAAAGTACCAACACAACGCATATGGGAGATGTCGTATATTAGCTTTTGAGAGAGATTTTGGGTTTTCCATCCTTTGGAAATATATCCAGGGCGAGGATTCGAATTCACGATGCGTCGTCTTCAGTCCCGGGCCATAACGAGTGTAGCTTTTTTTTTTATAATGTTTATTGACCAGTAGATGAATGTGTTAGATAAATGATACATTTACACTGTACATGTGAATGTGTGCGTAAGCGTCAGAGGACGTCGAGGGCTCAGTTGAGACAAAAGACGATTGGTAGCTGTTAGAAGAATCTATTAGAATAGTCTGTTGACAACAATCGTGCGTGCAAGAAGGTTATCGAGGTCTTCAGAGTGTAATATATGTCGGAGATGAAAGGACATCGAAGCCTCTCCTTTGGAACTTCGGGATAATCCCCTAACACCGTAATCTAGATTCTATCATAGGCGTAATTAAACAATTGTCGTCTTTCGATCCGATTATATTTGTTCGAGATTTGTGATAATGAGCTTGGGCTCGAGGCGACAGCCAGTCGCCGAACGTGGCTGCGGCTCGAGGGCGGCTAGCATCTTTTTCTAACTACCGATATGGAGATTGACCAATTAGCAGCAACGTCAATTTCCCTTCCTTTCCGAACGAAGGCTATCCCCGATGAATCCCATGATCTCGTGTCCTTAGACACACCCCATCGTAGTTTTTCCTCTGTGGCATCGTTGGGACAGAAAGTCACTCTTTCTTGCGATCTCATCGACGAAAAGAGTAACACCTTACGACCAGTGAATATTACGCGTCCGACTTAGTTTTTGTGAGCACGTTCATCTATCATCCGGTCGACCGCGGATTCGTTATTGAACCTAGGATCATTGTCATTAGTTTCTCGAGTATCTAATTACCGCGGTTACTTGTCCAATTCTATAATAATCGTATTTGCACTAGTCAATGTCTTCTCTATTGCATAACGACAATGTATAATCCGAACGAAGTTTCGTTTCACGCCCCGAACTCTAATTCTAATGTAAACCCGACATATATATGTATAGCTGTTGTGAATAAAGTAAATCATTTACTTTTCCGATTCCTCTCTATACCTTAACAGAATGTTACATTGGCATGCTGTTCACCATAAACAATGAACTTTGGTTGTGGGACTGTTTAGGCAAAAATACCGATACATGACGGTACGACATAGGCATACAATATTTTGTATGTCGGAATTACATTTTTTTAGCTTTACAATATAGAAATTGGATTTAAGTCGCTATAGAGCGGTGCGTATATACGATGTAGTTTTTTCTTTGTATCTCTGTCCTGAAAACCTGGTCGCAAAAACAGGACAGTTCGTTAGTCTATTCGGTTTCGGAGGGGCTGTGGGATTTTGGAAAGGGGTCGGTGAGGGTGGACGGGGAGGGGAAGGGAGGGGTGTCCTGTAGAATTATTTGCAATATTTACAAAGTTTACAATATTCACACTATTTTATACGGAGGGAGATTTGAGCGTTGCCGTTTTGTGGCTCTTTCTCTTGTTATTCTCTTTTTTACTATGGTTTCGGTATCCACCAATTTTTTTATGTTTTTTCTGTGATTGTCTTCTGTGTCTTTTTGGGGAAGGGCCATGTTGTATCTCCACCTAGTGTCTACGGTTTGTCCATTTAAGTTCTTCTCGTAGAGTATTGTTTTAATCCCTATCTTTCTTTTTATATGGTATATTATTGGGATATTATTTTGGTCTTGGAGATAGTTTCTTTCGTCTAGGTATAAAAACGCTTCGGGCGGGGGGGGGCCTAACCTGTTGTCAGTGTATTTTTGTAATACGAATCGTTTGGAAATAAGCAACCGAAGATTAAATTATTTTGTTTTATCTTTGCAGCTTGCGCGAAGTGGCTCCTTGTTAGTTTTGAGATGCTTTTCTTTCTATTTATTTATTTACATTTTACAATTTGTCCAGTAGGACATTTGGTAAAATATTATAGCTTAGTGGTATAATAATATAACATGTGGATGGCTACCCCCAGTGGGATACCATCTTCGAATTTGATTGATTTATTTCTTTAGTGTGGTGTGTGTTTGTTTGTTAGGTTATGTACTTGTTTTAAGATGTGGCAGTCGATGCGGTGGTTGTTGGCTAAGTCGTAGATTCTTTTATTTTTGACGTATTTTTTGAATCTGCTGTGTTCGAATCTGTAAGTACTCAGGCAAGCCCTGATGCATTTTCCTTCGAATATGCGAATTTTTTCCATTAGGGAAGCTGATACGTTGTACCAGATTAGGCAGCTATAGGTTATGATCCGTCTGATTAGTGCTTGGTAGCACAGGATTTTTACTTTGCTGTTGAGACGCTTGGTGTAGAATAATCTTTTCGTTTTCTAGAATGCTTTGCTGGCTTTGGAGAGTTGAATTTCGAGGTGCTGCTTGCAGTTTAATTTGTCGTCTATATTTACGCCTAGATATTTTACGCAATTTTTGTGTGGTATGAGCTCCCCTTCGTTTGCTTTTCCTCTTAATTGGAATTTTTTACAGTGTTCTCTTTCTATTGGGCCTTTTTCACTTGACGTGGATCTAAACAGTATGGTTTCGCATTTGGTAGCATTAATTTTTAGTTTCCATGTATAGTAGTAATCGTTAATTTTGTCAAAAAGTTCTTGAAGTTCTGTTCTTATTGTTTAGGTGTAAAAGTGTTGTTCGTGATAATTGTTGCGCTGGCTGTAGATGTCGCTGATGGGATAACTGCTGTTTTTCTTCTAATTGCGTTGAATTGATTTTCTGGGATTACGTTATTTATTGCGCAGAAGGAGGCTAGGGGGTTGTTTATGACTATTTCCAATACTTTGCTTATGTTGGGGAGGAGGCTTATAAGTCGTAGGTTTGCAGGCGATGAACCGTCTTTATTTTTTTGTAATGGCTATTAATTTGGCCTTTTTCCATTTTCCGGGGAAATACGTGTTATTTAGCGCATTGTTGAAGAGTACCGTGTAGTACCATTTTATTTCGTTAGGTAAGCGTTTGAGCAAAATGTTTGGCATGCCATCGAAGCCGTAGGATTTTTTCTTGTTTAGTTTGGAGAATATTATATTTAGTTGGCTGTAATTTGTAAAGTAGTTTATTTCTGGTTCTGGTTGTTTGGGGTTGTCCGAGGTGTTTTCGTTTGAGAATGTGCAAACTGTTTTATTTTGCGCTATGCCTTGTTCTATTTTATTTTTGAGTTTGTTTGTTTCGGCGATGATAATGCTGTTCAGTCGTTCTCGACCCATGTGGTCGTTTCGTGTGTGTGTTTTGGAAAAGTGGGTGCCGATAATGTTTAGTTTTTCCGTTGTTTTTTAACGAGCGTAGCTGGCTATCCGGCCAAAAGCTAAATACCTAATCCTAGGCCAACAATTTAGATTCAGGAAGAATCAGAATACGGTAAAGTAAATACACAGAATGACCAGCGACGTAATTAGATCAACGGAAGGTGGAAAATACTGCACCGCGTTGCTTCTCAATGTGGAAAAAGCCTCCGCTAAAGATTGAATGATTTTATGTATTATGTGATAAAATGAAGGATTTTAAGGAAGTTATAAACAATTCTGCTGAATAGCACATATAGAATTATTTTCTCCCACATTACGAATAGGTATTTGTATGTTAAAATTAGAAGTGTATGTGTCCTCTCTGAAAGAAATTAACGGTTCCACAAGAAAATGTCCTCGAACGCATTTTCTATTTTGTTTGTTGCTAACAACGCTAAAAACGGAAACTTATTCCTTCGCTACGTTCACATCTGAAAATAAGCTAGAAAAATTTGCCGAATGTGGGCAAATTGTAAAGTACAAATTAAATAATAAAAAAAAAAAAAGAAAAAGAACATCTGAAAATATCCCATCCAAACATGGAAACATTAAAATAGCAAGAAGAACCTAAAACGCACGTATATAATACAGAACGCTAAGCGAGAGATAACAAAATCCAATTAAACTCAAACAAGTTTTCGCACATTGTCTTCATTTTTAAGGAGAAAGAATCTTCTGAGATTAAATTGTTAAATCAGGAAATCCAACAAACAACTTCTTGTACAGCATTTGGATCATAAGTTGGACTGGAAAACATTAAACACCTAATGATAATGAGAAAATCGTTGCACTATCTTACAGCAAGAACATCTAAATTGAGCATGAGCAACAAATTACTAGTTTATAAAACCATAACAATAACTGTAGCAGCTAACTACCGACACAAAGAAGAAATCATCCTGCCAGCGGCTAGTCTCACGTATAGTTGAGGGTTGGATGATAAAATAAAATAGCTGAGTCGTAACACAACTATCAATTTTGCTTTTATTAAACTTTATTATGAATTCAGCAATCACAATGGAATATACACTGAATTAACACACATAAATCATTCCAATAACTTTATGTAAAACCTAGTTACATTTATACGTTAAGTATGCGATCGTTCTAAGGGTAGAAACTCGGTAAAAGGTGTTGCCTATTCTAAAGATGGAGACTGAGTCGTTTAGTGACGATAGTGTGGACGTTGAGGTAAGCTAGGGGTGGGTGTGTCTGAAGTCACGAGATGATCTGATTCGTTAAGGACAATTTTGGTTAGGAAAGCGAGAACGATAGACATTGCTTTTGATTGGAGAATCAACATCGTTCCGGTGCCGTTGGAAAAGCAGAGGAACAAATAAAGTTTTTCTGTTTCACAAAAGAAGGATACATACATATGTATTTTCTTGTCCTTCTAACCCATTGCCGTTGCGGTCATTTGTTGCAAATTCGATCGTTTGCATCTGACCTAAATCTTGAGGTTAAAATCTTCTGTTACAAATTATTAATTAGACCTATTTATAACTTATGCTAATCCCATACGTTATAAAATCTCTACCAATGCGATGGAAAACGCAAGGCTAGGCATCTTGAAAATAAGCGCATTAGAAGAGGCACGAATTCTTTTAGAACAGTTTTCTCTTGCTACAATAAATATAATAGCAGCAAAAATATATTATTCAACGCTTCATAATAGACTTAATAATAATGATTTAATTAAGGGAATTATATAACTTTACCCCTTATATTCTGAGAGGGCTATGAAAAATATACATCTCCTTCAAGAGGCTAATTAGAATACTTCCTGATATACATTGCCAGATTAAGAATCAAATCCTTTCCAATCAGGTAGAAAGTCGACGGGGCAGCCAGCTACGCTCGTTAAAGTCCAGAACTGAAGACGACGCGTCGCGAGTTCGAATCCTCGGCATGATAGCTCTTCAAAAAAGGGGACGGAAAAACCAAAATTTCTCTTAAAAGTAAATATACTACAGGCAAGCGGCCAGCCCCTCCCTTGCGTGTCTTCTGGGTGTACTTTCTGGGAATACTTGGTTAAAGGTGCTTGGTGTTCAGCACACAGGGGTCCGACGATCAAAACTCGCACTGATACACTGCCCCGTTCGTGGAGGTTTTAGCCGGTAAGAATCCGGCACTACCTTCTGCCCGTCCCCACAGGGTTGTAAGGTGTCTATGAAGATTTCCTCCACGTAAAAAAAAAAAAAAAAAATTTTTTTTGTAGTACGGAAGAAGACACGTTTAACACTCCCGTAGACAAGGATGGATCACATATATAAATGGTAAGGCACGGTCGCCTTTCGGCGGGACTTATCAGATCTTCTTGGAGGGACCGCGAAGGGCTTCCGCTATCCTTTCGGATAACACAGGTTATCTGTTAACCTTTTCTTGTGGCAAATGATCTTTACAGCTACATCCTTTCGAGCATTGCATTTCGAACAATATATTAGACGCGAATCTAGATGTTTGATCCATTGACATCGTGTAATCAAAAACGAAATAAGAAAGATAAAAACATTTGATATACAACACAGTATTACCGAGTAAATTTACACTATTAATTACCAAATTCCAGACTTGAACAATATAATCATAGGCAAAACTTGGATACATACCGGTGGTTAGAAGGTGGCGCCTACTGACATTCTGAATCAACTTCAGTAAACGTATTTCCTTGAATGATGAAATTAAAAATGTTACACGAGTAGCGGTAATATCGTAAACTGTTTATAATTTAATTAGACATAATGTTACTTATATGCTTGTAAAAAGTTTTTATTTGTAAATTGGTTCGTTAATTATTTTGTTTTACTTTATTTATATGATCATATATTACTTTATATCCTTTTATTTCATTTTATGTTTCTTTATCTCCTTTATTTAATTTATTTCATCACCATAATTTTCTTTAATCTGTTCTATCGTTTCTAATAATCTGTGAGTACTGTAATTTTAAAGCCATTGGTTTGGATTCATTATAACTAATATTTTATTGATCTGCGGCATTTCAGTCAATATCACACCATAATGTTATTATTATTATTATATTATATTACTATATGGTTATTATTATATTAAAACTGTTTTGAGAATAAACGCTAAAAAAGGTACACATTACACAGTTGTTCATCGAAATGACATTTGTTCATCGAAAAAAAAAGAAAAGTAAAGTAAGTTAAATAAAAAGGGGCACTCCATGCGTTAGGTGAGATTATTTTCAATCAAAAATGAATTTTTGATCAATATCCAAATGTGTTATGTTGTATATCAATTGTATAAATAACAAAAAAGGATTAATATATCCTTTCAAACTTTGCATGCTGCACTAAAATACAGAACACATTTACTCGCAATATATTTTAATACAGTTTCATTCGCTTGAAAAGATACAAAAGATTTTGATTGCAATATACTTGCGTCTGCAGTTTGTTATTACCATCTTGCCGTCGGTGTACGGCCTGGTCTCTGATGTGGATTAATGTTACACGCTCGTCGGCCCTGACACAACGATTCTCTTTCCAGCAGCTTTTTCGTCTCTATTATAGTACCGCGGAGAGATTACGGACATACAGACAATGTCGACGACAAAGAGCAAATGCCGACAAGCCGAAAGGGTGGGAAACTTCAATAGGCCTAACGGCCATCAATATATTTCGGCACCGCAGTCGTTGATGTTCGGTTAGCCACCGGAGTGTCAAGAGTCAAGAGTCGTTCTTCGACAGTTTCTCGACGAATCCGATGATCTCGTGTCCTTAGACACACCCCATCATAGTTTTTCCTCTGTAGCATCATCGGGACGGAAATGCATTCTTTCTTGCGATCTCGTCGACGAAAAGAGTAACACCTTACGACCAGTGAATTTACGCGTACGACTTAGATTTTGCGAGTACGTTCATCTATGATCCCGTCGACCGCGGATTCGTTATTGAACCTAGGATCATTGTCATTAGTTTCTCGAGTACCTAACTACCACGGTTACTTGTCCGGTTCTATACTAATCGTATTTGCACTAGTCAATGTCTTCTCTATTGCATAACGACAACGTGTAACCCAAACGAAGATTCGTTTCACGCCCCTAACCCTAATTTTAATGTAAACCCGACATATAAGAAGCGGCATAGATATAAGAGATGTAAAGCCGAAAGTTCGTCCAAAGCCAAAAGGCACGGACTACGCAATAATAAATAAAAATAAATAAATAAAATTAGCAAGAAGGAAATATAAAGTACAAAGCAAGATTACTCGCAGTAGGACGTAACTAGAAATCGGAATAAATTGCGGGCAATCATTCGCTCCTGTCAACGATTGGACACAGCAAGGGCTATGCTGGCTCTAACTTCGATTAATCGAATGAAAATCAAGCAATCCAACGTCAAATCGTCATACTTATACAGAAATACAAAGGACAGAGTATATATGGAACAACCACTAGGATTTATAACCGACGGTAACAAAGTATGCGAGCTAGAAAAACGCACATATGGATTGCCTTAATCTGGATACCGTTGGATATTATATAACACACTTTGAAGGAGAATCGTGTGCATATAAATTAAGGGACAGAAGCAACCGATCGTTGGAATATACGTAGCTGACTTTTTATAGCAACAAATGATAAGATAGTTGAATTCCTTAAATATAAAAGTTATAAAAAATAAGGATGTGATATAATTATCGGAAACATACAAAGAACAAATTTTAAGGAAATACCGCCTAGAAAGTTGCGATCCAGTAAAATAGCCACTAAGAAAATTTAAATGCATTTAAAACAAGATTTACATGCATATAAGGTTCGCCGAAGCCGGTGTCAGGTAAAGTAAAAAAAGAAATGGAAGGTGAAAATAAAAAAAGAGAGAATTTATTTGCTAACATCTTGTTTACACTAATGACAGTTTACTTCCGAACTGCAGCCGTGACTTTCAAAAACTGGAGCTCTTACAACTCGGCCGCATCCCTACACAAGTGGTTATCTTACGAAGTAGGGAGGACCCCCGGGTGTTGGGTCTGGGCCCTGACCCCCTGCTGCCGCGTGCACTACCTTGCCGACTGGTGGGTGTCCGTCATTAGCTCATCGGTTTTGAAGTGTACCGGTCCTGACACCGGATAAGACCGAATACCAACAGTTACTGAGACCACTGATCTACTGCATTGGCAACTAAATGATTGCTGATTTTGTCAATACCACCTAATGACAAAATCTGCAATGACTTAATTGCCAACCCAATGTATAGCTATCGGAACGAGACCTGATATTTCTTCACGGTAAGTAAACTGTCACAATATAATCGGAACTCAAAAGCAATACATTTGACCGCTGTGAAAAAGGAATGTAGATACCTGAATCAGTAGACCCAAGTTGGATGGAACAAATATTAAATTTGTAGAAAGAAAGAGAGAAAAAGAGATTAGACAAGATCAAGTCGTGCTTTATTCGCATCACAATTGAATATGTCTGCAGAACAGCAATGAATATTTTAGTAATAGCATTTTGCAATTAATTTAAAGATGTCTAATACAAAAATTGAAATGCACCATAACGAAATAGTAAAATGATTAAGAAATATGATAAATACAGATATGTATGTATGAGTAACATTTTGTATGTAAATAAATTTTTAAGAAATGAACAGGCGCTATATTTTAATCTTTCAGTTTCGACAAAGAAGATAATTCCTTTGACAAATTTTGTACAAATTCAAATCAGAAAATAAAATAAAAACGTATACAACTTTCTATTAACTTTCGAAATCATTTTAAAAACAATTACAAATAACATACGAGTTGTACGAATGAAAATAGTTACATCAGAATCATTATCCACGCTAAAACCTTATTTATTTAGTATCAATTCAAATTTTTCTGATAAATAAGAGATGTCACGTGAAAGTATTTAATGCAGAGTTTAATTAAATGTTTCCATGCTATTGACCATTCGTTTGCGTACACGTTCGAATGTCCCTTGTGATAGGCTCTTCTTATTATTTTATTTACATCGTTCTTAACAATATGAGTAAAACTAACGTAGAAAAAATTAGTTATTGGTATACTACTTGTAGCAGACTGCAGTAAAGTACATAGAATAATTCAATACAAAGTAAAGAATTATATATATGTCGGGTTTACATTCGAATTAGGGTTAGGGGCGTGAAACGAATCTTCGCTTGGATTACGCGTTGTCGTTATGCAATAGAGATGACATTGACTAATGCAAATACGATTATCATAGAACTGGACAAGTAACCGTGGTAATTAGATACTCGAGAAACTAATGACAATGATCCTAGGTTCAATAACGAATCCGTGCTCACAAAATCTAAGTCGGACGCGTAATGTTCACTGATCGTAAGGTGTTACTCTTTTCGTCGATGAGATCGCAAGAAAGAATGACTTTCCGTCCCAACAATGCCACAGAGGAAAAACTACGATGGAGTGTGTCTAAGGACACGAGATCATGGGATTCATCGGGGATAGCCTTCGTTCGGAAAGTAAGGGAAATTGACGTTGCTGCTAATTGGTCAATCTCCATATCGGTAGTTAAAAAAAGATGCTAGCCGCCCTCGAGGGAAAGTTGCAAGTGGGAGACGCCGTTCGTTGAAAAAATAGGTCTCCCCTATCTTCCCGTAGTTGGGACAAAGACTGTTTGCCTGTTTGAAGGACTGATCGAGACTTCAGTCTTTCGGTAACGGTCTAATCGCACACTTGCAATCTTATTGCAGAATAAAGGTATCTGGAACTCTGGTTCAAGAGCCCAACATTTCTTTTTATTATTATTTTTCCCACTATTTTTACGTGACACTATCTTCGTTTTTTTATTAATTATACTTTAAAACGAATAACTTTAATGTATCATGTATTTTTGTTATAATGTACGAAATAATTATAATTTATCAACAAGCATCGTTATAAATATCATTCTAAACATCACAAGGAATCATTATAAACATCAGTTCTCTTTATTGGCATAATTATAAACTACAATAAGTTTTGGATCATTATATTACTACATTTTATATGTAGAAAACCGAAAAGTTTACCTTTTAAATATGTGCATATAAAAATAAATATTATTTATAATAATATTTGCGCGTATAGGGTAATAGTTAAGCGAATCATTTTATGGGATGTCTATATTTGTTTCATGTACATTAAGCAATAAGCTGCACAACCTACCTGAGCGATAAAATGTGTGTATATTTACATATCTGAAAGTTCTTCGATAAAATGAGAAATTATAAGTTAGAGAAGTAAAGTAAATTAGAGAGAAATATGAGAAGTAAAGAGAAAAATGAAATACCAAGAGATCGAAATAATAAGAAATATAACATGTGTAGTAATTGAAATAATCTACGACATAATACTATGTTGATTGATCTCTTTATCATTATATTTAACATTAAATCATATAAATATTAAAACATCTCTGCAAAATGTGCCCGAGTCAGCTCTTTTCTGGAACTCTCTTCAGATCACTCACTTGTAGCAACAAGTAATTCAACAATTATTGAAAACTAAATAGATCTACTCACAACGACCTCACAAATTATCAGTGCTTTCGAGAAGTTTTAACCTTTTCGCTTCGGGTGCCGCTTATAGGCGGCGACCACGCGATATATCAGGCATATACCAGTGCCATCTTGTAAATATGTAAATATGTAATATATTACCTGTAATTTTGTAAGCCTTTTCATATTAAAGATGTAAATTATACTTATCATATTGGAGCAAAGATTGTTTTATTATTGTTTTATTCAGTAGAATTCTTATTTAAAACTTAGGAAAACATTTACACAGCAATCACGCCACTGTGCGCATTTGTGGTGCACGCCTCCGTACAGGAAGAGCACTTAGGCGGACTGGACTGCCGAAGCGAAAGGGTTAAACATCCCAAGATCGACTTCAGTACCGCTAAGAACAAACGAAGATTTTGAAGCAGGTATGGAATATTTGAATAGCAACATAATAAATGCGATCCGTTCTACTACACCTGATGAAGAGTCCGCAAGCAAACAGGACTATCCAGATTCCATAAAAAGGAAAATTACAGAAAGACATAAGCTCAGAAGAATATCGCAAAGCAATCGAGAAGCAAGAGGAAACGCAGGTTAAACGAAGCAACAAGAAAAGTGACAACAATCCCTCAGAAATTCAAAAACAACTGTTTCTAGAAGTATCTATGGAACTTGTCTCTTACAATAGACTGTAACTATTCTTTTTTGTAGATATTCAAGAAATTCACTTGTTCATCGTAAATTATTTCTGCGATCCATTTGTCGCAAGGAGGACACGATACCCTACACAGATAAAGCAAACTTAGTTGTGCATTAGCCGAAGTATTTAAGTCACTTTCTTCTATTGAAATCGGCAGGTACGCAGAAAAATACCAGGAAAAAACGACAACACATCCAAACAAATTGACCGCCGAAACAAACAAAACTCTCATAGATAGAAGACAAAAAGAAAACATCCCATTGACCTCACTAAAGAAATAAAATAAACAAACTGAAAGATGGTATCCCGCTGGGCGTAGCCATCTAAATGCTATTTAGCAATTAAACAAGAAAAATTTACCAAATGTCTAGCTGGACAAATTGTAAAGTACAAATTAAATAATAATAATAAAAAAACACTTTCTTCTACCAACGAAGCAGAAATATTTGTATATTTATAAATCATATTTGTGATAATACATGAAATTTTTGTAAATCACCTTTCTAGATATTTTTTCCTGTAAAACCATTCACAAACTCAGAGGTCAAAGAAATGATCTATTAGCATTTTAACCCCCAAAAAGCACCGGGATACGAATTGATAAGTAAATAAAACGATTAAGGGAGTGTTCGGAATTAGAATGTTCTAAAACAGCCACATTTTGTGATTTTTTTAGAAGGGAAAGAAAGAAACGAATCTGTTGAATTTTGAGGTATGATTTTATATATATTTAACGAATACAAACAAATTTTTTTTTAAGTAAAAAGAAAAATTATAACAGATTTCTAAGCCCATTTAATGAACTGCACTTTTCAATCGGCGGGACAGATCCACCTCGTAATTCTTGACCGTAATTCTAATAATCTAAATCTAGATCGTGAAGTTAAAATCTTCTGTTATAAATTAATAATTAGACCTATTTATAACTTATGCTAATCCCATACACTATAAAATCTCTACCAGTGTGATGGAAAAGGCAAGGCTAGGCATCTTGAAAATAAGTGCATTAGAAGAGGCAGGAATTCTTTTAGAACGGCCATCTCTTACTACAAGAATTATAATAGCAGCAAAAATATATTGTTAAGAGCTTCATAATGGATTTAATAATAATGATTTAATTGGGGGAATTATTTACCTTTACCTCTTATATTTTGAGAGGGCTATGAAAAATATACATTTCCTTCAAGAGGTTAATTAGAACACTTCCTGATATACATTGCCACATTAAGAATCAAATACTTCCCAATCATCTAGAAGCTCGGAGGGGCAGCCAGCTGCGCTCGTTAAGGCCCAGAACTGAAGACGACGCGTTGCGAGTTCGAAACCTCGGTATAAGGACATCTCAAAAAAGGGGACGGAAAAACCAAAATTTTTCTTAAAAGTTATATACTGCAGGCAAGCGGCCAGCCCCTCCCTTGCGTGTGTTCTGGGTATACTTTCTAGGAATATTTGGTTAAAGGTGCTTGGTGTTCAGCACACAGGGGTCGTCCGACGATCAACTCGCGCTGGTACCAATGTCCCGTTCGTGGAGGTTTTAGCCGGTAAAAATCCGGCACTACCTTCTGCCCGTCCCCACAGGGTTGTAAGGTGTCTATGAAGATTTCCTCCACGTAAAAAAAAAAAAAAAAAATTTTTTTTGTAGTACGGAAGAAGACACGTTTAACACTCCCGTAGACAAGGATGGATCACATATATAAATGGTAAGGCACTGTCGCCTTTCGTCGGGACTTATCAGATCTTTTTGGAGGGACCGCGAAGGGCTTCCGCTATCCTTCCGGATAACACAGGTTATCTGTTAACCTTTTCTTGTGGCAAATGATCTTTACAGCTACATCCTTTCGAGCATTGCATTTCGAACAATATATTAGACGCGAATTTAGATGTTTGATCCATTGACATCGTGTAATCAAAAACGAAATAAGAAAGATAAAAAAATTTGATATACAACACAGTATTACCGAGTAAATTTACACTATTAATTACCAAATTCCAGACTTGAACAATATAATCATAGGCAAAACTTGGATACATACCGGTGGTTAGAAGGTGGCGCCTACTGACATTCTGAATCAACTTCAGTAAACGTATTTCCTTGAATGATGAAATTAAAAATGTTACACGAGTAGCGGTAATATCGTAAACTGTTTATAATTTAATTAGACATAATGTTACTTATATGCTTGTAAAAAGTTTCTATTTGTAAATTGGTTCGTTAATTATTTTGTTTTACTTTATTTATATGATCATATATTACTTTATATCCATTTATTTCATTTTATGTTTCTTTATCTCCTTTATTTATTTTATTTCATTAGCATAATTTTCTTTAATCTGTTCTATCTTTTCTAATAATCTGTGAGTACTGTAATTTTAAAGCCATTGGTTTGAATTCATTATAACTAATATTTTATTGATCTGCGGCATTTCAGTCAATATCACACCATTATGTTATTATTATTATTATATTATAATATTATGTAGTTATTATTATATTAAAACTGTTTTGTGAATAAACGCTAAAAAAGGTACACATTATACAGTTGTTCATCGAAATCGTTACAAAGTTACGTAGTATCTAAACACCCGACGCAACACTTAAAACTCGTTTGTCGGAAAATAGCAGCATTGCTGTCAATGACATTAGCATAGTCGTCTGTGCTATGTGTATCAACACAAGCGTCGGACGCGTGTATCAGCTGTTGTTGCTATGAGAGTGGTGCAGACAGGCGATCGATGTTGTCCATACAATTCGGATTTAAGACTCAGACTGCGGATTTTAGACGCAGCCGCGTAAGGCGCTATGGAAATTCCATCTTTAGACGATTGTCAAACATTTACTTACATACGTTTAAGGCGGATTCAATATTTGAAAATTTTTGAAAATCAGTTGGAAGTAAAATTTTCAGAATTAAAAGACAGACGTGTGTTTATAACTTCCAACATCAGAAAGTTTTTTATTGCGAACGAAATGTCATTTAGATATGTTAAATCTTACACATTAAACCTTCAAAGGAGCAACTCGATTACAAAAATAGTTTCTGGATTCCACTTTCATGAAAATGAGCAATACCAGCTATCCATAACCAGCTATCGACGAGACAAGCCAACTTTTTTTCCAGAAATTCCCTGTAAGCCACGGATAGGATAGAAACAAGAGGAATCGTGTACTATTGGTTTGGCATTTAAGTGATTGCAGATTTTGCCATTAAGTGGTAATGACAAGATCCGCAATCATTTAGTTGCCAACCTAATGTATTATAGTTTGAATGTATATGTTGATATTAAAACTATTCGATTCTTCGATCCATACTATGGAATCCAACATCCAAAATAGTAGGGAAGACAATTGACAAAAGATGAATGGATGAAATAATAGCTAAATCCCTTTTTTTTGGTACGTAGAGAAATCCTCATGGACGCTTTGTTGGTGCTGCAGCAGCATAGCAGTGTCGGATACTTACCGACTAAAACTCCACGATGGCATGCCTACGTGTGTGACAGGAATACCACGGGACCTTTTACGAATTACCGCTGGTGCACTCTCCTAAAAGTGTCCTAACTGATTAATTTCACGCTAGGGGACGCCATTACTGCTAGCGCCCCCTCCCGTGCTAGAAGGGTTGAGCGGGGCACAGCGGTCAAGGTTCTCTTCCTCGGCCGCAATAAAAAATTTTTGTTTTTTTTTATGTTTTTCTTTCTTTTTGTCCTTCCGTTTCAGTTGGTAGTGATTGCCTGTGTTTTTTATTTTTTCTTTTTTTTTCGTGGAGAACGTTCTCATAGACAACCTTTTACCTCTCCATCTTACCGGCCGGGGGCACAGAGCGGTGGCAGAGGGTAGTGTGTCGGCCGGACTCTTACTGGCTAAGATCTCCACAGTCGAAATGGTAGGAACATGGTCGGAAGTGTGAGTGTTCGTCGGCTCTGGGGTGCTTACCAAGCAACTCTACCAAGCACTCTCAGTAAGTATACCAACAACACATGCAAGAGGAGCTGACCGCTTGCCTGTTGTATATTACTTGTAAGGGAAATTTTGGTTTTTCCGTTCCTGTTTTCAAGTTCTCTTTGCCAAGGATTCGGACTCGCGACGCGTCGTCTTCAGTTCTGGGCCTTAACGAGCCCAGCTCGTTACCCAACATTGATTCTTAATGTGGCAATGTATATCAGGAAGTATTCTAATTAGCCTCTTGAAGGAGATGTACATTTTTCATAGCCCTCTCTAAATACAAGGAGTAAAGGTAAATAATTCCCTCAATTAAATCATTATTATTAAATCTATTATGAAGCTCTTAATAATATATTTTTGCTGCTATTATAATTCTTGTAGTAAGAGATGGCCGTTCTAAAATAATTGCTGCTTCTTCTAATGCACTTATTTTCAAGATGCCTAGCCTTGCGTTTTCCATCGCACTGGCAGAGATTTTATAACATATGGGATTGGCATAAGTTATAAATAGGTCTAATTAATAATTTGTAACAGAAGATTTTAACCTCAAGATGTAGGTCCGATGCAAATGATCGAATTTGTTTACTTCGTTGGAAATTTGATTGAGGTGCATTCTATACGATTGTACAGTTTTAATGATTTTTGGAGCCGTTTCAATTTTTGTTAGGATTTCTTCTAGACTTTCATTTGAGGGTAAAGCTATAGTTTTGAGATTTGTTTTCTAAGCTATATTGGTTTTTAATTTATTGTTTTCATCAAAAAGTTTATCTATATTTTTATTTATTAATTCTAAATCATCGTCATCCAGAGTTCCAAATAGATTGCTAGAAATGGATCCAACAAAATTCAATAACTCTCTTCGGTAACGAGTGGGTGTCATAAGTTTAATATGCATTACTAAATTGTCTAAATTTCTTTCGTGAGCGCGAGTAATCATTTCATTGAAAGACTGGCATTCACTCGTACAATGCTCTGTTAACATTAGTCTAAATCTTTTAATTTCGCTTAGTTTTGCATATATATCCTTAATGTCTAAACATATAATTACGTTTACAGATTCGCTATATATGTATGCATGAGCTAATTTTTCTTGATATATAGAACGTTTAGCTTAGCTATCTATGAAGAAGATGAAGACCGTCCTGGAAAGTAAGGTTTAATACGATTACCATGTATTTTCCTAATCGAGTCATTTACCATTATTTCGTAATAAAGGGTTTTTACTTTTTCAATGGTGTATGGCCCTAGCCATTCGGTATCTAACTTGTGTTCTTTATGATCGTTATGAACTAATACTAAATCTCCTTCTCTAAAAATGGATTGAAGTTTAATAATTTTTTTTTATCTCTTTCATATCTTTGTTAACTCTTCATTAGAGTTTCTCTGTCTTTAAGTAGTTTGGCAGCTCATTCTCGATTCCTGAAGCTAACATCATCAGCGTATGTTCTTTGGGGATTCTGGGATATGGTAGAGGGGAGATTGGCCTCATGTCCAAATGTGAGTTCGAAAGGGGTATATCCAATGGCATCATGAACCATTATGTTATATGCTAGACACACAAAATTTAGGTTTTGATCCCATTCTGTTTCATTGTCGTTTTGTATAGCTTTTAACATGTCGGATATTACAGCACGTGTTCGATCTAAGCTTCCGTTGGATTACGGGTGGAATGAGGTGGTTTTTATATGTTTGATTCTAAATGCTTCTTCGTATCGTTGCATTAGTTCGCTAATGAAACTTTCGTTTCACGGTTTACGTTTGGGTGCGGAGAATATATAAATGTAGTGATTCAGTAAAGCGTTCCAGATTGATTGGGTCTGTTGTTGTTTTTAAGGGTACAAGTAATAAATATTTGGTTAGTTCATCGTGTATAGAGAGAATGTATTGGTTTCCTGCCTTGGTCTTTTTCAATGGACTTATCAAATCCATAGCGATTTTGTCGTTAGGTTCTAATGGGGTGTCAGTTATTTGTGATTCTTCCTTTCCTCTTATCCGAACAGTCTTTGATGTTTGACACGTCGCACAAGTTCCTATTCCAGTTTTTATTCTGTCCATTAGGTGTGGGATATTATATTTGTCATTGATTTTGTCGTACGTCTTTTGCATTCCGGGATGTCCTATCAAGTCATGATTTTCTTTTAGTACTTGTTCTATCTCTTCTTCACTTAAACTCTGTATTGGTTCGTAAGCAAATTCTATGTCGTCGCTTTGGTCATTGAAAAATAAAAGAAGTCTTCTTATGTGTGCTTTTTCTTGTGCGTTTAAGTTAATGTCTCCTATTCCGATCTTTCTACTTGTTTGAAGTATGTTTGATATTTTCTGTAACCATGTGGTTTCGTCATATGGGCTTAGATCGTTTTTGTTAATTGGAAAAAGTAGTCTTTGCTAGATGTTAGTTTTAATAATTTTGGTATTTCTTCTGATTTTTCCCAGTGTTTGAATCGTTTTAATAAAACGTCAGTTTGTGTTATCGCGTGTATTCTGGATAGGGCGTCAGCGACTGTGTTTTCCTTTCCATTTACGTAATCCATGTCATATTCGTACTCCTCTAATTTTAGTCTTCATCGAATCAATCGGCTAGAGGGTTCCTTGCAGTTGTGTAGCCATTTAAGAGCTTGATGGTCTGTTTGAATTTTGAATTTGCGGCCTAGTAAATATTGTCTAAGTCTTTTAACTGCCCAAACGATAGCTAATAATTCCTTTTCTGTCATAGTATAATTTCGTTCAGGGGGGTTTAATGTTCTTGAAACGAAGCAACAAGGGTGTCCGTCTTGTGAAAGAATGGCTCCTAAACCTTCGTTACTGGCATCCGTTGTTAACGTAAATGTTTTCGTATAGTCGGGATATTTTAATACTAGGGCTTGGCATAGTTTTTCTTTTAATGTTGTTGAGATATATATAATTTTCTGTGCTGGACTGGCTTGAATGCGTAGTAGAGATACTTGTATGCGGGTATCTGTGTGTGGAGGTATGTGTGTGCGCGGCGTCTCGAAAACAGATGAAGGTAAACTATTCAGTCGGTTAACAGTCGGGTATAGAAGAAAGTGAATATCTTCGGAATCGTTTATCAAATAAATATATAATTATTCTAATATTAATTGCAAGTGTAAATTTAGTGTTCCTGTAACATTATTTCGGCTATCAAGATCCACAATTCTCAACATGGTAGCAAAAATCGTGATTGCCGAGATTCAATGTTATGGAACCACGTGAAACCGGAAGTGAATATATAAAAGTCGATTTTTAAAAAATTGGAAATAAGTTCTGAAGAGATAAAGAGGCTATTGGCAGAACAAATAAAAGGAACCTGGATAATGAAGAAAACTATTTTTGAAAAAGAAGAAAAAAAGGATGAAAATAAAAAACGAATCAAGATGCCAAGGGACGATGAAATTAAACTTCAAATATTCGATGGACGTGATTACAAAATGTGGAAGAAAAGAGTATTAATGTATTTAAAGTGTAAAAAATGTCTAGAACCGGCTTCATGAGAGAAAATGGACACGGATGCGCAAGATAACTGAGATGAAAAGAATCAATGGGCGATGAACTACATCTATGGTAGTATAACGAATGAACAATTAGAATTTGTTGGTGATCGAGACACTGCTTTAAAAATAATTAAAAAATTTGATGAGATGTATATGAAGGAAGCAACAGCATTGCAAATTTGTATAAGAAGTGGACTAGACATGATGAGGCTGAAAGACTTTGAAGAATCAAATTCATTTTTCACGGAATTTGAAAAAACGATAAATGAATCAAAGAGTGCTGGTGCAAACGTAAGTGAACGTGAAAAACTCGACTACATGCTGAAAACACTACCAGAATCATCGAGCTATATTGGTGACTTGAACGACTCATTGAAAGAAAGTGATCGAACTTGTGAATTTTTAAAAAATATTTACATTTGAACTTTTTATAATGCCATCGATCGATACGAATAGACGAACGTCCTCTCTAGGACGATCATTATAACGAATCATTATAACGACTCATACTGTAGAATAGCAAGCGTAGAGTTGAACGGAAGAATGGACGAGCAACGATTACAACCGGCATACACTATCTCTGTACTTGTATTTAAAGTGATTTTAATATACACTGACTATTACAATTTTATCACTCGTCTCTTGAATAAACCAACCAACACGTAGAATAAACCACCTCGGCTCGTAATTTTTGGAATAAGATACGAGATGTTCCACATAATCCATATATTCCTTGTCTTTGTTTTCAAACTGAACAGTATCTAGAAGTTATTTACAAATTCGGACATATTCCATCTGAAACATTTATTTTCTGAGATTCCTTAGATTTATAGATTAGCATAAGAAATATTTACCGATTATATAAAATATAAATATTTACCACTGTACGACAAATGTTTGTTATATACTTATAACAATTATTGTGCCAATTTAAAATATTCATAACCAAGGTTATATATATGTCGGGTTAACATTAGAATTTAAGGCGCGTAACGATTCTTCGTTTGAATTAGCCATCGTTTTACGAAGCAGAGATTATATTTACACGAATATACAAGACTTTTACAAAGTACAATAAATATTGAGTTTAACGAATGAGTTTAACGAATAATAAGATTAATGAAGGCTATTAACAATGTTCTTGAGTTCAAACGAATCCACGGTCAACGGGATAACTCTTTACTATGCGTAGAATAATTTTAACTATAAAATACGATTGTTGAGACGCTCGGTATAAACTGCTCGATGTGTCACTCTCCAAGCAATCGCACGAATAATAAACTGATGGAAATTTTCCTTGCTGTACGATTGCATTTGTTTGTTATATGCTCGTTGGAAGCATCGAGAAGGTTCCAATCGCCGTTGCTACGCAGTTTCTGCCTGGAGTTTGATTAGTAATACAACGTGTGTCCCATTATATCGACACCTCCGAGGTACAATCCCATGTGGCTAGGCCCGTTGTTGAGGCTGTATGCCGCCACATTTCTAGGGAGAACCATACAACCACACCACACCTCCGTCAGGCGAAACGTTCTTCCCGTGACCGTGGCTACGTTCGGCCACCAGTTGTCGCCTCGAGCCCAAGCTCATTATCACAAATCTCGAACAAATACAATCGGATCGAATGACGACAATTGTTTAATTACGCCTATGATAGAATCTAGATTACGGTGTTAAGGGATTTTCCCGAAGTTCCAAAGGGAAGGCTCCGATGTCCTTTCATCTCCGACATGTATATATAAAGAATATATAATGAATAAGTTGATTAAAGTCTTGAACACAAATACAAATTTAATGTTAATTATTCTCATTTTTTAACCTTTAACGCTCCGACTTTTAATTGTGAATATCGACCGACAATTCCAACTTATTCTCATTCTACTTCGACTTGCAAGCTTTTAACACTTTACCGACCGATAGCCGAATAATCGCTTTTTAGTCTCCGACGCTTACCGACCGATAGCCTATTCATCGGCTTTTTGTCGTCGACGTTTACCGACCAATAGCTTATTAATCGACTATGTTACGCCGGGCGACTCTCTGCCTGGCCCAGGTCACACACCGTGGGCCAGACGGACACCGAAACCCGAGTAACTTGCCTGCTAAGGTCCTTCAGACCCAACAAATGTCTTTTTCTAAATCAGTTTCTAAAGACTATTGTTTACTACGGCTTGACACGAGAAGGTTAGTTTTTCTCACGTACGATGCTTCCTACTAGCAACTTTCTATCGAGGGCGGTTAAGACCCTTCCTAGTCCACCAACCTTCGTTTGTCCAATCCGAGGCAATGTATACTGCCCTCACTTCCTGACCTACAATGGCATGAACAAATCCGATGGTCCCGTGCGCTAGACACACCCATCACTGGCTTTCCTCCGACACAGCATCGTCACTCAACTTCACTTCTTCTACCTCGCTGGAAAAGTCAACTACTATGTCTAACGCTAACGCCTATCGTGGCAGTCTAAGCATAACGCGAGAGTCGGTTCTCGGTATTGTCGAGCATACATCTCCTCTACTAAATATATTATATGACTACGTCCACTAATACACTAAATCCAATTATAAGAGCCCTGCTCTAACGTACATATCTATCTTATCTTCGTGCGATAAGTGATTATCTATTTATCTATGCTCATCAGTGTAATCTAAGTGTTGGAAATATATGATTTATAATTCTGTGAATCACAGTGTTATACAAACTCAATAACCCCTATTATCTCAACGGAAATCAGGGGATCGATCAATTCGTGGTGTCGATTGTTATAATCGTAACGGGAATTTACGACTCCCGTTGACGTCTCTCCTCGCGACTGCGTCTCCCCGCGATTGGTCGAAATAACAGACTATTATTATAATTAAAAGCTATTACTTATAATTCTCAGTGAGAATTAATTATAAAATTCTTCCAAATAAAAAGGAAAGAAAAAAACTTCTTAAGTGTCAGATTTTAAAAAGAGTACCGCACCGCATCGCACATTGGTGGTGCTTGGGAGGCACACTTGGAGCGTTAAGTGTTAAGAGGAGATATAAATTTGTAAATTTATCAAATTCAGAAATATTATTCAGAAAAACTTCAATAACTTTGACATTTTTTAGGAAAAAACACGTTTTGCAACACACGTTCAATTCTTTATTAGGTGCCAAACGGAAATGAAAAAGTTATCAATGTACAATGGAAGCTACCCACATTAAAAAGGAGAGCATGCATGCGCTAGCCTCCGCGGTACATCTCACGAACGCACGGTAGTGGGGATGTCGCTGGGCAACGGAGGGAAGAATCCGTTCGATCAATCACTTTATCTGTATGCGATTAATATCGTTGTGTAATATCGGAATATATTAAAGGTGTAATTTTGTCCGATTAATTATAATTTATTAATAATGGATTGAAAATACAGATATTAGTTAGACAGAGAAACGATGTTTGATTAACAGGAAAACTAAATGCAACGCTCGTATTTACAACAAATAACTTGACAACTATTTGGTAACTCTCTCTCTCTCTCTCTCTCTCTCTCTCACTAGCAACTCTACACTCGACAACATTCGCAACTCAATTCTAACGACTCTATGCTTCGACGTCTCCATCAACTCTGACCCTCGCCAATGCACTCCTGCTCGGTCGTGCTCGCTCTTGCACTCCTGCTCTCGTCCTCTCTCTCTCTCACACACACACACACACTTTTCGGCTCACATACTCTGGCCTCTCGATTGCCACTCCTTGAAATATGAAACCGTACTTCTGTTTTGACGCTGCTTATCTTTTCTCGCGTCACTGTTACTAGGCGCTCTTGGATGTAAACAAACCACAAAAAGACGGCGTACACGGTGTTTTCTAATTTCAGCCGATCTCCAATCAAAGCTATTCTACGATATTACAGTTGTATTCCAACAAAAATTCATGTATTGCAGAAAGATGACATAAATGATAATAGATTCTAATGTAAATTAAAAAACAGTGTTTGCAACATCGTCACTTAATTTGCGAAATTGATTACTGTGACTTCTGAACGGCTAATAGAACAGCCAACCTTTAATATGCATATTCACATATACCATGTATAACTAATTTGACTTAAATCAATCTAATGAAAATAAGTATATGTAATTGCGCTCCTGTCCTAATAAATGTATTTCATAATTTTACAAAAAATATATTGCAAAAATAAATAAAAAGTTTGAGATACCAATCAATTCGATGAATATAATAGCATTAGTGTAAAAAATAAAGTTGTATAAATGTTTAGAGATTTATACAAATTCTGTATAAATAATGTATAAGTAAATTACTCATTGTTCCTTTCTGTTTTTTTTTCTTGCGTTATGTTATGTAAAATTGAAAAGTTTGCAGTAATAGTGACACAATTGTTACTAAATAATAGGCAACAGTTTTAAGAAATAATATCTTTTGAATAAGACCTCGGATCAACGAAAATGAATTACACAACTTTTTCAGGTTGAAATACTTTTTGTGGTAAAGACTATACCAAATTAGATACTTTTTCGCGATCCTTATCACGTACGATATCAACCGTAAGGTAATTTATATAATTTATATAATAATAATTTAATTTACATTAAATTTAATTCACATTAAATTATTATTATATAAATTATTATTATTTTATTATTATTATTGCTTAGTCCGTGCCTTTCGGCTTTGGACGAACTTTCGGTTTTACATCTCTTATATCTATTTCGCTTCTTATATGTCTACCTCCCCTCTTATCCGCTCTATTCTATTTCACTCCCTTAATTATTCTATCTCTACGAACTAAATACTAGAAACTACAAATTAATAACTAATGACTAATAACTATTGCAGCTTTGGTCTTTAGCCTCCTTGCTGTGCTTCCTTCCTGTCGTTTGCCCTTTCCTTCTCTATTATTGCTTTCAGTTCTGTTAAACCTTTTCCAGTCTCGTTTAGTGTTTTTCCTATGTCCTTTGATCCTCCCGTTATTTCACATTCTTCTATTACATGTCTCAGGTCTTCTTCTTTCCTTCTACATAGTCTGCATCTTTTTTCTCCCTCTTCTTTCCAGTATTCCCTTGCTTTGGTCTCGTTCCCACATGTGAATCTTGCCTTCTATACTTCCACTTCATCCACCCTTCTAAGTACTTTGGTAATTCTTCTTTGGCGATATTTCTGTAATGTATATTATATTTGGATTCCCTTATCCTTTTCCCCCTCTCTTCTGCTTCTCTCTTACTTCTTTCTTCTATAATTTGGTCTACTGTCATCCTTGTTTGCTCCTCTCTTGCTTCTATCTGCGTCCCACCATATCTCACCTCTTCTAGTCCCTCCTTACCCTTTCTTGCTCTTTTCCCTTCTTGGCCATTTCCCCAATTTCTCTCTCTTTCCTTTATACACTCCTTTACTCCTTTTTAGTTCCTTTTTCATTCTAGGGCTTTATCTTCATACCTTGCTGCTCTTTTTAATGCTTTTTCTTTGATTTCTATTAGCTTGCATTCTTCTATCGATATATAATTTGGTGCTGTCATACCTAATATCCGTTTTATATATCTTCTTTGTATTCTATTCAGTCTTTCTTCCATATCCCAGCCCCATACCTCTGCTCCAAACATCTTCATTCTCCTCTCGTAGTCCTGTTTGAATATTCTTTCTCCCACGCTCCATGTTTTCTTCGTTGCTATTGTTGCTCTCTTTTTCCTGTCTTGTATGTGTTTCTCATCACTGCGGTTTTTCTCTAGCATGTACCCTAGGTATCTTATCTCGTCCACTTCTTCTAATTCTTGCTCTCCCCATTTCCATTTTCTTTGTCTCCTTTTATCCTTCTTTTTTCGAAAACTACTATCTTGGTCTTTTCCGTGCTCGGTTCTAATTCGGCTTTCTTTAAAAATTGTTTGAATCTCTTTAGCATATCTTTTAGCTCCTCTTCTCTATCTGCCATCGACACAATATCGTCTGCATATGTTAGTGACCATACCTTTCTTTCTCCTACCACTATGCCCCCAGCTTGTCCTTGCCTTAGTTCTTCTTCCAGTCTTGTTTGACTCCCCTCGAAGTCCAAAATTCCCTTGTGTCGCGGTTCTTGACTCTCGTATATCGCTTTAATCCTTCGGGTTAGTTTTTCGCTAATCCCCATTTTCCTCATTTTCTCCTCCAGTTTCTCTCTGTTTAGTCTGTTGAACGCCGCTCTTAAGTCCGCAAAGCAGGCATACAATTTCCCTCTTTCTTTACCTAGCTGCTTGTATATGATGTGGTTTATCACAAAAACCGCATCGGTCACTCCTCTTCCTTTTCTGAATCCGAATCTTCCAGTTTGTTTTCAATCTCTGCCTTCAGTCGTTCGTCCAATATCTCTGCATAGATCTTGCATGCTGTATCCATTAGCGTTACTCCTCTGTAGCTCTTCGCTACTCTCTTGTCCCCCTTCTTACATATCGATATCCTTTTTTCCAACCTTCTGATATCCCCTCCCTATTTCCATATTCTCCTTAAGGGGGGGGGGGGGTAAGGTATTACAATTTTTTTGTATTTTTTTAAATGAATGCATAATATCTTAAGAATATTGTATCAAAATTTCAAGTCGATTGGAGCAAAATTGACAAAGTTACGAGTATTTTCATACATGTCGAATTTTAATACATACCCGACCCGAACGTGCTATTGATACCTGGCAGATGTTTCGCTCTCTATATAATACATAATCTTACCCCCCAGATCCCGATGCCCCTTTGAACACTATTTCTGTACATAATTTACCAAGTAACGCTGTAGAGTTTTTTCAAATTTGTTAATTATTTTTATTTTACAATAACAAATTATCCGATTTTTTCGCAAAAAATCGCGTTTTTCCCTTCAAAGTATTCCAAAAAAGTGAAAAATTGAAATTTCGAAAAATCCTCCCAGCGTTACCTGGAGAAAACTGTTTCCTAACGAATGAACTTTAATTTTTTGATTTCAGATGATACAGCACCAAGTTACGAGAGGCGCCGCAATTCTACTTTTTTCCGAGACACGTCCGTGAAAATTTTATACAATATACTTCGAATGTCATACTTTAGTGTATTATTGGTTTTAATAAAGAGATTCTAACTGTGTCGTCACAAAAAATTCACAGAAACATGCCTTTTTTGTACGAATTAACCTTAGCCCCCCTTAACTCCCATAAGGCCACCCCCACTTCCTTCGGTGCATACTTTCGTACCTCATATTCTAACCCGTTTTCCCCCGTTGCTTTCTTTTGCTTCTTTTCTTTTCTTTTCTCTTTTCCCTCTATGAGCGCTTCTCTGCTGCATTTTCCTTTCATAAACTTTGTCATCTTCCTTCTCATCACTCTTTTCGTTTCTTTCCACTCCTTGTTGTACCACGCTTTCTCTCCCACACCCCATTTCCTCATCGTCACTTTCTTCTTTGGCATTGCTTCGTTTATCTTCTTTTTGATTTCAGTCCACGTTTCCTCTACTGTTCTTCCCTTGCAGGTCCAGTCTTTACATTCCTCCAGGTATTTTTCCACACTTTCGCTTGTTCATTCCCTTTTCTCCTTCTCTTCTTCTAGCTTTTCCTGGTTTTTTTATAATTCTGCCCCCCCCCACCCTATTCAACGGCATGTAGTCAGACTATGTTCTTTTTTATACTGTTACGACCTTTCGCGGAGAGACGCGACCGCTAGGAATACGCGTCAGCGAGAGGCGTAAATTCTCGCTACGATTCTGTTAATCGACGCCGCGAAATAGTCGTTCCCCTGTTTCGATTAAGATAACAGAGGTGGTTCAATGAAGTAACACTGTATTAACAGGTGAACTTAAAAAAATATATTTGACAATAATATGTTGAATAAATTACACAAAGTTGTCTCGACCTTACGATATCTCTCAATGAATTCGTTAAACTATATGATTTTGATTTTGCTCGTCAGAGCTCCCGATGTCTAACGCTTGACTCGTCAGAAGGGACTGATTGCCTTTCGATCATTTCTTTGTCTTGTTTGGAAGACGAATCCCATTATGCTCGCTTCACGCCATCGCTCGCGCCTATGATCACGTATGGCTCTTCTTGTGTCGAAAACGTTACGGACAAAAATCGACGTTTCTAGGGCTCGCTGCTTGGCGACAACTATGCTCCTGTCACGACCGGCATACTTCAAATCCGACGGACTGACGATAGAGATAAAGATGTGGCGGCACTCGGCGACAATGTATATCGCTGAAGTGCCTAATGAACCATCAACATCCCAACGGTCCTTCCACCGAAGGTTCTAGAGGAAAGAGCACGTGGCAACGATCGCGGACGCCTAGCAAATGCATGGACGGTGGGGATGTTGAGGGATGACAAAAGAAAGTAATCGGATCCGATCGAAAGTAAAATCATAAGAGTCAGTCTTAGAAAGTCACGCCTAGAGTTCGGAAGTAGATTGTAAAGTGTATTGATGTTAGAAAAAAAATAAAGTTTTCTTTTTTTTATTTTTACCTCAAATTCCTTTTTTATTTTGTTATTTTACGTGACACTCCCGTCGATACATTGTATATGATCCGGCGGGCAGATAAGACGGTCTGCCTGCGACACTGTAGGACCGCGAGCGACGGTTAGAAAATACAGCCTGTGGTAAGCATCGTGGCGTAACACCTACTTTCATGTCGATTATTGATAAAGATTATTCGCCAGTGATACCATTTATATGTGTTCCCCCTTGTCTACGGGAATGTTAAACGTCTCTCCTTTCATACTACAAAAAAATTTTTTTTTTTTTTTTACGTGGAGGAAATCTTCATAGACACCTTACCACCCTGTGGGGACGGGCAGAAGGTAGTGCCGGTTTCTTACCGGCTAAAACCTCCACGAACGGGGCAGTGTATCAGTGCGAGTTTTGACCGTCGGACCCCTGTGTGCTTAACACCAAGCACGTTTAAAAACCAAGTACTCCCAGAAAGTACACCCAGAACACACGCAAGGGAGGCGCTGGCCGCTTGCCTGTTTGTATATTCTAAGAGAAATTTTGGTTTTTCCGTCCCTTTTTAGATGCAGAGACTTCTTATGCCGAGGATTCGAACTCGCGACGCGTCGTCTTCAGTTCTGAGCTTCAACGAGCGTAGCTGGCTGCCCCGCCGAGCTTCTAGCTGAATGGAAAGTATTTGATTCTTAATGTGGCAATGTATATCATAGGAAGTATTCTAATTAGCCTCATGAAGGAAATGTACTTTTTTCATAGCCCTCTCAAAATACAAGGGGCAAAGGTAAATAATTCCCTTAATTAAAAGTATTATTATCAAATCTATTATAAAGCCCTCAATATATTTTTGCTGCTATTATATTTCTTGTAGTAAGAGTAGTGTTGAGAGGCAAGGAGAGGATCCTGGGTGCCCGGAAAGTTCGTCAAAAAGTTTATTATAGCACCTTAAAGTCTATTTTTTCTTTTTAAAAGACACATTTATGTAAACCCGCCAAAATTTTTAATTTCACACTATTTTCTGCCTTCTTTTTAGTTCTGCAGTCTGCTACAAGTAGTATACCAATAACTAATTTTTTCTACGTTAGTATTACTCATATTGTTAAGAACGATGTAAATAAAATAATAAGAAGAGCCTATCACAAGGGACATTCGAACGTGTACGCAAACGAATGGTCAATAGCATGGAAACATTTAATTAAACTCCGCATTAAATACTTTCACTTGACATCTCTTATTTATCAGAAAAATTTGAATTGATACTAAATGTTACGCCATGCGGCTTGCCATAGATCATATTCTTAACTGTCGGTCGCGGCACTATAATGTCGCAGACGGATCTTCGCGGCTGCCCGGCAAAACAAACATTGTAGTGGCAAGCGCATGGTTCATTAAGCAGGGCGACCTCCAGAAACGTCGATTCGTGGCCGTTATTTTATCTGGCGTAAAAGAATGTGGCGTGATCCGAAGGTAGTGGGGGTCGCCTTCCAGAAAGAATCAGAACGTTTCGAGAAGCCAAACAGTCAACACATATCTTATATCGCGCATTACGTAGTCACATTTCTTTTTGTTGTTCCATTTATATCTTTCTAGTTAATAAGTTGTTGCAATAAAAATTAATTTAGTTGCGTTAATTCTGTGAAATTTCATTGAACTACCCTTATTATCATAATCGAAATAAGGGAATCGATCAGTTCGTGGCGTCGATTGTTTAATCGTAACGAGAACTTACAACTCTCGTTGACGTGATATCTCGCGATCGCGTCTCTCCGCGAATGATCGAAACAGACGTTGTTGTAGATCTTTAGGTCGCAGTTTTGTTCAAGTATGTTTTGGAACTTTTTCCAGTCTGTCTTTTTGTAATTGTACCTGGGTGTCTCGGTCTGAGTTTCGAGTGTTAGGGAGTCAGATGTATTTTTGTTTACGTGAAATACTAGGGCGTTATGGTCACTGTCATAGGCTGAGGTTTTGAGGTTGTTATTTGGACGTAGGTTTTGGAATTTTAGTCGCGCATCTGCTAGGCATATGTCCAGGTATGAGCCTCCTTTTGGGTAAGAGGGTAGCTCGGAGCTGTATAAGTTTGTTTTGTAGTGGATGCTTTTATTGTCTAGCCAGTTTCTAATGAAGTTGCCTCTCGTGTTGTTTATTTCGTTTTTCCAGCTTGTATGTTTTGCGTTAAGGTCTCCTGCTATTATATAGTAGTTTTCCGGTTTGTTGAGCTGTAAGAGTTCGAAAAGATTATTGAATTCGTAGTTAAATTCTTTCTGGTTTCCGTAGGTTGCGTAGGCTGCAGTGATGAATAAATTTTCCTTATTGCTTATTTTTATTTTTATGATCGTTGTTTCTAAGGTTTTGAAACTTGTTATTTTGTCAATTAGAATTGTTTTGTATTTTATAGGGTTTTTTATGAGGATCGCTGTTCCTCCTCCTTGACTGGCGTTCGGTCTGTCGTGTCTTATCATGGAGTAGTTTTTGAAGTGTACATTGTGTCTTTTGTTTAGTTTTGTTTCTGAGATGAGTACCATATCGGGGGCTTCTTTATTTATTAGGGTTAGCATACTGTATCTTTTTTGGTTTGAAATTAAAGAGTTAGCATTTATTGCAATTATTTTTAGGTGCTTTAGGTTAAATTTATGTGTTTTTTGCTGTAATTGTTGGTTTAGCGTGTTTTGGTTATTCGTCATCTGTACTATTGAAAGTGCTGAAGATGGCGTCGAACCTTTCTTCGTGCGTTGATAGTGTATTTTTTATTTCGTTTAATTGCATTTGTTGTTCTTTTAACGCTTGGAGGATACCTTTCTTAAAGTCTTCGATAACGTTTATAATGTTTAAATGGGGGGAGTCATCGATTGTGGTTGAGATTTGGCTTGAGCGCGGATCTAAGTTTGTTAATTGTGATGTGTTTTCGATTGTTTGATTTAATTTTGTTTGTTGCTTCACTACGTCAGAGAACTTTAGTTCTGGGACGTATTTGCGGCTTATTTGGGCAATTCGTTTTATCTTTGTTTCTTTGTCTTTTTTGATTTTATCGGCTAGCTTTTTACGAAGCTCTACGAGTTTGGGGCAACCTTTGTATGACGCGGGGTATCCATAGTTTTTGCAATTGACGCAGAATATTTTGTCTTTGATTACTGCGTTTTCCCTTTTTATTTTGCAGTCGCCTGGACCATGGGGCTCACTGCATTTAACACAGCGGTAGTTTAGGTTGCAGCTTTGCGCTGTGTGACCTAATCGCTGGCATTTGTGGCATTGAGTTATGTCATCCTTTTTTTTTACTATTTTTCCCCATTTTATTCTGAAGTAGTTAAAATGGTTAACTTTTAACAAGTTATTTATATTACTGTCGGGGGATACCTGTATTATATAAATTGGGAGCAGTATATTGTTCTTCCTTGATCTTTTTGTCGTGAATCGTGTGACTTTTTTGAATTTTACGTCTTCTATTTGCAAGGCTTGTAGGTCTGTAAGTATTTCTGTTTCGGTGTAGCTATTGTCTAAACCTTTTAACAAGTATGTATGGTGTTTCTCTGTTTTGGGTGTGCACGTGTAGAAGATTGTGTTCGCTGAGAGGAGTGTTTGTTTTGCTTTATGGAAGTCGGGTAGGTTTCGGAGGTAGAGTGCATGTTTATCTGAGTGTATTCTTTTAATATGGAACTGATTGATGCCCGCTACTTTCTCTATGAGCGTTACCGTGTCCTTTGGGTCTTGTAGCGTTATGTTGATAGGCGGCGGTTTGTTATCCCTTGTAGTGGATGGGGTACTCGTACGCTCCTCCGCGGAGCATCCGGTGGGGCGTCCGTCAGGTGCTCGGTCCCCCCTTGGCGATGCTGGTGGCGCCGGGCCTCCTGGGTTGTACGATGGGGTGTGTCGCCCCTGCGGCGCCGATTGTTCCGATGGCATGGTGGGACCGTGCCTTCCCATTTTGCCTCCTAATGTTTCTTTTTTCTTTTTTATTTGTTCTAGCGTTGAGCTCGAAGTGGGGTAGTTTGATGGTCCCGGTTCTGGATGAGGCTCTGGTTCAGATTGTAATATACTGAATCTGTTTTTTGTTATGATCGCTGGAGGCGAGGTAGCTCTTGTGGGCTTCATGTTTTTCATTTCGTTAGCCTTTTCTTCTTGGCTGGAGTGATAATCTACAACTGTGTTTCCTAGGATGTTTACTAGTCTTTTCGTCCTGGCAACCAGGTTAGGTTGTGGGTTGAGTTTCCGCGTCTTTTGAGCGGGAGGTCTTAAACTATTGTTGGTTTCCTTGGCTGTTTTTTGTGTGATTATTTTTCTCTTGATGGCTTTTTTTATTGGGTCTACGGTGGGTTCCGTTTCGTTGCTTTTGGCTTCATTATCGGCAGCTTCTATCTTTTTATACAGTTTTATTTTGTCTTGTTTTATTTTATTTTCTTTTTATTCTTATTTGTATTTATAGAGATGATGTCAATGCAGTATTTTTCACTTTTTGTCACTTTTTGTCACTTGTTCCTTCTACTTTAGTGAATGTTAGTCTACTTTGACGCGCGCACTGAGAGGTCCATCCTGCTCGGCGATCTACAGTCAACTGATTTTTTTTATAATGTGTATTGACCAGTAGATGAATGTTATATTGGTATGTTGTTCACAATAAACAACGAACTTTGGTTGTGGGGTGGTTTAGGCAAAAGTACCGGTACATGACGGTACGACATAGCCATACAATATTTTGTGTGTCGGAATTACATTTTTTTAGCTTTACAATATATAAATTGGATTTAAGTCGCTGTAGAACGGTGCTTATATACGACATTGTTTTTTTCTTTCTATCTCTGTCCTGAAAACCTGGTCGCAAAAACAGGACAGACAAGAATGAGTGCACTCAACTCGATTTGAGCGTTGGCTGAAATAAATGGTTTTATTATTTGCTTTTGCTGAAGCGATGTTCACTTCTAGGAAAACTCTACATCTGCTTTAGTTTTTTTTTTTTTTACTTATTTATTAAAATTACAATCAATTCTCGCGCTGAGAATTTTCAGTAATATCTTCTTTAGTGTTTAGTTTTTTTTAGTCCTCAAAGCCATCGAGTACTGTTTAGCTCAATTTTTTTTTTTTTTATTTATTTGTTAAAATTACAATCAATTCTCGCGCAAAATAAATTTGATGGGCCTCCCAGCCTTTTCTAGGAATATGCCATGCACAGATGGTACAGCCGCGTATATATATGTCGGGTTTACATTAGAATTAGGGTTAGGGGCGTGAAACGAATCTTCGTTTGGGTTACACGTTGTCGCTATGCAATAGAGAAGACATTGACTAGTGCAAATACGATTCTTATAGAACCGGACAAGTAACCGTGGTAGTTAGGTACTCGAGAAACTAATGATCCTAGGTTCCATAACGAATCCGCGGTCGACGGGATGATAGATGAACGTGCTCACAAAATTCACTGGTCGTAAAGAGTTACTCTTTTCGTCGATGAGATGGCAAGAAAGAATGACATTCCGTCCCAACAATGCCACAGAGGAAAAGCTATGATGGGGTGTGTCTTAGGACACGAGATCATCGGATTCGTCGAGAAAAGCCTTCGTTCAGAAAGTAAGGGAAATTGGCGTTGCTGCTAATTGGTCAATCTCCATATCGGTGGTTAGAAAAAGATGCTAGCCGCCCTCGAGGGAAAGTTGCTAGTGGAAGACGCCGTTCGTTGAAAAATAGGTCTCCCCTATTTTCCCGTAGTTGGGACGAAGACTGTTTGTCTGTTTGAAGGACTTTAATTGGCTAAATCTTAAGATTTATAATAGGCCCTCGGGCTAGCTGAACATGTACTGCGGAGACGCATCGACATCTGGCAATCATCTTACTCGAAGAATAGGGTCTGCGTGTAGCGAGCTACCGGACAGAGACAGTTGGAATGTTTACTGTTGAGTGTTACAACTATTTCCTTTTTAAGGAGAGCTATAGAATTATTCCAATTATTAGCTAGACAAAGCGTTCATCCCGTAACCGCGGCTACGTTCGGCGACTGGCTGTCGCCTCGAGCCCAAGCTCATTGTCACAACTCTCGAACAATTACAATCGGATTGAATAACTACAATTGTTTAATCACAGCTATAGTAGACTCTAGGTTACAATGTTACGGAATTATCCAAAATTCGAAAGGCTCCGGTGTTCTTTCATCTCCGACATATATAACCTTGGTTATGAATATTTTAAATCGGCACAATAATTGTTAAAAGTATATATCAAACATTTGTCGTACAGTGTTGAGGTGGTTACCACTTCTAAGAAAACTCTACATCTGGTCTTTTTTAGTTTTCTCAAGCACTGAAGCCATCGACAGCGTGTAGACAAAAGACTGCGACGAAGTCAGGCCATAAACAGTAGACAGGCGACGTTGGCTTCGGGGTTTTTCAGTTATTAGATAATACAGCTAGCGTGCGGATCTGGACCAGCTCAAATTGTATTTTTACTTATTACACTTCTATTTAAATATATTTTCTACCTTACAATTTATCCACGTGTTTTCTCTGTTTACACACCGAATAACCTCAACAGGTTATGGGCCCAGGGCTGTAAATTGCAAGGTAGCAACGTGAAGTGAATAAAATTGTTAAAGTGTTGTGCTTAGTAAAATAAGGGATAGTGCTAAAATGGAATCAGCAAGTGCGAAGGTCGAGATGTTACGCGGCGAAGAAAATTGGCTCCAGTGGCGTTTTGTTATGCGTACACTTTTGGAGGAAGATGACGACCTGATCAACGTGTGTGAAGGGAATTTGTGTCATCCAGGTAACAGCGCGGAGAAAGAAACCGCTCGTGGAAGACTTTTGAAAGCAGATCGATTAGCGAGAAAATTAATCGTGACCTCAGTAGGAAAGAAACCGTTGGATCTTCTTTTATGTTGCACGACAGCACATGAAATGTGGAAAAAGCTGAATACAGTATATGACATGAAGTCGGATGAGAATTTAAATATGGTCCAGAAGCAGTTCTTCGATTTTAAATGGGAAGAATCTGAAAATGTCTCTTACAACCTATCAAAGTTGGAACTCATAGCGGCGAAGATGAAAGCCCTTGGGAGTGAAATTGGCGAGAAAATGCTGATAACAGGCATTTTATCGGTGTTACCAAACAAATTCGATCATTTTCACAGTGCGTGGGATTCCGTGGAAGAAGAAAAGAAGACCTTAGACAGGCTTAGTACCAGGCTGATGACGGAAGAAATTAGATGGAAGAAAGAAGACCAGGAAACATCGGTGGCACTGGTAACAAAAGGTAATAATTATAAAAGGGAACAGCAGAAGCAGTCAAGTAAACGCGAATACGAGAAACAAGGACCAAGTTGCTTTAACTGTGGAAAAGTTGGCCATCTAAAGAAGGATTGCTTTAAATGCTTTATATGCAAAAGGAAAGGCCACACCAGCAAAAACTGTTTTAAAAATAACAAAAGAAGCAACAGTAGAGACAACCAGGAACCTAGAAACCAAAATCGGGATCACAGCGAAATTGGTCTATTAGGAAGTACCTCAGCGATACAAACGGCAAACCCTGATGTTTGGATAATCGACTCAGGAGCTACGGATCACATGACGGGACGACGGGAATGGTTCAGCGTTTTCGAAGAATTCGATAACACGGTGAAGATAGAGATCGGCGATGGTACGTTCATGGATGCGTGCGGCAAAGGAAAAATCAGAGTAGAGACTTTTGTGGACGGCAAATGGGTAACATGTACAATGAACGATGTTCTATACGTACCAGGTATGAAAAGAAATCTGTTTTTGATTCGATCTGTCGCAAGAAGGGGCATAGATTTTTGTATTTCAAAGGAAGGGACCAATTGCATATTTTTACAAAATCAGAAAATAATAGCAAGAGGTTCTGTTATCGGAAATTTGTATAAAGTAGATATGCGAGTTATCATACCATCAGTTTGTAATTTTAGCAATAGAGCGGAGTCAAACGCGGACACATTGCAGTTATGGCACGAACTATGTCATCAGAACATCAGACATGTTAAAGAATTCTTAAAGAATTCAAATATGAAAGTTGTAGAGGATAATAACTTTTTCTGTGAAGGTTGCGCGTACGGGAAACAGCATAGATCGAGTTTTCACGAGAAAATCAATCGGGCGACTAAACCTCGCGAAATTATTTATACGGATGTATGTGGACCTATGGAAGTCGAGTCATTAGGCAAGAATCAGTTCGCTGTGGAGTGCCGAAGCGTGCAGACGTGTCTCTAGTGCCCAGCGTAGTCCGAAAACAACACGTGTCGCCCAACTGTCGAAAGAGAACACAGCTAAGTGTCCCTTACCCTTTAGGGAGAAGAAAATCTCACGCACCTAACCCCAACTCGAATACTAGCCTCACAGCCTCACGACTAGTTGTTCATTCCGAATTAACTAGCTCGATGATGGCCCAGCAACCGCGACCAGGCTCTCCGGAGCAGACTCGCAGCTACCCCGCGCTACCCCCCCCCCCCCCCCCCCGTGGCAGAAGTGTAGCAGAACTCTCCGCACTAACGACGCTAACACTACAAAGAAAAGAAAAATAGAAACAGCAACGCAAATAAACACATACACAGGTACATACAACAGGTTCGCCGTATTGGAATCCTCAAACGACGCCGTGGAAATCGTAGAACCACCAAAAAACCAACACTCACAGAGAATCCCCCCTCCCCCACCAATATTTGTGGATGACGTCATCGACATACAGACAATGATCAAGTCCCTAGAGAGAGATATCAGCAAGGAGGAATATAACCTTAAGATAAGCAACAATAAAGTTAAAATACTACCGACGAACCCAGAAGCTTACAGAAAACTCACCAAGACACTCAGGACCCTGAACGCCAACTTCCACACCTACCAACTCAAACAGGAAAGGCCTTTCCGGGTGGTCCTACGAAACATACACCACTCAGCAGACATAGACGAACTAAAATACGAACTCTCAAAACTCGGCCACGAAGTCATCAACGTAAGTAATATAAGGCATAGAGTCTCGAAAGACCCGTTATCCTTATTCTTCCTAGACATTAAACAAAAACCGAACAATAAGGAAATCTACAACATCAGTCGCCTAATGAACGCGATAGTAAAGATCGAACCACCGCTCGTGAAAAAAGAAATAGTGCAGTGCAAAAGGTGCCAAAGGTACGGTCATACGCAGAAATACTGCAACCATACTTTCCGTTGCGTTAAATGCGCAGGCACTCACTCCACTGACCAGTGCGCCAAATCACCGGAAACCCCAGCGAAATGCATCCACTGCCAAGGGGACCACCCTGCCAACTACAAAGGCTGCCCAGCATATAAAATACTATACACGAACAGGTACCCTAAGCTCAGAGCAAAAGAGGTATCCAACCAAACACCCAGCCCGCCGAAATTCACGACTACCCCAACCCCCTCAACCAACCAAACACCCAGTCCTACCAAATTCATCTCCACCTCAACCTCCTATGCCCAAGCAGTACAAGGCATCCAAAATAACCCGAACAGCCAAAGGAACCTTCCCCAAAACAGTGTCCCCAACCCACCTAACACAGACAACTCCTCAAGGCTTGAAAAGCTAATAGAGAAACAATCGGAGCAAATAAATTACTTGCTATCGCTACTAACACTCATCGTGGAAAAATTAGCACGCCCCGACTCAAAATAAAACCAAGGCGCATAGCTCTCTGGAACGCCAACGGTCTAGCGCAACACAAACGTGAACTAGAACTCTTCTTAAAACACCAGCAAATCGACGTAATGCTCGTATCGGAAACCCACTTCACCGACAAGAGCTACCTGAAAATAAATGGTCACAAATTCTACCATACTCAACACCCCAGCGGAAAGTATGGCATGAAGGACTACTATACAAACTTAAAAAGATCCTACCCCACCCCTACTACTCCATCCTAAAATCTTACCTAACCAATAGACAATTCATGGTTAAATGCCTAGACGCCACTTCCGCAACATTCCCAATAGAAGCCGGCATACCCCAAGGTAGTGTCCTCGGACCCCTACTGTACTCCATCTACACTGCCGACCTACCTATATCAAACGATATAACAATAGCGACATTTGCAGACGACACAGCGCTATTAGCTACCCACGCAGACCCGGTAATAGCCTCATCCACTCTCCAGCGAAGTCTCGACTCCATGGAAAAGTGGTTTCACAAATGGGGCTTCAAAGTCAACGAAAAGAAATCCTCGCATGTAACCTTCACGCTCCGAAAACAAACCTGCCCCCAGGTCACCATCAACAATGCAACAGTTCCTAGCAGGGACACAGTCCGATACCTGGGCATGACCCTGGACAGGAGACTAACGTGGAAGACACACATCTCAGATAAAAGGAAGCAACTAAAGGACAAACTAAAAAAACTCTATTGGCTCACGGGCCGACGCGGCATTTCAGTCAATATCACACCATTATGTTATTATTATTATTATATTATAATATTATGTAGTTATTATTATATTAAAACTGTTTTGTGAATAAACGCTAAAAAAGGTACACATTATACAGTTGTTCATCGAAATCGTTACAAAGTTACGTAGTATCTAAACACCCGATGCAACACTTAAAACTCGTTTGTCGGAAAATAGCAGCATTGCTGTCAATGACATTAGCATAGTCGTCTGTGCTATGTGTATCAACACAAGCGTCGGACGCGTGTATCAGCTGTTGTTGCTATGAGAGTGGTGCAGACAGGCGATCGATGTTGTCCATACAATTCGGATTTAAGACTCAGACTGCGGATTTTAGACGCAGCCGCGTAAGGCGCTATGGAAATTCCATCTTTAGACGATTGTCAAACATGTACTTACATACGTTTAAGGCGGATTCAATATTTGAAAATTTTTGAAAATCAGTTGGAAGTAAAATTTTCAGAATTAAAAGACAGACGTGTGTTTATAACTTCCAACATCAGAAAGTTTTTTATTGCGAACGAAATGTCATTTAGATATGTTAAATCTTACACATTAAACCTTCAAAGGAGCAACTCGATTACAAAAATAGTTTCTGGATTCCACTTTCATGAAAATGAGCAATACCAGCTATCCATAACCAGCTATCGACGAGACAAGCCAACTTTTTTTCCAGAAATTCCCTGTAAGCCACGGATAGGATAGAAACAAGAGGAATCGTGTACTATTGGTTTGGCATTTAAGTGATTGCAGATTTTGCCATTAAGTGGTAATGACAAGATCCGCAATCATTTAGTTGCCAACCTAATGTATTATAGTTTGAATGTATATGTTGATATTAAAACTATTCGATTCTTCGATCCATACTATGGAATCCAACATCCAAAATAGTAGGGAAGACAATTGACAAAAGATGAATGGATGAAATAATAGCTAAATCCCTTTTTTTTGGTACGTGGAGAAATCCTCATGGACGCTTTGTTGGTGCTGCAGCAGCATAGCAGTGTCGGATACTTACCGACTAAAACTCCACGATGGCATGCCTACGTGTGTGACAGGAATACCACGGGACCTTTTACGAATTACCGCTGGTGCACTCTCCTAAAAGTGTCCTAACTGATTAATTTCACGCTAGGGGACGCCATTACTGCTAGCGCCCCCTCCCGTGCTAGAAGGGCTGAGCGGGGCACAGCGGTCAAGGTTCTCTTCCTCGGCCGCAATAAAAAATTTTTGTTTTTTTTTATGTTTTTCTTTCTTTTTGTCCTTCCGTTTCAGTTGGTAGTGATTGCCTGTGTTTTTTATTTTTTCTTTTTTTTTCGTGGAGAACGTTCTCATAGACAACCTTTTACCTCTCCATCTTACCGGCCGGGGGCACAGAGCGGTGGCAGAGGGTAGTGTGTCGGCCGGACTCTTACTGGCTAAGATCTCCACAGTCGAAATGGTAGGAACATGGTCGGAAGTGTGAGTGTTCGTCGGCTCTGGGGTGCTTACCAAGCAACTCTACCAAGCACTCTCAGTAAGTATACCAACAACACATGCAAGAGGAGCTGACCGCTTGCCTGTTGTATATTACTTGTAAGGGAAATTTTGGTTTTTCCGTTCCTGTTTTCAAGTTCTCTTTGCCAAGGATTCGGACTCGCGACGCGTCGTCTTCAGTTCTGGGCCTTAACGAGCCCAGCTCGTTACCCAACATTGATTCTTAATGTGGCAATGTATATCAGGAAGTATTCTAATTAGCCTCTTGAAGGAGATGTACATTTTTCATAGCCCTCTCTAAATACAAGGAGTAAAGGTAAATAATTCCCTCAATTAAATCATTATTATTAAATCTATTATGAAGCTCTTAATAATATATTTTTGCTGCTATTATAATTCTTGTAGTAAGAGATGGCCGTTCTAAAATAATTGCTGCTTCTTCTAATGCACTTATTTTCAAGATGCCTAGCCTTGCGTTTTCCATCGCACTGGCAGAGATTTTATAACATATGGGATTGGCATAAGTTATAAATAGGTCTAATTAATAATTTGTAACAGAAGATTTTAACCTCAAGATGTAGGTCCGATGCAAATGATCGAATTTGTTTACTTCGTTGGAAATTTGATTGAGGTGCATTCTATACGATTGTACAGTTTTAATGATTTTTGGAGCCGTTTCAATTTTTGTTAGGATTTCTTCTAGACTTTCATTTGAGGGTAAAGCTATAGTTTTGAGATTTGTTTTCTAAGCTATATTGGTTTTTAATTTATTGTTTTCATCAAAAAGTTTATCTATATTTTTATTTATTAATTCTAAATCATCGTCATCCAGAGTTCCAAATAGATTGCTAGAAATGGATCCAACAAAATTCAATAACTCTCTTCGGTAACGAGTGGGTGTCATAAGTTTAATATGCATTACTAAATTGTCTAAATTTCTTTCGTGAGCGCGAGTAATCATTTCATTGAAAGACTGGCATTCACTCGTACAATGCTCTGTTAACATTAGTCTAAATCTTTTAATTTCGCTTAGTTTTGCATATATATCCTTAATGTCTAAACATATAATTACGTTTACAGATTCGCTATATATGTATGCATGAGCTAATTTTTCTTGATATATAGAACGTTTAGCTTAGCTATCTATGAAGAAGATGAAGACCGTCCTGGAAAGTAAGGTTTAATACGATTACCATGTATTTTCCTAATCGAGTCATTTACCATTATTTCGTAATAAAGGGTTTTTACTTTTTCAATGGTGTATGGCCCTAGCCATTCGGTATCTAACTTGTGTTCTTTATGATCGTTATGAACTAATACTAAATCTCCTTCTCTAAAAATGGATTGAAGTTTAATAATTTTTTTTTATCTCTTTCATATCTTTGTTAACTCTTCATTAGAGTTTCTCTGTCTTTAAGTAGTTTGGCAGCTCATTCTCGATTCCTGAAGCTAACATCATCAGCGTATGTTCTTTGGGGATTCTGGGATATGGTAGAGGGGAGATTGGCCTCATGTCCAAATGTGAGTTCGAAAGGGGTATATCCAATGGCATCATGAACCATTATGTTATATGCTAGACACACAAAATTTAGGTTTTGATCCCATTCTGTTTCATTGTCGTTTTGTATAGCTTTTAACATGTCGGATATTACAGCACGTGTTCGATCTAAGCTTCCGTTGGATTACGGGTGGAATGAGGTGGTTTTTATATGTTTGATTCTAAATGCTTCTTCGTATCGTTGCATTAGTTCGCTAATGAAACTTTCGTTTCACGGTTTACGTTTGGGTGCGGAGAATATATAAATGTAGTGATTCAGTAAAGCGTTCCAGATTGATTGGGTCTGTTGTTGTTTTTAAGGGTACAAGTAATAAATATTTGGTTAGTTCATCGTGTATAGAGAGAATGTATTGGTTTCCTGCCTTGGTCTTTTTCAATGGACTTATCAAATCCATAGCGATTTTGTCGTTAGGTTCTAATGGGGTGTCAGTTATTTGTGATTCTTCCTTTCCTCTTATCCGAACAGTCTTTGATGTTTGACACGTCGCACAAGTTCCTATTCCAGTTTTTATTCTGTCCATTAGGTGTGGGATATTATATTTGTCATTGATTTTGTCGTACGTCTTTTGCATTCCGGGATGTCCTATCAAGTCATGATTTTCTTTTAGTACTTGTTCTATCTCTTCTTCACTTAAACTCTGTATTGGTTCGTAAGCAAATTCTATGTCGTCGCTTTGGTCATTGAAAAATAAAAGAAGTCTTCTTATGTGTGCTTTTTCTTGTGCGTTTAAGTTAATGTCTCCTATTCCGATCTTTCTACTTGTTTGAAGTATGTTTGATATTTTCTGTAACCATGTGGTTTCGTCATATGGGCTTAGATCGTTTTTGTTAATTGGAAAAAGTAGTCTTTGCTAGATGTTAGTTTTAATAATTTTGGTATTTCTTCTGATTTTTCCCAGTGTTTGAATCGTTTTAATAAAACGTCAGTTTGTGTTATCGCGTGTATTCTGGATAGGGCGTCAGCGACTGTGTTTTCCTTTCCATTTACGTAATCCATGTCATATTCGTACTCCTCTAATTTTAGTCTTCATCGAATCAATCGGCTAGAGGGTTCCTTGCAGTTGTGTAGCCATTTAAGAGCTTGATGGTCTGTTTGAATTTTGAATTTGCGGCCTAGTAAATATTGTCTAAGTCTTTTAACTGCCCAAACGATAGCTAATAATTCCTTTTCTGTCATAGTATAATTTCGTTCAGGGGGGTTTAATGTTCTTGAAACGAAGCAACAAGGGTGTCCGTCTTGTGAAAGAATGGCTCCTAAACCTTCGTTACTGGCATCCGTTGTTAACGTAAATGTTTTCGTATAGTCGGGATATTTTAATACTAGGGCTTGGCATAGTTTTTCTTTTAATGTTGTTGAGATATATATAATTTTCTGTGCTGGACTGGCTTGAATGCGTAGTAGAGATACTTGTATGCGGGTATCTGTGTGTGGAGGTATGTGTGTGCGCGGCGTCTCGAAAACAGATGAAGGTAAACTATTCAGTCGGTTAACAGTCGGGTATAGAAGAAAGTGAATATCTTCGGAATCGTTTATCAAATAAATATATAATTATTCTAATATTAATTGCAAGTGTAAATTTAGTGTTCCTGTAACATTATTTCGGCTATCAAGATCCACAATTCTCAACATGGTAGCAAAAATCGTGATTGCCGAGATTCAATGTTATGGAACCACGTGAAACCGGAAGTGAATATATAAAAGTCGATTTTTAAAAAATTGGAAATAAGTTCTGAAGAGATAAAGAGGCTATTGGCAGAACAAATAAAAGGAACCTGGATAATGAAGAAAACTATTTTTGAAAAAGAAGAAAAAAAGGATGAAAATAAAAAACGAATCAAGATGCCAAGGGACGATGAAATTAAACTTCAAATATTCGATGGACGTGATTACAAAATGTGGAAGAAAAGAGTATTAATGTATTTAAAGTGTAAAAAATGTCTAGAACCGGCTTCATGAGAGAAAATGGACACGGATGCGCAAGATAACTGAGATGAAAAGAATCAATGGGCGATGAACTACATCTATGGTAGTATAACGAATGAACAATTAGAATTTGTTGGTGATCGAGACACTGCTTTAAAAATAATTAAAAAATTTGATGAGATGTATATGAAGGAAGCAACAGCATTGCAAATTTGTATAAGAAGTGGACTAGACATGATGAGGCTGAAAGACTTTGAAGAATCAAATTCATTTTTCACGGAATTTGAAAAAACGATAAATGAATCAAAGAGTGCTGGTGCAAACGTAAGTGAACGTGAAAAACTCGACTACATGCTGAAAACACTACCAGAATCATCGAGCTATATTGGTGACTTGAACGACTCATTGAAAGAAAGTGATCGAACTTGTGAATTTTTAAAAAATATTTACATTTGAACTTTTTATAATGCCATCGATCGATACGAATAGACGAACGTCCTCTCTAGGACGATCATTATAACGAATCATTATAACGACTCATACTGTAGAATAGCAAGCGTAGAGTTGAACGGAAGAATGGACGAGCAACGATTACAACCGGCATACACTATCTCTGTACTTGTATTTAAAGTGATTTTAATATACACTGACTATTACAATTTTATCACTCGTCTCTTGAATAAACCAACCAACACGTAGAATAAACCACCTTGGCTCGTAATTTTTGGAATAAGATACGAGATGTTCCACATAATCCATATATTCCTTGTCTTTGTTTTCAAACTGAACAGTATCTAGAAGTTATTTACAAATTCGGACATATTCCATCTGAAACATTTATTTTCTGAGATTCCTTAGATTTATAGATTAGCATAAGAAATATTTACCGATTATATAAAATATAAATATTTACCACTGTACGACAAATGTTTGTTATATACTTATAACAATTATTGTGCCAATTTAAAATATTCATAACCAAGGTTATATATATGTCGGGTTAACATTAGAATTTAAGGCGCGTAACGATTCTTCGTTTGAATTAGCCATCGTTTTACGAAGCAGAGATTATATTTACACGAATATACAAGACTTTTACAAAGTACAATAAATATTGAGTTTAACGAATGAGTTTAACGAATAATAAGATTAATGAAGGCTATTAACAATGTTCTTGGGTTCAAACGAATCCACGGTCAACGGGATAACTCTTTACTATGCGTAGAATAATTTTAACTATAAAATACGATTGTTGAGACGCTCGGTATAAACTGCTCGATGTGTCACTCTCCAAGCAATCGCACGAATAATAAACTGATGGAAATTTTCCTTGCTGTACGATTGCATTTGTTTGTTATATGCTCGTTGGAAGCATCGAGAAGGTTCCAATCGCCGTTGCTACGCAGTTTCTGCCTGGAGTTTGATTAGTAATACAACGTGTGTCCCATTATATCGACACCTCCGAGGTACAATCCCATGTGGCTAGGCCCGTTGTTGAGGCTGTATGCCGCCACATTTCTAGGGAGAACCATACAACCACACCACACCTCCGTCAGGCGAAACGTTCTTCCCGTGACCGTGGCTACGTTCGGCCACCAGTTGTCGCCTCGAGCCCAAGCTCATTATCACAAATCTCGAACAAATACAATCGGATCGAATGACGACAATTGTTTAATTACGCCTATGATAGAATCTAGATTACGGTGTTAAGGGATTTTCCCGAAGTTCCAAAGAGAAGGCTCCGATGTCCTTTCATCTCCGACATGTATATATAAAGAATATATAATGAATAAGTTGATTAAAGTCTTGAACACAAATACAAATTTAATGTTAATTATTCTCATTTTTTAACCTTTAACGCTCCGACTTTTAATTGTGAATATCGACCGACAATTCCAACTTATTCTCATTCTACTTCGACTTGCAAGCTTTTAACACTTTACCGACCGATAGCCGAATAATCGCTTTTTAGTCTCCGACGCTTACCGACCGATAGCCTATTCATCGGCTTTTTGTCGTCGACGTTTACCGACCAATAGCTTATTAATCGACTATGTTACGCCGGGCGACTCTCTGCCTGGCCCAGGTCACACACCGTGGGCCAGACGGACACCGAAACCCGAGTAACTTGCCTGCTAAGGTCCTTCAGACCCAACAAATGTCTTTTTCTAAATCAGTTTCTAAAGACTATTGTTTACTACGGCTTGACACGAGAAGGTTAGTTTTTCTCACGTACGATGCTTCCTACTAGCAACTTTCTATCGAGGGCGGTTAAGACCCTTCCTAGTCCACCAACCTTCGTTTGTCCAATCCGAGGCAATGTATACTGCCCTCACTTCCTGACCTACAATGGCATGAACAAATCCGATGGTCCCGTGCGCTAGACACACCCATCACAGGCTTTCCTCCGACACAGCATCGTCACTCAACTTCACTTCTTCTACCTCGCTGGAAAAGTCAACTACTATGTCTAACGCTAACGCCTATCGTGGCAGTCTAAGCATAACGCGAGAGTCGGTTCTTGGTATTGTCGAGCATACATCTCCTCTACTAAATATATTATATGACTACGTCCACTAATACACTAAATCCAATTATAAGAGCCCTGCTCTAACGTACATATCTATCTTATCTTCGTGCGATGAGTGATTATCTATTTATCTATGCTCATCAGTGTAATCTAAGTGTTGGAAATATATGATTTATAATTCTGTGAATCACAGTGTTATACAAACTCAATAACCCCTATTATCTCAACGGAAATCAGGGGATCGATCAATTCGTGGTGTCGATTGTTATAATCGTAACGGGAATTTACGACTCCCGTTGACGTCTCTCCTCGCGACTGCGTCTCCCCGCGATTGGTCGAAATAACAGACTATTATTATAATTAAAAGCTATTACTTATAATTCTCAGTGAGAATTAATTATAAAATTCTTCCAAATAAAAAGGAAAGAAAAAAACTTCTTAAGTGTCAGATTTTAAAAAGAGTACCGCACCGCATCGCACATTGGTGGTGCTTGGGAGGCACACTTGGAGCGTTAAGTGTTAAGAGGAGATATAAATTTGTAAATTTATCAAATTCAGAAATATTATTCAGAAAAACTTCAATAACTTTGACATTTTTTAGGAAAAAACACGTTTTGCAACACACGTTCAATTCTTTATTAGGTGCCAAACGGAAATGAAAAAGTTATCAATGTACAATGGAAGCTACCCACATTAAAAAGGAGAGCATGCATGCGCTAGCCTCCGCGGTACATCTCACGAACGCACGGTAGTGGGGATGTCGCTGGGCAACGGAGGGAAGAATCCGTTCGATCAATCACTTTATCTGTATGCGATTAATATCGTTGTGTAATATCGGAATATATTAAAGGTGTAATTTTGTCCGATTAATTATAATTTATTAATAATGGATTGAAAATACAGATATTAGTTAGACAGAGAAACGATGTTTGATTAACAGGAAAACTAAATGCAACGCTCGTATTTACAACAAATAACTTGACAACTATTTGGTAACTCTCTCTCTCTCTCTCTCTCTCTCTCTCACTAGCAACTCTACACTCGACAACATTCGCAACTCAATTCTAACGACTCTATGCTTCGACGTCTCCATCAACTCTGACCCTCGCCAATGCACTCCTGCTCGGTCGTGCTCGCTCTTGCACTCCTGCTCTCGTCCTCTCTCTCTCTCACACACACACACACACTTTTCGGCTCACATACTCTGGCCTCTCGATTGCCACTCCTTGAAATATGAAACCGTACTTCTGTTTTGACGCTGCTTATCTTTTCTCGCGTCACTGTTACTAGGCGCTCTTGGATGTAAACAAACCACAAAAAGACGGCGTACACGGTGTTTTCTAATTTCAGCCGATCTCCAATCAAAGCTATTCTACGATATTACAGTTGTATTCCAACAAAAATTCATGTATTGCAGAAAGATGACATAAATGATAATAGATTCTAATGTAAATTAAAAAACAGTGTTTGCAACATCGTCACTTAATTTGCGAAATTGATTACTGTGACTTCTGAACGGCTAATAGAACAGCCAACCTTTAATATGCATATTCACATATACCATGTATAACTAATTTGACTTAAATCAATCTAATGAAAATAAGTATATGTAATTGCGCTCCTGTCCTAATAAATGTATTTCATAATTTTACAAAAAATATATTGCAAAAATAAATAAAAAGTTTGAGATACCAATCAATTCGATGAATATAATAGCATTAGTGTAAAAAATAAAGTTGTATAAATGTTTAGAGATTTATACAAATTCTGTATAAATAATGTATAAGTAAATTACTCATTGTTCCTTTCTGTTTTTTTTTCTTGCGTTATGTTATGTAAAATTGAAAAGTTTGCAGTAATAGTGACACAATTGTTACTAAATAATAGGCAACAGTTTTAAGAAATAATATCTTTTGAATAAGACCTCGGATCAACGAAAATGAATTACACAACTTTTTCAGGTTGAAATACTTTTTGTGGTAAAGACTATACCAAATTAGATACTTTTTCGCGATCCTTATCACGTACGATATCAACCGTAAGGTAATTTATATAATTTATATAATAATAATTTAATTTACATTAAATTTAATTCACATTAAATTATTATTATATAAATTATTATTATTTTATTATTATTATTGCTTAGTCCGTGCCTTTCGGCTTTGGACGAACTTTCGGTTTTACATCTCTTATATCTATTTCGCTTCTTATATGTCTACCTCCCCTCTTATCCGCTCTATTCTATTTCACTCCCTTAATTATTCTATCTCTACGAACTAAATACTAGAAACTACAAATTAATAACTAATGACTAATAACTATTGCAGCTTTGGTCTTTAGCCTCCTTGCTGTGCTTCCTTCCTGTCGTTTGCCCTTTCCTTCTCTATTATTGCTTTCAGTTCTGTTAAACCTTTTCCAGTCTCGTTTAGTGTTTTTCCTATGTCCTTTGATCCTCCCGTTATTTCACATTCTTCTATTACATGTCTCAGGTCTTCTTCTTTCCTTCTACATAGTCTGCATCTTTTTTCTCCCTCTTCTTTCCAGTATTCCCTTGCTTTGGTCTCGTTCCCACATGTGAATCTTGCCTTCTATACTTCCACTTCATCCACCCTTCTAAGTACTTTGGTAATTCTTCTTTGGCGATATTTCTGTAATGTATATTATATTTGGATTCCCTTATCCTTTTCCCCCTCTCTTCTGCTTCTCTCTTACTTCTTTCTTCTATAATTTGGTCTACTGTCATCCTTGTTTGCTCCTCTCTTGCTTCTATCTGCGTCCCACCATATCTCACCTCTTCTAGTCCCTCCTTACCCTTTCTTGCTCTTTTCCCTTCTTGGCCATTTCCCCAATTTCTCTCTCTTTCCTTTATACACTCCTTTACTCCTTTTTAGTTCCTTTTTCATTCTAGGGCTTTATCTTCATACCTTGCTGCTCTTTTTAATGCTTTTTCTTTGATTTCTATTAGCTTGCATTCTTCTATCGATATATAATTTGGTGCTGTCATACCTAATATCCGTTTTATATATCTTCTTTGTATTCTATTCAGTCTTTCTTCCATATCCCAGCCCCATACCTCTGCTCCAAACATCTTCATTCTCCTCTCGTAGTCCTGTTTGAATATTCTTTCTCCCACGCTCCATGTTTTCTTCGTTGCTATTGTTGCTCTCTTTTTCCTGTCTTGTATGTGTTTCTCATCACTGCGGTTTTTCTCTAGCATGCACCCTAGGTATCTTATCTCGTCCACTTCTTCTAATTCTTGCTCTCCCCATTTCCATTTTCTTTGTCTCCTTTTATCCTTCTTTTTTCGAAAACTACTATCTTGGTCTTTTCCGTGCTCGGTTCTAATTCGGCTTTCTTTAAAAATTGTTTGAATCTCTTTAGCATATCTTTTAGCTCCTCTTCTCTATCTGCCATCGACACAATATCGTCTGCATATGTTAGTGACCATACCTTTCTTTCTCCTACCACTATGCCCCCAGCTTGTCCTTGCCTTAGTTCTTCTTCCAGTCTTGTTTGACTCCCCTCGAAGTCCAAAATTCCCTTGTGTCGCGGTTCTTGACTCTCGTATATCGCTTTAATCCTTCGGGTTAGTTTTTCGCTAATCCCCATTTTCCTCATTTTCTCCTCCAGTTTCTCTCTGTTTAGTCTGTTGAACGCCGCTCTTAAGTCCGCAAAGCAGGCATACAATTTCCCTCTTTCTTTACCTAGCTGCTTGTATATGATGTGGTTTATCACAAAAACCGCATCGGTCACTCCTCTTCCTTTTCTGAATCCGAATCTTCCAGTTTGTTTTCAATCTCTGCCTTCAGTCGTTCGTCCAATATCTCTGCATAGATCTTGCATGCTGTATCCATTAGCGTTACTCCTCTGTAGCTCTTCGCTACTCTCTTGTCCCCCTTCTTACATATCGATATCCTTTTTTCCAACCTTCTGATATCCCCTCCCTATTTCCATATTCTCCTTAAGGGGGGGGGGGGGTAAGGTATTACAATTTTTTTGTATTTTTTTAAATGAATGCATAATATCTTAAGAATATTGTATCAAAATTTCAAGTCGATTGGAGCAAAATTGACAAAGTTACGAGTATTTTCATACATGTCGAATTTTAATACATACCCGACCCGAACGTGCTATTGATACCTGGCAGATGTTTCGCTCTCTATATAATACATAATCTTACCCCCCAGATCCCGATGCCCCTTTGAACACTATTTCTGTACATAATTTACCAAGTAACGCTGTAGAGTTTTTTCAAATTTGTTAATTATTTTTATTTTACAATAACAAATTATCCGATTTTTTCGCAAAAAATCGCGTTTTTCCCTTCAAAGTATTCCAAAAAAGTGAAAAATTGAAATTTCGAAAAATCCTCCCAGCGTTACCTGGAGAAAACTGTTTCCTAACGAATGAACTTTAATTTTTTGATTTCAGATGATACAGCACCAAGTTACGAGAGGCGCCGCAATTCTACTTTTTTCCGAGACACGTCCGTGAAAATTTTATACAATATACTTCGAATGTCATACTTTAGTGTATTATTGGTTTTAATAAAGAGATTCTAACTGTGTCGTCACAAAAAATTCACAGAAACATGCCTTTTTTGTACGAATTAACCTTAGCCCCCCTTAACTCCCATAAGGCCACCCCCACTTCCTTCGGTGCATACTTTCGTACCTCATATTCTAACCCGTTTTCCCCCGTTGCTTTCTTTTGCTTCTTTTCTTTTCTTTTCTCTTTTCCCTCTATGAGCGCTTCTCTGCTGCATTTTCCTTTCATAAACTTTGTCATCTTCCTTCTCATCACTCTTTTCGTTTCTTTCCACTCCTTGTTGTACCACGCTTTCTCTCCCACACCCCATTTCCTCATCGTCACTTTCTTCTTTGGCATTGCTTCGTTTATCTTCTTTTTGATTTCAGTCCACGTTTCCTCTACTGTTCTTCCCTTGCAGGTCCAGTCTTTACATTCCTCCAGGTATTTTTCCACACTTTCGCTTGTTCATTCCCTTTTCTCCTTCTCTTCTTCTAGCTTTTCCTGGTTTTTTTATAATTCTGCCCCCCCCCCCCACCCTATTCAACGGCATGTAGTCAGACTATGTTCTTTTTTATACTGTTACGACCTTTCGCGGAGAGACGCGACCGCTAGGAATACGCGTCAGCGAGAGGCGTAAATTCTCGCTACGATTCTGTTAATCGACGCCGCGAAATAGTCGTTCCCCTGTTTCGATTAAGATAACAGAGGTGGTTCAATGAAGTAACACTGTATTAACAGGTGAACTTAAAAAAATATATTTGACAATAATATGTTGAATAAATTACACAAAGTTGTCTCGACCTTACGATATCTCTCAATGAATTCGTTAAACTATATGATTTTGATTTTGCTCGTCAGAGCTCCCGATGTCTAACGCTTGACTCGTCAGAAGGGACTGATTGCCTTTCGATCATTTCTTTGTCTTGTTTGGAAGACGAATCCCATTATGCTCGCTTCACGCCATCGCTCGCGCCTATGATCACGTATGGCTCTTCTTGTGTCGAAAACGTTACGGACAAAAATCGACGTTTCTAGGGCTCGCTGCTTGGCGACAACTATGCTCCTGTCACGACCGGCATACTTCAAATCCGACGGACTGACGATAGAGATAAAGATGTGGCGGCACTCGGCGACAATGTATATCGCTGAAGTGCCTAATGAACCATCAACATCCCAACGGTCCTTCCACCGAAGGTTCTAGAGGAAAGAGCACGTGGCAACGATCGCGGACGCCTAGCAAATGCATGGACGGTGGGGATGTTGAGGGATGACAAAAGAAAGTAATCGGATCCGATCGAAAGTAAAATCATAAGAGTCAGTCTTAGAAAGTCACGCCTAGAGTTCGGAAGTAGATTGTAAAGTGTATTGATGTTAGAAAAAAAATAAAGTTTTCTTTTTTTTATTTTTACCTCAAATTCCTTTTTTATTTTGTTATTTTACGTGACACTCCCGTCGATACATTGTATATGATCCGGCGGGCAGATAAGACGGTCTGCCTGCGACACTGTAGGACCGCGAGCGACGGTTAGAAAATACAGCCTGTGGTAAGCATCGTGGCGTAACACCTACTTTCATGTCGATTATTGATAAAGATTATTCGCCAGTGATACCATTTATATGTGTTCCCCCTTGTCTACGGGAATGTTAAACGTCTCTCCTTTCATACTACAAAAAAATTTTTTTTTTTTTTTTACGTGGAGGAAATCTTCATAGACACCTTACCACCCTGTGGGGACGGGCAGAAGGTAGTGCCGGTTTCTTACCGGCTAAAACCTCCACGAACGGGGCAGTGTATCAGTGCGAGTTTTGACCGTCGGACCCCTGTGTGCTTAACACCAAGCACGTTTAAAAACCAAGTACTCCCAGAAAGTACACCCAGAACACACGCAAGGGAGGCGCTGGCCGCTTGCCTGTTTGTATATTCTAAGAGAAATTTTGGTTTTTCCGTCCCTTTTTAGATGCAGAGACTTCTTATGCCGAGGATTCGAACTCGCGACGCGTCGTCTTCAGTTCTGAGCTTCAACGAGCGTAGCTGGCTGCCCCGCCGAGCTTCTAGCTGAATGGAAAGTATTTGATTCTTAATGTGGCAATGTATATCATAGGAAGTATTCTAATTAGCCTCATGAAGGAAATGTACTTTTTTCATAGCCCTCTCAAAATACAAGGGGCAAAGGTAAATAATTCCCTTAATTAAAAGTATTATTATCAAATCTATTATAAAGCCCTCAATATATTTTTGCTGCTATTATATTTCTTGTAGTAAGAGTAGTGTTGAGAGGCAAGGAGAGGATCCTGGGTGCCCGGAAAGTTCGTCAAAAAGTTTATTATAGCACCTTAAAGTCTATTTTTTCTTTTTAAAAGACACATTTATGTAAACCCGCCAAAATTTTTAATTTCACACTATTTTCTGCCTTCTTTTTAGTTCTGCAGTCTGCTACAAGTAGTATACCAATAACTAATTTTTTCTACGTTAGTATTACTCATATTGTTAAGAACGATGTAAATAAAATAATAAGAAGAGCCTATCACAAGGGACATTCGAACGTGTACGCAAACGAATGGTCAATAGCATGGAAACATTTAATTAAACTCCGCATTAAATACTTTCACTTGACATCTCTTATTTATCAGAAAAATTTGAATTGATACTAAATGTTACGCCATGCGGCTTGCCATAGATCATATTCTTAACTGTCGGTCGCGGCACTATAATGTCGCAGACGGATCGTCGCGGCTGCCCGGCAAACAAACATTGTAGTGGCAAGCGCATGGTTCATTAAGCAGGGCGACCTCCAGAAACGTCGATTCTTGGCCGTTATTTTATCTGGCGTAAAAGAATGTGGCGTGATCCGAACGTAGTGGGGGTCGCCTTCCAGAAAAAAACGGCAAAAATCGAAAGGCGTCATAACGTTTCGAGAAGCCAAACAGTCAACACATATCTTATATCGCGCATTACGTAGTCACATTTCTTTTTGTTGTTCCATTTATATCTTTCTAGTTAATAAGTTGTTGCAATAAACATTAATTTAGTTGTGTTAATTCTGTGAAATTTCATTGAACTACCCTTATTATCATAATCGAAATAAGGGAATCGATCAGTTCGTGGCGGCGATTGTTTAATCGTAACGGGAACTTACAACTCTCGTTGACGTGATATCTCGCGATCGCGTCTCTCCGCGAATGATCGAAACACTAAATAAATAAGGTTTTAGCGTGGATAATGATTCTGATGTAACTATTTTCATTCGTACAACTCGTATGTTATTTGTAATTGTTTTTAAAATGATTTCGAAAGTTAATAGAAAGTTGTATACGTTTTTATTTTATTTTCTGATTTGAATTTGTACAAAATTTGTCAAAGGAATTATCTTCTTTGTCGAAACTGAAAGATTAAAATATAGCGCCTGTTCATTTCTTAAAAATTTATTTACATACAAAATGTTACTCATACATACATATCTGTATTTATCATATTTCTTAATCATTTTACTATTTCGTTATGGTGCATTTCAATTTTTGTATTAGACATCTTTAAATTAATTGCAAAATGCTATTACTAAAATATTCATTGCTGTTCTGCAGACATATTCAATTGTGATGCGAATAAAGCACGACTTGATCTTGTCTAATCTCTTTTTCTCTCTTTCTTTCTACAAATTTAATATTTGTTCCATCCAACTTGGGTCTACTGATTCAGGTATCTACATTCCTTTTTCACAGCGGTCAAATGTATTGCTTTTGAGTTCCGATTATATTGTGACAGTTTACTTACCGTGAAGAAATATCAGGTCTCGTTCCGATAGCTATACATTGGGTTGGCAATTAAGTCATTGCAGATTTTGTCATTAGGTGGTATTGACAAAATCAGCAATCATTTAGTTGCCAATGCAGTAGATCAGTGGTCTCAGTAACTGTTGGTATTCGGTCTTATCCGGTGTCAGGACCGGTACACTTCAAAACCGATGAGCTAATGACGGACACCCACCAGTCGGCAAGGTAGTGCACGCGGCAGCAGGGGGTCAGGGCCCAGACCCAACACCCGGGGGTCCTCCCTACTTCGTAAGATAACCACTTGTGTAGGGATGCGGCCGAGTTGTAAGAGCTCCAGTTTTTGAAAGTCACGGCTGGAGTTCGGAAGTAAACTGTCATTAGTGTAAACAAGATGTTAGCAAATAAATTCTCTCTTTTTTTATTTTCACCTTCCATTTCTTTTTTTACTTTACCTGACACCGGCTTCGGCGAACCTTATATGCATGTAAATCTTGTTTTAAATGCATTTAAATTTTCTTAGTGGCTATTTTACTGGATCGCAACTTTCTAGGCGGTATTTCCTTAAAATTTGTTCTTTGTATGTTTCCGATAATTATATCACATCCTTATTTTTTATAACTTTTATATTTAAGGAATTCAACTATCTTATCATTTGTTGCTATAAAAAGTCAGCTACGTATATTCCAACGATCGGTTGCTTCTGTCCCTTAATTTATATGCACACGATTCTCCTTCAAAGTGTGTTATATAATATCCAACGGTATCCAGATTAAGGCAATCCATATGTGCGTTTTTCTAGCTCGCATACTTTGTTACCGTCGGTTATAAATCCTAGTGGTTGTTCCATATATACTCTGTCCTTTGTATTTCTGTATAAGTATGACGATTTGACGTTGGATTGCTTGATTTTCATTCGATTAATCGAAGTTAGAGCCAGCATAGCCCTTGCTGTGTCCAATCGTTGACAGGAGCGAATGATTGCCCGCAATTTATTCCGATTTCTAGTTACGTCCTACTGCGAGTAATCTTGCTTTGTACTTTATATTTCCTTCTTGCTAATTTTATTTATTTATTTTTATTTATTATTGCGTAGTCCGTGCCTTTTGGCTTTGGACGAACTTTCGGCTTTACATCTCTTATATCTATGCCGCTTCTTATATGTCGGGTTTACATTAAAATTAGGGTTAGGGGCGTGAAACGAATCTTCGTTTGGGTTACACGTTGTCGTTATGCAATAGAGAAGACATTGACTAGTGCAAATACGATTAGTATAGAACCGGACAAGTAACCGTGGTAGTTAGGTACTCGAGAAACTAATGACAATGATCCTAGGTTCAATAACGAATCCGCGGTCGACGGGATCATAGATGAACGTACTCGCAAAATCTAAGTCGTACGCGTAAATTCACTGGTCGTAAGGTGTTACTCTTTTCGTCGACGAGATCGCAAGAAAGAATGCATTTCCGTCCCGATGATGCTACAGAGGAAAAACTATGATGGGGTGTGTCTAAGGACACGAGATCATCGGATTCGTCGAGAAACTGTCGAAGAACGACTCTTGACTCTTGACACTCCGGTGGCTAACCGAACATCAACGACTGCGGTGCCGAAATATATTGATGGCCGTTAGGCCTATTGAAGTTTCCCACCCTTTCGGCTTGTCGGCATTTGCTCTTTGTCGTCGACATTGTCTGTATGTCCGTAATCTCTCCGCGGTACTATAATAGAGACGAAAAAGCTGCTGGAAAGAGAATCGTTGTGTCAGGGCCGACGAGCGTGTAACATTAATCCACATCAGAGACCAGGCCGTACACCGACGGCAAGATGGTAATAACAAACTGCAGACGCAAGTATATTGCAATCAAAATCTTTTGTATCTTTTCAAGCGAATGAAACTGTATTAAAATATATTGCGAGTAAATGTGTTCTGTATTTTAGTGCAGCGTGCAAAGTTTGAAAGGATATATTAATCCTTTTTTGTTATTTATACAATTGATATACAACATAACACATTTGGATATTGATCAAAAATTCATTTTTGATTGAAAATAATCTCACCTAACGCATGGAGTGCCCCTTTATATTTAACTTATTTTACTTTTCTTTTTTTGTTGTGAGGTGCTTTGCAATCTGAACACGCTTTTCCTGGAAAGAGTGCTAGACATGGCCCTATTGTCTAAAGATGGAATTTCCTTAGCCGTACAGCCGCGCCTTACGCGGCTGCGTCTGAAATTCGCAGTCTGAGTCTTAAATTCGAATTGTATGGACAACATCGATCGCCTGTCTGCACCACTCTCATAGCAACACCAGCTGATACACGCGCCCGACGCTTGTGTTGTTACATATAGCACAGACGACTATGCTAATATCATTGACAGCAATGCCGCTACTTTCCGACAAACGAGTTTTAAGTGTTGCGTCGGGTGTTTAGATACTACGTAACTTTGTAACGATTTCGATGAACAACTGTGTAATGTGTACCTTTTTTAGCGTTTATTCTCATAACAGTTTTAATATAATAATAACCATATAGTAATATAATATAATAATAATAATAACATTATGGTGTGATATTGACTGAAATGCCGCAGATCAATAAAATATTAGTTATAATGAATCCAAACCAATGGCTTTAAAATTACAGTACTCACAGATTATTAGAAACGATAGAACAGATTAAAGAAAATTATGGTGATGAAATAAATTAAATAAAGGAGATAAAGAAACATAAAATGAAATAAAAGGATATAAAGTAATATATGATCATATAAATAAAGTAAAACAAAATAATTAACGAACCAATTTACAAATAGAAACTTTTTACAAGCATATAAGTAACATTATGTCTAATTAAATTATAAACAGTTTACGATATTACCGCTACTCGTGTAACATTTTTAATTTCATCATTCAAGGAAATACGTTTACTGAAGTTGATTCAGAATGTCAGTAGGCGCCACCTTCTAACCACCGGTATGTATCCAAGTTTTGCCTATGATTATATTGTTCAAGTCTGGAATTTGGTAATTAATAGTGTAAATTTACTCGGTAATACTATGTTGTATATCAAATGTTTTTATCTTTCTTATTTCGTTTTTGATTACACGATGTCAATGGATCAAACATCTAGATTCGCGTCTAATATATTGTTCGAAATGCAATGCTCGAAAGGATGTAGCTGTAAAGATCATTTGCCACGAGAAAAGGTTAACAGATAACCTGTGTTATCCGGAAGGATAGCGGAAGCCCTCCGCGGTCCTCCCAAAAAGATCTGGTAAGTGCCGCCGAAAGGCGACAGTGCCTTACCATTTATATGTGTGTTCCACTCTTGTCTACGGGAGTGTTAAACGTCTCTCCTTTCATACTCCAAAAAAAAATTTTTTTTTTTTTTTTACGTGGAGGAAATCTTCATAGACACCTTACCACCCTGCGGGGACGGGCAGAAGGTAGTGCCGGATTTTTACCGGCTAAAACCTCCACGGGCGGGACGACGGTGGACCAGTGTTGTGCGAGTTGATCGTCGGGCCCCTGTGTGCTTAACACCAAGCACGTTTACCAAGTACTCCCAGAAAGTACATTCCAGAGAACACGCAAGGGAGAGGCTGCTGCCTGTTGTATATTTCTTTTAAATAGAAACCTTCTCGCCCTGTGCTATTTGTGCCTCCTTTGTATGCCGAGGATTCGAACTCGCGACGCGTCGTCTTCAGTTCCGGGCCTTAACTAGCGTCGCTGGATGCCCCGCCGAGCTTGTAGGTGATTGGAAAGTATTTGATTCTTAATGTGGCATTGTATATCATAGGAAGTATTCTAATTAGCCTCTTGAATGAGATGTACATTTTTCATAGCCCTCTCAAAATATAAGGGGTAAAGGTAAATAATTCCCTTAATTAAATCATTATTATTAAATCTATTATGAAGCTCTTAATAATATATTTTTGCTACTATTATAATTCTTGTAGTAACAGATGACCATTCTAAAAGAATTCCTGTCTCTTCTAATGCGCTTATTTTCGAGATGCCTAGCCTTGTGTTTTCCATTGCACTGGCAGAGATTTTATAACATATGGGATTAGCATAATTTATAAATAGGTCTAATTAATAATTTGAAACAGAAGATTTAGATTTAACCTTAGATTGAACCTCAAGATTTAGATTTAGATTATTAGAAAAATATATAATAATTTAATCCTTTTTTTGTTTTCTGTTATGGTAAAGAATTACGAGGTGGATAATTTTTCTTTTTGCTTTGAAAAAAATTTGTTTCTGTTCGTTAAATATATATAAAATCATACCTCAAAATTCAGCAAATTCGTTTCTTTCTTTCTCTTCTAAAAAAAAATTACAAAAAGACGCTGTTTTAAAACATTCTAATTCAGGACACTTCCTTAATCGTTTTACTTACTTGTCATATTGTATCCCGGTGCTTTTTGAGGGTTAAAATGCTAATAGATCATTTCTTTGGCCTCTGAGTTTGTAAATGGTTTTATAGGAAAAGATATCTAGAAAGGTGATTTACAGAAATTTCATGTATTATCACAAATATGATTTATGGATATACAAATATTTCTGCTTCATTGGTAGAAGAAGGTGTTTTTTTTTTATTATTATTTAATTTGTACTTTGCAATTTGTCCAGCTAGACATTTGGTAAATTTTTCTAGCTTTATTGCTAAATAATATGTGGATGGTTACGCCCATCGGAATACCATCTTTCAGTTTGTTTATTTTATTTCTTTAGTAAGGTCACTGAGGTGTTTTCTCTTTAGTCTTCTTTTTATGAGCTCTTTCCTTGTATTTCTTTGCGTACCTGCCGATAATTTCAGTAATGATGGCACGATGAACCGAATAGTATCGTGCTTTTGTATCAGAAATGTTTTTTAAAAATAGTGAATCAGTTATTAGAACAAAGTAATTATTTATTTATTTTATTTTATTTATTATTACTTAGTCCGCTCCTTTCGGCCTTGGTCGAGCTTTCGGTTTTACATCTCGTTTACCTATTACGCTTTTTACATTCTATCAGTCTCATGGCGTTATCGCTTTATTGCCTCCTCCCTTATATCTATCTAATCTATCTATAAATCTATCTATTATATTGCACTCCATTATATATTCTGTCTCTAAAACTATGGCAATTTTTGCGCTTTTGCCTCCTTGCTGTGCTTCCTTATTGTCGTTCCTCCTCGTCTTGTATCGCTCTTCTCTTCTCCATTATTGTTTTCAATTCTATTAGTCCTTCTCCAGCATCGTTTAGTATTTTTTCCGTGTCCTTTGGTCCTCCCGTTATTTCGCATTCTTCTATTCCGTGCCTCAGGTCTTCTTCTTTCCTTTTACGTAGCCTGCATCTCTTTTCTCCCTCTTGTTTCCAGTATTCCCTTGCTTTGGTCTCGTTTCCACATCTGAATCCTGCTAATATTTTTCTGTCCTTCCACTTCATCCTCCCTTCTAAGTATTTTGGTAACTCTTCTGTGGCGATTTTTCTATATTGTCGAACAAAGTAATTATTTCGCATACATTTTTAAATTCCGCGCCACGACACTGTTCATTGCCGTAACTCCATCAAGTTACAGGTTCGGAATTTTTGGCACAGTGCTTCTGCATTAAACACGAAGCTACTCGCTGTTGCTCGTGCAATACGAATTGCAGAGGACATTGAAACTGTGAGAATAGCAATGCAACGAGATCAACGCTGTTCAACCAGGAGACACGCAAGCGCTTTATTTTCAAGTCGAAGTCTTCGTAGAATTTTGCACAAGGACCCTAACTTTCATCCATACAATATAGTTGTTGTCCAACAGCTAAATTTTTCTCAAGAGTTACTTGAAATTTTGACTGTAAATAGTGCGCTGAACTTTCCGCTTATGTCAGACCAGACTCATCTTGTATTATCTGGTTGTGTCGATAAATAAAATTTTCCTGAAAATCTTCACGAAGTTCAGGTTTTCACACCCAGAAAATTACCGTATAATATGGAGCAGCATTGTTTGGTACCGTTGCCTTTTCTTTGAGGACAGGCTGTGCTGTTACGATGACATAAGACCGCTATGTGAAAATTCTGTGTAATTCTTTGGAACCACAATTGCATCGACTTGAACACTGTATGGTCCCATTAGGGTAATAGATCGAAAAGTTCATTTCGTTTTATAAGGAAATAATGGATGCACAGCATTTTCCGTTTTGTATTATTTTGTCGAATTACGTATGATCCATTTTGTTCCCAGCAAAATAAAGATCACAACGTTCGACAGATTAGGTTTCATGCTTATATAAAGATGCGTCGTTGTAAAAGACGTGTCTGGAAGAGAAAGACACTTTTCGGACAACCTAATACAACTTTGCACGTCACAATGGCAGTGTGTTGAATGTTTGCGCGTGGAATGTTTTCTGGACATTCTGTTTCATGGTATGACGATATTTCTTATTTCTCTTGATCGGCAAATTTGATTTATTGCGATTAGTGATAGTTGCCTCAAAAACCAAAAAACAAAGAGTGTGATCCTCCATTTGCCAATATTTAGGAATTGAAAGAAAAGATAAAATTGCAGCATTTCATAACGAAATGATCCAAAAGGTAATAGGAAATCTTTGGAATCAACTAGAATAATATTCGAGAGAGTCTTTTTCAAAAAATAAATTGGCATCTTTGTATTAACATAAAAGCTTCATAAGAAATTGAAATCTTAAAATTCTATTTCATTTGAAAAATCGTTCAGATTCCTGTGCCCTGCCATGTTTAATCTGTGAAGTAAATATGTTCCCAACTTGCAATTTAAATTACCTAAAAAATAAAAACTCTAAGCTATCAAAGAAACAGTTTTGTTTATTTTGTTATATTTGTTTCAAACGATTAAGTTTAAGACATTTGAAAAACTAACGAAATAAATAGAAAATATGTTATATATAAATTATTAGAAAGAGATTATATCATAATAATTTTTAAACCTTGTTCCATTATATTCAATGGCTTAAAAATTATACGGAAATGCCACTAAATTCTTCCATTCAATGTGCATTTTCATTGAGACTGTTGAAAAATTGTAATAAATATTCAATAATTATATGGACTAAAATAATAAATTCACACATGCTTCTTAAAATAAATAATTAAAAATTTGATTCAGTAGAAGATATAGGCACGGAGTTTTGTCATTAATAAAATTTATTTAAATAATAATAGAAAATTATAGTACTTGTACGAATAATTAATCTGTTAAATTTATATATATTTGCAGATTGCATATAATGTGAACATACATACAAAATATTTAGATCTATTTATTCATAGAATTTTTTCATAAATAAATAATTATACTTACGCACACGAGGGACATTGCAAAAGCTCCTGAACCTCTTTAAAGAATGTAAGATGTTTCGTTTAAAAAGTTGTCTAAATCTTTCAAATCTAATACAGATAAACGATATAAAAGTATTTATTTAATATTTTTTCTTTCATATTTTTAATGAATTTAAAAAACTGATGTTAAGTAGTGATTCGATTCTTAAAATATTGAACCACTGCTGATCGCGCGAAAATTGGAAACTTATAAAATCTTATAGCTTACAAATCCATAAAGACTCGACGTATAAAAGTAAGGGTAATACCATATTATCACAATCTTTAGAAACAGAGAGTCGAATACTATGGTCAGATGGTAACGAAGAAACAGTGTTATTGTTGATAACAGATGTAGGTATGATGAAAGCTGGAAAACACTTGAGATATTTTATCCAAACATGGTGCATCTAACGTGTATAATTGATGAATTATATAGAGGTGCAGAAGAAGTACGTTTACATTTCCCATTAGTAAATAGTGTAGTACATTCTATTAATAAAGTATTTATAATAGCACCACTTTGGATCGAATGTTATCGTAGAGTGTATCGTAGAACATTCTATTACCACCTGAACCAATTTTAACGAGCTCAGATACTTGGCTCGAGACAGCTATATTTTATACCACACTGGTATTTGGAAAATATTAAAAATGTTGTTAAATTTTTCGACGCGGATGATGTGCTAGTAATTAAAACAGCACAAGATCTTCTTCAGAATGAATTGCTAATTCAAAATCTAATGTTTATCAAAACCCACTTTGGGATTTTCTCGGATAATGTAAAGAAACTAGAAACAATTGCAATGTCTTTCACTGAATCGGTGAAAGTAACGACTGACACTGATAAATATTTTAGGAGCATTCCTGGAACTTGCGCAGCCAAAATTGTATCAAAGTGGAATGCAGTTTTAGCAAGACATACCAGATTCTAAATAATCTAGAAAGTTAATGAAATTTTTCGAGGTCAGTCAGTTGAAGAATTGGATGAGGTTAAAGTATGCTACTGCAGCAAATTTAAATATGTCTCGATTACGTCTTGTGACGATGAACGCTCATTCTCAGCTTATAAGTTGATCTTAAGCGATAAACGTTATCAATTAATGCTCCATAATCTTGAAAAAATACTCGTAACTTATTGTAATTTAAATTGTAATTATTAATTATTACATTTAAATAATAAAATATTTATTAAATAATAACATTTTCTGTATATGTTGCATATATTTGTCGGGTTAACATTAGAATTTAAGGCGCGTAACGATTCTACGTTTGAGTTAGCCATCGTTTTACGAGACAGAGATTATATTTACGCGAATATACAAGATTTTACAAAATATTATGAATATTGAGTTTAATGAATGATAAGATTAACAGACGATAAGTTTAACTAATAATTAGATCAAAGAATAATAAGTTTAACGAATAATAAGAGTAACGAATAATATGTCTTACGAATAATAAATTTAACGAATAATGAGATTAACGATTAATAGGTTTTACGAATAATGAATTTAATTAACGCTATTAACAATGTTCCGGGGTTCAAACGAATCCACGGTCAACGGGATAACTCTTTACTATGCGTAGAATAATTTTAAACACAAAAATACGATTGCTGAGACACTCGGTAAATTGCTCGATGTATCACTTTCCAAGGCGATCACACGAATGAATATCTGATGAAAATCTTTTTCGCTATACGACTGCATTTGTTTGTTACATGCTCGCTGGAGGCATCGAGAAGGTTCCAATCGTTGTTGCTAGGCAATTTCTGTCAAAAGTTTGTTGTATACTCTTTGGAAACATCGAGAAAGATCCAAACGCCGTTGCTAGGCAGTTTCTGTCTGGAGATTGATTCCTAATACAACGTGTGTCCCATTATATCGACATCTCTAAAGTACAATTCTATGTGATTTCTAGGGAGAACAATACAATCGATCCACACCTTCGTCAGGCAAAACGTTTATCCCGTGACCGTGGCTACGTTCGGCGACCAGTTGTCACCTCGAACCCACTTTCGTTTTCACAAATATCAAACAATTACAAATGACAATTGCTTAATTACAGTTATGATAAAATCTAGGCTAAAGCATTAGAAGGCTTCCTCAAAATTGCAAAGGGAAGGCTCCGATTTTCCTTTCATCTCCGACATATATATACTATACGTAAGTTCATCAATTTTCAATATATAGCCATAAGATTTGTTTTCTTATATCTCAGAATATACGATTTGTACAAAGCGATAAGTATGCTCTAAAGTCCTTTTTTTGAGTTCCACTTCACAACTATTAATACATAGTAACCTATTAACGAATTCTATTTAACATTTTTATTCCACATGTCTGTTGTAAATTACATATATATAATATATATATATAGTTATTGATTATATATATTATATAGTTGAATGACGCGTCGAACCATATATATTATACAGTTGTTGATATACATGTACAGAAAAGACCGTTAGCGGCAGCGTTATAATCGCTATAATCGTAATTATCATTAGAGTCACATCATATAGTTATCTATATACATATTACTGTATCTAAGTATCTAATCTTTCTATTTTTATTTCCTGTCCTTCATCCGTATGTATTAGACGTCGTTAAATACATTTCAGAGTTTATTGTACAAAAACGTACATCTTCCTTCCATCCGCAATTATCATCGCGATATCACCTTTTTACTGCATCAGGCAATGGATATAATTTTTAACTTCCACAGTGCATTGATTTTAAGTCAAACGCCAACGATCGATTGATTTTTTGTCTACACATACACGATGGAAACGTGGAAAAATCTGCACATCTTTTATTCTATCTCCTCCTCTGCTTTGACAGTTAAAACTATTCCGTTGCGTTTTAATTTTTTAAAAATGTAACTGGTGTCCGATATTAAGCGCCGTCCAACATTATGGAAAACTCCCTCTAAATGATGTCAAGTGTACATCTTTGTTGTGCTTGCATCGTTTTCATAACTGACATGGGGTCCAATCTCTCGCCAATCGCTAGTCGCAGCATACGACGGGGGCCTCCCACGCCGCACAAAACTCCAGCGTATGCTGGGCCGTGTCCTCGCACTCTCCGCAGTGGTGACAAGTGTTCGTCACCTCTCTTCCGATTTTCTGCAGGTATTCCCCGAATACTCCATGTCCTGTGAGCGCCTGCGTCATCCGGAAGGATAGCGGAATTCCAAAAAAACTCCGCGGTCATTCCAAAAAAATTCGGTAAGTGCCGCCGAAAGGCGACAGTGCCTTACCTTATATATGTGTTCCATCCTTGTCTAGGGGAGTGCTAAACGTCTCTCTTTTCATACTGTAGAAAAAAAAATTTTTTTTTTTTTTTTTTTACGTGGAGGAAATCTTCATAGACACCATACCCACCCCCTGTGGGCCGGAAACACAGGACGGTGGAAGGTAGTGCCGGATTTTTACCGGCTAAAACCTCCACTACGGGGCGTAACCAGCCGCAAGTCGATCGTCGGGGGCGCCCCTGCTGTGTGCTTAATAACGCCAAGCACACCACCTTTACCAAGCACTCCCAGAAGGTACACCCACAACAGCGCAAGGGAGATGGGCGGGCTGGGCGCTTGCCTGTTGTATATTACCTTTCAGAGAGATGTTGGATTTTCCATCCTTTTCCAAATATACTTTGCAGGCCGAGGATTCGAACTCGCGACGCGTCGTCTTCGGTTGTGAGCCTTAACGAGCGTAGCCGGCTGCCCCGCTGAGATTTTAGCTGTTTGGAAAGTATTTGATTCATATAGCTCGACAAAACTGGCCCAAGCGATAGGTAAACAAACCAGACTGTGCTCAAGAAGAGTCACAATACAAGCCGAAATACAAATACCTATGATATAGTCAGTTTTACGCGACAGTGCTGTTGTGGAAGTAAACTCTAATCCTTTTTCCTTTTATGGATATGATAAATATATTATATTTTGAAATAGATGACGGTTTCAAAATTATATTTCATGAATAAACGATACTTCAATAGAAATTCAAGAGTCTTCAAATGTGATTTTATCCGAAGCAATGTAATAATGTAATAATACTACGCCTAAAAGTAAATAGTAAAAAGTAAATAGTAAAAAGTAAAGTAAAATAAACTCTAAAAAAACCTCCATGGTATGATATTTCCTAAAACACTCTGGCAGATGTAAAGCTATCTGTTCACGACCGTGGCTCGTGATATTCATGTTTGGGCCAAAATCTTCATCGCGAGTCTCACTCGTTAAAGCACGGGAAGGGGTTAATGTGACAATGTATATCATAGTAAATATTCTAATTGCTTTAGAAGAAAGTTCTTTGATGATTTTACCGTTTGTTAAATCAAAATCGAGAATGTTCTGGCTCAATTTTAATTTCAGGATAGTAGCTCAAGTAGCTATAAAGAATGTTTGAAGCGATATTTCATCATTAGATTGAAACATATTATGGAATCATGTTTTTTTCTAAGAGACTTCATAGCTCATAATAATTTAGTTATATATATAACTAAATATATATATACATTAAGTTAAAATATATATTAAGTTAAAAAATACACTAAATTCTTCGAGAAACCATTTTCAGTATTAACGTTATGAAGAATTTTTATAATTTTTAATACGTAGGAAAACAAAAATTTTTAATACGTACATTTTTACACGTATTTTACGTATTTTCTAGTAATTCATTAGAAAGACCTTAAGGCTCCCTACTCGAGGAAACGATCAGTTCATCTCCTAATGGAGCGTATCAAATATAGGAGTGCCGCCCAATAGAGGGACAGGACGTGATATTTAATCCATTTGCGCCTATAAACGTAAAGCAGCATTCATCGTTGTAACTATGCTTGTGCACATGTTAAACATTGCATCCCTTTGTTGAGTTGCTAAGAGAGTAACAGATTTTTAAAAATTTCAATTTTTAGACATTTTTAAAAAATAACTAAAAATGTCTCCTTTCTTAAGGATCATAGTTATCCAATAAAATTACACTATTAAACAGAAACAAGTCATAACTTAAGATAGCAAATACTTTAGTTCCATTCTTTAAGCGTTATTTTGAAAACTATGAATTTGCATGAATATCCACTCTGTGTTTATACATTTTCTAGCAACATTCTTTCAAAAAATCTATGTTATGTATTTAAAGATGAAAAGATTCTATGAACCAAGGAAAAGGAAATCAGAAAAGAGTCAAGTTTTTATTTCGTATTTTTATAAATTATTTCTTTAAGAGAAAGAAAGTGAAAAATGTGTTAAAGAATAGAAGAAGAATTTTGAAAGTAGATTTTAAAAGATAAATAGACCAAAGAATATAAAATCAGTGCACTGAAATTGGAAAATATAAACAAATAAGCTGTCTGCGTAGTTTGCTTAGGGATCATTGATTAATATTGGGTTCAATGGTTACGATAGAATGACTTCTCGAGGTTTGTGTCGACGTTTTTGAGTGTTTTCGGTGACTATATTCATGATCGTTGTAAATTATTTTGAAGCTGCCCTGCGTTACTTATTTTCGCTATGTCCGATATTAGGTGCCATTCTATGTTCTTTTAAAATCAATAACCAACGTTTAATGTTAGTTTAATCTAAATATTATGACAATTTTATTTATCTTATTTCTCTACTTTGACTTCTACTTAGTTGACCTGTAATTAATGCAAAATAAACAAAAACATGACATTATTTCTTTTGTGTATCTAAGGAAAACCATAAGTGTCCACTAATAGGGAAACTCCCCCTAGACCGATTTCATTGCTCCCAACAATGTCCAAAAAACCTATAAAAAGTTGTGAAGTTATTGAAAAAAGTATTTGAAAATGGGGTGGGAAAGATAATCACTGAAAGAATTTGGCTTCAGGAATAAATACGCCACGAAAAAGTACATAAGGTAACAAACAAGATCATCAATGCACTGGAGCTGAAACAGTACTGCACTATTCTATTTTTGGATGTTGAAAAGCTATTTGACAAAGTATGATGTGGGGGACTTCTTGACAGAATTAAACAAAACTTCCCTATCGATATTCTTCTGTTTGTTAAATTATACTTTGAAAATAGAATATTCTTTGCTGAATATCAGACACTCTTTCAGATTACACACTGTCAGTGCTGGCGATACTCAAGGTTATGTTTTCATAACTACGTCGTATACTCTGTATGTATACAGCCGATATACTGGCCAGCTCTAAAAATACTTTATTTTAACGTTCGCGGATGATACTGTAATTCTAGCCACCGAGCTAAGGTTGTATCGACATTATTGCAGTAACACATACGATTGCTGGAACTTTGGTTAAATCAGTGAAAAGAGGGTATACCGACAAATGTAATCACATCGCTTTCACGTTAAGGAAGGACGGCATACCTCCCACTTACAAAGACTTTTAGGCATGAAAATAACACGATATAAAATGGAATACATAAATGTATATGTCGGGTCACGATTCGAATTTTGGGCGCGCGACGACTCTTCATGTGGACTAGCCATCGTTTCACAAAGCCGAGATTTTATTTACACGTATATACAGGTCTATCACTAAGCTTAACAAATAATAAGTACGACTAATAATAAGTCTAACAAACACTAAGCCTAACGAATAATACGATCTACGAATAATTAAATTAAATAATACTATTAGCAATGTTTGAGTTCAAACGAATCCACGGTCACCGGGATAACTCCTTGCTAAGCGAAACTAACTTAGACGCAAATGCGATCGTCGAAAATGCTCGATGTATCACTCTCCAAGGCAATCGCAAGAATGCCAGCCTCGTGGAGATTTTTCTCCCTGTACGATTGCATTTTGTTTTCTATACCCGTTTGGAAGCATCGAGAAGGTTCCAAACGCCGTTGCTAGGCACACTCGTTGGAAGCATCGAGAAAGTTCCAAACGCCGTTGCTAGGCAGTTTTTGCCTGGAGTTTTGATTACTAATACAATGTATGTCCCATTGCATCGGCACCTCCGAGGCAACATCACACGTGGCTCGGCCCGCTCTCGAGGCCGCATGCCGCCACAACCACATTTCTCGGAAAACACATACAACCACTCCAGACCTCCGTTAGATAAAACATCCATCCCGTGACCGTGGCTACGTTCAGCGACCGATTGTCACCTCGAACCCAATCTCGCTTATTACAAATCTTAAGCAATTACAACTATAATAAAATCTAGGCTAAGGTACTAGAGGATGTTCCCAAAATTTCCAAGGAAAGGCTTCGGCTTTCCTTTCATCTCCGACATATATAAAAGAAATCATGTAAAATGATTTATTAAATATAATATGTTAAATATAACATTTCAATAAATAAATAAATAAAAAAAAAACTTATGGTATTGGTTTTGCTTTTTACGATATTTATGAACTTCTATTCTGAGTGTGGCGGCACGGGCCACGGAACTTTTCAACGGTTCCGGATGCAAAGCGCGACGCCGCCAAAGCGCAACACCGACGTGCCCAATGTACCATCGATATCTTCACACTCTTTCCGCCGAATTCTCGGAAGAGCATACACGTGCCAGCACTGGCAGCACATCTAATGAATGCACGCTAGTGGGGGATATCGATGGGCTACGAAGGGAAGAATCTGCGCGATCCGAAACAAAAGCAGAGTCAGTCTGTCTTGCGCCATTAAATGTGTAATTTCTCGGTACTATTTGCATAGCAACGCGTCGAATGATCTCGCGGTGTCTATCGTTATTTGTTAGTTGTTACCTGTTGTCTGTTAAGTGTAATTGTTAGTTGTTAATTGATAACTCTGATTGTTGATTAGTTCTAATAAAACTATTGTTCGTTAAAAACACCAAGAGTAGTTCCTTACGCACCTATCACCATACCTACCTCACTGAGTAATTCTTGTAAGGAATTTCTGTTTCTATAACGATTTCTATTTTGATTCTTATACACTTTGTTTCTAGATTAATTATTTACAAAACGTTATTATTTCCGAGACAGTTCTAGAATTATCTCTTATATCGATTTTATAGTAATTGAAACATTACGTTTCTATAAAAACAGTTCATACACATATATCTTTTATTATTTAGTTTTATACTTTAGAGTGGAAAGTTATTTTGCCAAAGAACTAAATAAGGCATCGTATGTTTTACAAATTTACTCAGCATTTTATAAGAAAATCTAGTCCATGCATATACCTAGTGTATGTCTTTATCATTGTTCGTTATTATTGGGTTGGCAACTAAGTGATTGTGGATTTCGTCAATGCCACCTAATGGCAAAATCCGCAATCACTTAGTTGCCAACCCAATATATGTTACACTTTACGAAAAGGAATATTCATATTTATAAATCATATAGAAATCGTATTCATGATTATAGAGATGTGTATAATTTTATGTGCTAGACTAGATTGACCGCGTGGTAGCTATACATGTATGTGAATATTTTTTTTTTTTTTTTTTTTTTTTTATTTGTTTGTTGAAATTACAATCAATTCTCGCGTTGAGAATTTTCAGTAATTTTTCTGGCGTGGCGCAGTGACATGGCTGTTTATTTACAATAAGTTAATACTTATTATAGATAGTTATAATTTATGATCTATAAGTATTATAAGTAAGTGCATATGCTTGATTTGGATAATTAAATGAATCTAACGTTTAGGTCTAGCGGGTAGTGCCTCTTCAGCCTGCGAATCTGGTCCGTCGTATCGAGTAGTCCAGTGATTAGGGGGTTTCGGTGTTTGTTGATTCTTTTGCTGTATCTGTTGCTGTATTTTGCTATTTCCTCTTTGACGGTGGGTATCTTGAGGTCGCGGTGTATTGTTTCATTGGTTACATACCAAGGTGCGTCAATTAGGGATCTTAGCGTTTTCGATTGAAAGCGTTGGAGTATTTCGATGTTGGAGTTACTTGCTGTTCCCCATAGTTGGATTCCGTAGGTCCAGACAGGTTTTATTACGGTCTTGTAGAGGGTAATTTTATTCTGTAAGTTTAGTTTGGAGCGTCGGCCCGTGAGCCAGTAGAGTTTTTTTAGTTTGTCATTTAGTTGCTTCCTTTTATCTGAGATGTGTGTCTTCCACGTTAGTCTCCTGTCCAGGGTCATGCCCAGGTATCGGACTGTGTCCCTGCTAGGAACTGTTGCATTGTTGATGGTGACCTGGGGGCAGGTTTGTTTTCGGAGCGTGAAGGTTACATGTGAGGATTTCTTTTCGTTGACTTTGAATCCCCATTTGTGAAACCACTTTTCCATGGAGTCGAGACTTCGCTGGAGAGTGGATGAGGCTATTACCGGGTCTGCGTGGGAAGCTAATAGCGCTGTGTCGTCTGCAAATGTCGCTATTGTTATATCGTCTGATATAGGTAGGTCGGCAGTGTAGATGGAGTACAGTAGGGGACCGAGGACACTACCTTGGGGTATGCCGGCTTCTATTGGTAATGTTGCGGAAGTGGCGTCTAGGTATTTAACCATGAATTGTCTATTGGTTAGGTATGATTTTAGGATGGAGAAGTAGGGGTGGGGTAGGATCTTTTTAAGTTTGTATAGTAGCCCTTCATGCCATACTTTATCGAATGCCTGTTGGATGTCTAGGAAAACCGCTGAGCAATATTCTTTCTTTTCAAGTGTTTGGCTGATCGTATGAGTTAAGCGGTGGATTTGCTCTACTGTAGAATGATGTTTTCGGAAGCCGAATTGGTGATCTGGGAGTGTTTTCAAGTTCTCTAGGATTGGAAGGAGTCGGTTCGTGAGCATCTTCTCGAATAGTTTGGACAGGGTAGGTAAAAGGCTGATTGGGCGATAGGAGCAGGTTTCGTGTATCGGTTTACCGGGTTTAGGGATGAGGGTAATCAATGAGATTTTCCAAGCCTTAGGATAGTGTTCCAGGCGAAGGATAGCATTAAAAATCGATGTGATGAGTGCTATCCCTTTTGTGGGAAGTTCCTTGATTGCTCTATTGCCTATTAGGTCGTGTCCTGCTGCTTTCTTGGGGTTTAGGCGACTGATTGTTTCTATAGTCTCAGCAGAGGAGAAGGGTTCGATAGGAGGGGACATTTGGAAGGGGGTGTGTAGGTATTCAGTAACGTCCGCGGCGGCTTGGGGGGAATGGGGTTTGAATACTTTTGTCAAGTGTTTTGCAAACAGGTCGGCTTTTTCGATAGGGCTTCGCGCCCATCCACCTTGCGGGCGGCGGATAGGTGGGATTATTTGTGGGGGGCGTGTGAGTTTCCTGGAGGCCTTCCATAGTGAGTAGTTGGTGTCGGCTGTGGGCGATAAGCTGGCGAGGTATTTATGGAAGCAGTCGTTGTTATAGTTTGTTAAGGTTCTGGTTAGCTTTCTAGTTGCGTTGTTAAGTTTTCGTTTGTCCTCCGGTGTTCTGTGGGTCTGCCATACTCTTCTTAGTCTGCGTTTTTCTGCTATTTTTTTTAATATGAATTGTGGATATTCTTGTTTGCTGTTGGTTGGCTTTGACGGTGTGGAGAGGCGGATTGCGTTTATTATGCTCGTGTTTAAGTATTCCGTGGCTGCTTCGATATCTTCCTTTGTTTTTAGTGGGGTGAAGGCTGAGGTTGAGTGTGTAAAGACTTCTCTGAAGAGCTGCCAGTTGGTGTGTTGGTTGTGAATGGAGCCATTAGGTGTACTCTCGATGATTGTTGAACTGACTGTTGCTATCACGGGAGAATGATCAGAGGAGAGATCTGCCGAGGAGTTGATCTGGACGTGTCTTGATGGGATATTTTTAGTTATGAAGAAGTCGAGGAGGTCGGGTATTTTGTTGGTGTCAGTGGGCCAGTATGTGGGTTCGTATGTGGTGAGGTAGTTGAGGTTGTTGTTTATTATGCTGTTTAAGAGGTTTTTGCCTCTTGCTGTAACCAGTCTGCTGCCCCATTGGATGTGCTTGGCGTTATAGTCTCCTCCAACTATGAATCTGTTGCCCAGGGTGTCCAGGAAGTTATCAAAGTCTTCTTTGGCGATGGAGTGTCTGGGAGGGCAGTATACTGCTGAGGTGGTGATTGAGCCATGACAGTCTTCTATTGCTACGTTTGTTGCTTGGAGGTAGTCTTTCTGGAATGGTGGGAGTTCGTAGTGCTTAATACTTGCTTTGATTATTATTCCGGTGCCACCGTGTGCCTTTCCGCTGGGGTGTTGAGTATGGTAGAATTTGTAACCATTTATTTTCAGGTAGCTCTTGTCGGTGAAGTGGGTTTCCGATACGAGCATTACGTCGATTTGCTGGTGTTTTAAGAAGAGTTCTAGTTCACGTTTGTGTTGCGCTAGACCGTTGGCGTTCCAGAGAGCTATGCGCCTTGGTTTTATTTTGAGTCGGGGCGTGCTAATTTTTCCACGATGAGTGTTAGTAGCGATAGCAAGTGATTTATTTGCTCCGATTGTTTCTCTATTAGCTTTTCGAGCCTTGAGGAGTTGTCTGCGTTTGGTGGGTTGGGGACACTGTTTTGGGGAAGGTTCCTTTGGCTGTTCGGGTTATTTTGGATGCCTTGTAATGCTTGGGCATAGGAGGTTGAGGTGGAGATGAAATTGGTAGGACTGGGTGTTTGGTTGGTTGAGGGGGTTGGGGTAGTCGAGAATTTCGGCGGGCTGGTTGTTTGGTTGGATACCTCTTTTGCTCTGAGCTTAGGGTACCTGTTCGTGTATAGTGTTTTATATGCTGGGCAGCCTTTGTAGTTGGCAGGGTGGTCCCCTTGGCAGTGGATGCATTTCGCTGGGGTTTCCGGTGATTTGGCGCACTGGTCAGTGGAGTGAGAGCCTGCGCATTTAACGCAGCGGAAAGTATGGTTGCAGTATTTCTGCGTATGACCGTACCTTTGGCACCTTTTGCACTGCACTATTTCTTTTTTCACGAGCGGTGGCTCGATCTTTACTATCGCGTTCATTAGGCGACTGACGCTGTATATTTCCTTATTATTCGGTTTTTGCTTAATGTCTAGGAAGAATAAGGATAACGGATCTTTCGAGACTCTATGCCTTATGTTACTTACGTTGATGACTTCGTGGCCGAGTTTTGAGAGTTCGTATTTTAGTTCGTCTATGTCTGCTGAGTGGTGTATGTTTCGTAGGACCACCCGGAAAGGCCTTTCCTGTTTGAGTTGGTAGGTGTGGAAGTTGGCGTTCAGGGTCCTGAGTGTCTTGGTGAGTTTTCTGTAAGCTTCTGGGTTCGTCGGTAGTATTTTCACCTTGTTGTTGCTTATCTTAAGGTTATATTCCTCCTTGCTGATATCTCTCTCTAGGGACTTGGTCATTGTCTGTATGTCAATGACGTCGTCTACAAATATTGGTGGGGGAGGGGGGATTCTCTGTGAAAGTTGGTTTGGTGGCGGTTCTACGATTTCCATGGCGTCGTTTGAGGATTCCAGTACGGCGAACCTGTTGTGTGTGTTTATTTGCGTTGCTGGTTCAATTTTCCTTTTTTTTGTTGTATTAGCGTCGTTAGTGCGGAGAGTTCTGCTGCACTTCTGCCACGGGGGGGGGGGGGGGGTAGCACGGGGTAGCTGCGAGTCTGCTCCGGAGAGCCTGGTCGCGGTTGCTGGGCCATCATCGAGCTAGTTAATTCGGAATGAACAACTAGTCGTGAGGCTGAGAGGCTAGTATTCGGGTTGGGGTTAGGTGCGTGGGATTTTCTTCTCCCTAGAGGGTAAGGGACACTTAGCTGCGTTCTCTTTCGACAGTTGGGCGACACGTGTTGTTTTCGAACTACGCTGGGCACTAGAGACACGTCTGCACGCTTCGGCACTCCACAGCGAACGTGTATGTGAATATGAGTGTGTGGAAGTATGTGTGTGCGCAGTGCCTCGTAAACAAAGCAATGTAAACTGTTCAGTTAAGTGTGGTATGGAAGAAGATGGGACGCGTGCAAGTGTATATCGATGAATATCTTTGAAATCCTTTATCAAATAAATATATAACTATTTTAATATAAATTCTAAGTGTAAATTTAGTGTTCCTATAACATTATTTTGGCAATTAAGGTCCAAAATTCTCAAATTAGTATTTTATAACAGTAATAAGTGACTGAATTTATTAGAAATTTGTTTCGAAATATCAATTATACGTATTATCTTTATGTCCAATTTACTCTGTTTGTAAAAACAGAAGAAGAAGAGCAAGATCTACGACAAATGTCGATATGGATCAATGTGAGTTACTCGAAATACAGAAATGGAAAATCGATGACGAATATGTTTACTCATTTTGCATATGTTTCCTGTGTAGCTAAAGGTCGATAAAACAGTGCCGTGTTCGTTCCGTGTTCCGGCTATGCTCTGTATTAGGTTTCGTCTCCATAGTTCTAAATCAGAGTTGGGCTAAAAGTTAATCTGGTTGATTAACGATTATGACTAACGTAAAATCATGTTCATAATTAATGATCACGATTACCAAGTAATCTAGCAATCATAATTAATGAATAACTGAAGTAATCAAAGCAAATGTATTCAGTAGGCATGATCGACTCAGAAATTTGATATGTATTATGGTAGTTATAGTGATATTGGACAGTTTTTATAAAATCCACATTTGTTGAATAATTCAACGAAAAAATATTTACATAATAAATGAATATAAATTATGATCTTGATGTGCGAGTGGGAGTATAGTACGCTTTTAATTTGACTTTCATTAAAAATATTTCATCTGAGAGTCTATGCGCCTTCGGTTCCTTTTCCATCATTGCATAATGAAAGGATAGTCTCTTCACGGCTGCTGACGTTGGTAATGGCGTATTACGTATAAGAAAAAAACGTTTCTTATCGACGGATTCTGATATGGAAGGTATAAACCTTGCTGTTTTTCACATATCAAATGTATTAGGTTGTCCGACAGGTTTCTTTCGTTTTATGACGAAAAATAGACGCATATTTTTCGTTTTATATTATTTTGTTGAATTTCGTACGATCCATTTTGTTCTCTTGAGATAAACACCACGACATTTCACAGACTTAGTTTCACGTTTGTATGAAGGTGCATTGTTGTAAAAAACACGTTTACGAAAGAAAGACACTTTCCGGACAACCTAATATTGTAGAATTTCTAACTCTGTCCTAGATGCAAGTAAAGTAATTTCATGGTAATTATTTCCAAAATCGAAGAACCCGTCACCAGACGAAGCTTCTTTTTGTTGTTCTGGATATTGACTTGGGCTGCTTCTTTAAAAGGTTGCATTAATCTTTCGCTTCGTGTAGATGACAAGCGAAGTTTTTTTTTATTTATTTATTTAAATTTTACAATTTGTCCAGTAGGACATTTGGTAAAATATTATAGCGGTATACCAATATAACATGTGGGTGGCTACCCCCAGCGGGGTACCATCATCGTGTTTGTTAGGTTATGTCCTTTGTGAGATCTGTCGAGTGTTTCCTTTTTAATCTTCTTTTTATGCTTGATGTGTCGACCGTTTCCGCTGCCAGCCGGTTTGGTTGCGTTGCTATTCTTTCTCCGTACCTTCTTGCACTTTTGTTAATCTCCTCCTTGACCGTTGGTATTCCCAGGTCTTTCCGAATGTCCTCGTTTCTAACGTACCATGGCGCGCTTACTATTGTTCTGAGTATTTTAGATTGCATTGCCTCTATTTTGGTTATATGGCTCATTGCTGCTGTTCCCCATAGTGCTATTCCGTGCGTCCAGATTGGTTTTATGACCATTTTATATATTTTTAGTTTGCTTTCTATGCTTCGTTTGGATTTTCCACTTGTTAGCCAGTATAATACTTATAAATTATACCTATCTATAAATAATACTTATAAATTATACCTATCTATAATAAGTATTAACTTATTGTAAATAAACAGCCATGTCACTGCGCCACGCCAGAAAAATTATTGAAAATTCTCAACGCGAGAATTGATTGTAATTTCAACAAATAAATAAAAAAAAAAAAAAAAAAAGAAACTATCGGTAGTTCTAGTGTTAAACGTTCGTTCGCAATTATTTATGCATTTTACGTTTACTCCAAATAATTGGAAGGCTTCACCAAATTGCTTGTATTATCTATAGCCGTTGCAATAATTTTGTCTTCAGCAATATCATACGTATCGTACATACTATATCATACGTTTCTTGGATCAGTTAATTCTATCTGTACCGTGAACTCTACGAAATCTTCAACATGCTAATGCAATGGACTCTTTCTTTAGATTATTAATTATTCCAACGTGCTATCATTCCAAAGAAACTTTTCTTTTCATTTGAACGTATGTTAACGATTGTGTATAAAAATTGCACGTTTCGTGTATCATTAAAAAATCTTTTTTATTATTTATGTGTTCAATTCCAATTCGCCGACTAGGAGAAGGATGACTTAAAACGTGCAATCCACACGATGTTTATATTATTGAATATGATCAAAAAAGAGTCTTTCACGCATTCTAACGGAATCATTAGATGGACAAAATATAATATTTTACATATACATTTTATAACATCATCTTCAAATTGCTCTTGCGCTATATATTGCGGATTTTGTAATTACCTTCTCATGACAAAATCCGCAATCACTTAGTTGCCAACCCAATATATGAATTGCTTAATCCTCCCCCTAATAGTTTGAGGTTGAAAATTCTACTGTGCTTAAGTGACTATTGCTGTAACACCGTATCAGATAGAAATATTATAATAATCTAACATCGAGGAATTGGAACTGAAGCTTCATTTTAAATTAATCTCACACGAATACAATCAGTTTGCTATATAAATTCGTAATATTAATATCCGTTAATACAAATATCAAGTGTTTCATGATCGAAGACATTCGAGGTTGTAGAAATATCGAATTGTACGTAATATGCAAACAAACATAAAATATCTGAGGTGATCGTCGGCGAAGGTGCCCACAAGAAATACTATTGATTTTCAACAATAACGTTTATTAAACTCTTAATAGGAAGAGAGACTAGACAGAATAAAAAGGAGATACGTGAGATGGATTCTAGGCTTAGACACAACAACGCCGAATTACATTTTGAGAGAGGAGTGCAAGATAGAGGAAATAAGAGAAAAGGCACTGAAAAGAGCAGTAAGGTATGAGGAGAAAGCTTTAGAATCGAAGAAGGAATTAGTAAAGGAGTGTATAAAGGAGAGAGAAAGGAAGTGGGGAAAGGGCCAAGAAGGGAAAAGAGCAAAGAAAAGAAAGATGCGGTTACAGGAGGCGAGAGAGGGAAGGACACAAGTGGCGGCAGGAGATGGACAAGAAAGGATGACAGCAAACCAAATCATAGATGAAAGAGGGAAGAGAGAAACAGAGGAGAGGGAGAAAAGGATAAGGGAATCTAAGTACAATAGATATTACAGAAACATAGCAAAAGAAGCGCTACCAAAATATCTAGAAGGAAAGATGAAATGGAAGTATAGTAGCAAGATTTAGATGTAGTAACGAAACCAGGGCAAGGGAACACTGGAAAGAGGAGGGAGAAAGAGGATTTGCAGATTATGCAAAAAGGGAGAGGAGGACTTATGTACATATTAGAGGAATGTGAGATAACAGGAGGAGCAAGGAACATGGTAGAAACACTAAATGAGACTGGAGAAGGACTGGCAGAACTGAAAGCGATAATAGAGGAGAGAAGAGCAGCAGAAGAGGGGAGGAACGACAGGGAGGGAGCACAACAAGGAAGCAAAAGCCAAAGACGGAAAGAACACTTAGTTACAAGCGTTAGATATAAGTTAGAACATGGAGATAGATCAAGTAAGGTGCAATAGATAGGTATAAGCAGTTGTATATAATTATAGAAGAGCTAGTGTAAGAGATATATAAGTGATGTAAGGGCATTATATAAGAAATGTAAACCAAAAGTCGTCCAAAGCCGAAAGGTATGGACTAAGAATAAATAAATAAAACTCTTAACAATTAACAACAAATAACGATTAACCACGATTAACGATTGCGGCGGCACGTGTCACGGAACTTTCCAACGGCTTCGTGATACAAAGCGTTACGCCGTCAAAGCGCAACACCGACGTGCAAAATGTGCCATCGATTTCTTCCGCTGAATTCTCGGAAGAGCATACGCGCGCCAGCCGCTGCGGCAGATCTAATGAACTCACGCTAGTGGAGATATCGATATCGATGAGCAACGAAGGGAAGAACCCGTTCGATCTGGAACAAAAAGGGCATTCTACCCCGAACCACGAAGCGCGAATGGCGAAGAGAAACGACTCGGCTATTTTCAAGAGATCCGTTAATCGCCGCTGTTGTTAATCGTCGTCAAGCGTCAACTGTTGTTAATCGTTAAGTGTTATTCATTGTTATCGAGTGATAGACGTTAATAAACGTTATTGGTTGAACATACTTGAGTGTACCTCCAGTACCTATTACACCGTACACCTCAAATCAATAAAAAAAATGGAGTGATGGATAAAACAGTGCACAATTTTTCTCTACAATTGTTCCTTAACACCAGAACTACCGATAGTTAACACGAAGCTATTTCTACCAAAACCAGTGAAAATGACTGGTCTTTAAAAAATACGTAATAATAGAACAGTTTTATATTTATTGATTTATTACTTTCTTACAGAAGCAATTCCATGTTATGTAGTAGATTTTTGGTATTATTGATCCATCCGGGACAATAATCCCTAACCGAGAGTTGACACATTTATAAAATTGTCGAATCAGTCATTTTGACTGCTTGTGGTATTTCTAGCGTTAGCATCTAGCGATCGATCTGAAATTTTCCTGATAACTGATATCATCATATCGAATGATATGCGGTAAAAATTTGAAAAACGTGTGGGAAGTTGTAGGAAACGAGGAAACTGGTTAATTGAAGTTCGATAAACAGATTGCAGGACCCTTTCACGCTTTGACAAGTAGCAGTCATTTTAACTGCTATTGGTATACGTAGCCTTGATACAAAATTATTTTGAGTTTGGATACATAAAAAACAAAATAAAATTCATTATATTATTCTTTTAGTTATCGTTGCGAGAGTCATTACATCATTGCGGAAAGAAAATATAACATGAAGTAGGAATTCTAAAATAAAATTGTAAAACCAGTCAATTTCACTGGTGTGGTAGTTCTAGTGTTAACTTCAGCTAGGATAGAGTTTTAGTCCCTTTCGATTATTTTATTAGAATCATCTTGTCAATAAGATATCTGAAATAAAATAGTTGTTACGATGTTTAGAGGGTGAAGCAAATCTCTGCTTGAGTTCAATTTTCTTGATTACATTTACAAAAGTATGAATTTTCATAAAAATTCGCAGTCTGGTAGAAATGTAAACCCGGCTGAATAACATCGATATGCAAATGAGGTCAATCCTTATGAAAACATAAGAAGAAAATATAGAATCTTCGTTTTCGATAAAATCAAATTCAAAAATGTATCAAATATATATACTTGAATATTGTTAATTCCGGATTGGACGGGTGTAAATAATCGACAAGAAGTTATATAACATGTGAAAATAAGTCAAAAATGAAAAAAATACAATTTCTTTAAAAGACGCATCGCTTATGAGACAAATAAATTCGGAAGTTTATCGTACTCGTATACTAGGACAATTTTTAATTAAATATATCCAAATTCTAATTTCATAAAAATGAAGCCATTTTCGCAGATAAAGTAACTCCCTGCTGATTGTTTGTTCATACCCAGTCTATAATTAGCCACGTTCAAGTATACTTGACAAATTTTCAGACTCGCTTGCTTGGAAACTAAACCACGGACGAAAAATTTGTATCATATATTCTCTTACCATCTTTTCACATGGAACCATCCCATGGTCGTCTGTAAAGGTTATTCGACCGAATCCTGTGTACTGAACAAGATGCAAACAGTTCCCATACTATTGAACTTTAAAACAACTGATTTCAAGCTAATCGAACGATAAATCGTAACCGCGAGAATGCGATTAGGTCACATTGGTATTAGGGTACTTCGTCGAGGACAGCCCTTGGACCTTAAGGGAGTGCCCTGAATTACAACGTTCTAAAACAGCGTCTTTTTGTGATTTTTTTACAATGGAAAGAAAGAAATAAAGTTATTGAATTGTGTGGCATGCTTTTATATATATTTAACAAATACGAAAAAAATTTTTTTAAATAAATAATGAATCCAATCCAATGGCTTTAAAATTAGTGTACTCACAGATTATAATTTCTTATATTTAATTACAATATTTGCATTGACTATTTTATGCTTTGTTAGGGCATACGAAAATTATGTTGATGAAATAAAATAAATAAATAATATAAAAAACATAAAATAATAAAAAAGGAAATTAAGTAATATGTGATAATATAAATAAAATAAAACAAAATAATTAACTAACCAATTTACAAATAGAAACTTTCGAAAAAATTCAAAGAAAATGTTTACTGAATTTGATCCAGAATGTCGGTAGGCGCCACTTTTTATCCATCAGTATGTATCCAAGTTTTGACTATGATTATATTGTTCAAGTTTGGAATTTGATAATTAGTAGTGAAAATTTTGTCAGTTGCATGTCAAATTTTTTTATGTATTTCGTTTTTGATTACATGATGTCAATGGATCAAACATCTAGATTCGCGTCTAATATATCGTTCGAAATCCAATGCTCAAAAGGATGTAAAGATCATTTGTCACAAAAAATTTTGGTAAAGATTATTCGCCAATGAGAAAAAATTATTGGCACCTGCGTTATCCGGAAGGATAGCGGAAGCCCTCCGCGATCCTCCCAAAAACATCTGGTAAGTACCGCCGAAAGGCGACAGTGCCTTACCATTTATATGTATGTTCCACCCTTGTATACGGGAGTGTTAAACGTCTCTCCTTTCATACTACAAAAAAAATTTTTTTTTTTTTTTACGTGGAGGAAAATCTTCATAGACACCTTACACTACCCTAAGTGTAGGTGGACAGAAGGTAGTGCCGGATTCTTACCGGCTAAAACCTCCACGGGCGGGACGACAGTGGGAATAGTGTTGTGCGAGTTGATCGTCGAGGCGCTGTGTGCTTAACACCAAGCACGTTTAACCAAGTACTCTCAGAAAGTGCATCCATCAACACCACACGCAAGGGAGGGGCTGGCCGCTTGCATGTGTAGTGTTCCTTTAATAAATGCTGTATATGTTTCTTTTAATAAGAAACTTCCATTCTCTGGGAAGTGTTCGGCTGCTCCTCTGTATGCCGCGGATTCGAATTCGCGACGCGCCGTCTTCAGTTCTGGGCTTTAACGAGCGTAGCTGCTTGCCCCGCCGAGCTTCTAGCTGATTGGAAAGTATTTGATTCTTAATGTGGCAATGTATATCATAGGAAGTGTTCTAATTAGCCTCTTGAGGGAGATGTACTTTTTTCATAGCCCTCTCAAAATATAAGGGGCAAAGGTAAATAATTCCCTTAATTAAAAGTATTATTATTAAATCTATTATAAAGCTCTTAATATATTTTTGCTGCTATTATATTTCTTGTAGTAAGAGTAGTGTTGAGAGGCAAGGAGAGGATCCTGAGTGCCCTACGTAATGAGGAAAATTTAGTTTTGGGCCATGTGCAAAGGTAAGGTCAGAGTCTAACGGTTCACTGTCAGGTAGCGTGGAATGACGTGGATTTGGGTATGGCTGTTGTCACAGCATCGTCACCGAACTTCACTGGTTCATCGTCCTCAGATCAGTCAACATATCTTCGTTAGTTGCCATCCTTAGATAAGTCAACATCTTCTTGACTGATTGTCCATCTTTAGATCAGTCATCTGTTTAACTTATATCTATACCCACCTGGCATAACTGTCTATGTCGATAAAGTTGCTGGAATAAAGTGTACGTTGTAACTTGTTATTCTCAGTGTTATAATCAATTCAACTACCTCTATTGGCCTAAACGAAATAGAGAATCGATCATTTCGTGACGTCGATTCTCTAATTGTAACGAGAATTTACGACTCCCGTTGGCGCGCTTCCTCGCGATCGCGTCTCCCCGCGAACGATCGATCAGTAACTATAAGATATAATTTATTATTATCTACAGTAAAACAATATTGCATTCAAAAAGATAATGTGACAATTTGTTTTAAATTCATTAATTCATATTTACTATACGACAGAAGTTAATTCAAAGCACAACTACCTTTGGAAATATTTAAATTTCTGCCATCGGTAGTTTTTGTTGCGGTAAATTTTTCATTAAAGAATATCATCTAATGCGATATATTTTAACTAAATTTAAACGTGTCTTCGCAAACCATGTACCTGTTAATAGTCTCTCTCCATGTGTTTATATGACATAAATATTAATACAGTGGATTATAAATATTACATTGTCCGAAAAGTTTCTTTCGTTTTATAAGGAAATAATAGAGCCACAACATTTTTTGCTTTGTATTTATTTATTGAATTACGTATAAATGATGTATGTTCTAACAGAACAAAATGAATTTTAATTTATATGTAAGAATTCGTAATTCCCTCCATTCCAATATGTCACATTAATAACTTAATTATTGTATTTGTCGTTTCAGGTGAGTAACATTGAAATTTGTTATGGACATCTCGTTGATCACGTCGCATTGAAATAACTAAGTCATAACTGAAGGTACTGTCGTTATTAGCACGTTTGTTTATTGTGTAATATCGGTATATATTAAAGGTGTAATTTTGTCCGATTAATTATAATTTATTAATAATGGATCGAAAATACAGATATTAGTTAGACAGAGAAACGATGTTTGATTAACAGGAAAACTAAATGCAACGCTCGTATTTACAACAAATAACTTGACAACTATTTGGTAACTCTCTCTCTCTCTCTCTCTCTCTCTCTCTCTCTCTCACTAGCAATTCTACACTCGACAACATTCGCAACTCAATTCTAACGACTCTATGCTTCGACGTCTCGATCAACTCTGACCCTCGCCAATGCATTCCTGCTCGGTCGTGCTCGCTCTTGCTCTCGTCCTCTCTCACACACACACACACACACACTTTTCGGCTCACATACTCTGGCCTCTCGATTGCCACTCCTTGAAATATGAAACCGTACTTCTGTTTTGACGCTGCTTATCTTTTCTCGCGTCACTGTTACTAGGCGCTCTTGGATGTAAACAAACCACAAAAAGACGGCGTACACGGTGTTTTCTAATTTCAGCCGATCTCCAATCAAAGCTATTCTACGATATTACAATCGGCCTTTCCTGACAATCACATCTGCCCTCAGATGTGCTCATCGTCGCTGCTCGCACTTACATCACTATCGTTAACATTCCACCACTTCATGTGATCGGCTGCCGTGATCCTGCTGCTCTCGCTGCACTACGTATCGGTCATTTCGCAGGACCTTTACTTTTAGTTAAGGAACTTCGGATGCAGCTTTAGTCGGGGAACGCCCTGCGTCCTCTCGATCGCCACTAGATCTCCCGTCCTGTATGCTGTCGCCTTCTTGCGTCTCTTGTTATACGTCCACTTGTCTCGGGCTTGGATCTCTTCGATCCGTCTCTTTGCGTTTGTACGCAACTGATCTCGTTCCTCTTGGAACACCGCGGCCTGTTCGTCCTCGATGCTACTGCTCCTCTTTCGCTCTTCCTCTATCTTCCTCTCCGTTGTTTGTTTACCCATTTCACTCTTGTCAGGGGCTTTGATCGTCGTGGCAGCATCGTAACATTTTCGTAGGCTCGGTTCGTACATGGAAGACGTTAACAACTTACCATCTACCGAGACTATGATCTCTTCTTTTTCAAAGGTCTTCACGTTCATCGTGTCCTCGACAATCCCATCGTCGTCCTCGTCATCCACATCCTCTGTATATCGATATTATTGGAGGGATTCCGCACGTGCGACTTCCCTTGTCTTTTCGTTCGCCTTGCATTCACTCTCTTCGAGTCTATCCGAAAACTTGAAACAACCCTCACACCCGCAACGCTATCCTTCTCAGTAAATTCGCAAATATCATCAACAACATCCTGTTGCTGTTGTTTAGCCAGATTCTTCCTCCTCGTGATGTTCGCTAAGTCCTCCTGCTGGCCGCAAGAATCCGACGAGGACACCATCTCTTGGTCCACTTTACCAATCACCACGTGTCTTGCCACTATTCTCCGTTCCTCCGACACTTGCTGCACAGCTGCCCGATACTTCTTCAAAACTTCTGCTAACTCTTCTTTATTTTCTTCCAATTGCGACAGTAGCTCAGTTCGTTCGCGACTAGCTACATTAACACGATCTTCTGCTTCGGAACGTTGCCGCAGTACTTCCTGCAACGAAGCCTGCGTCTCATTGGGTTCTTGCTCCAGTGCCTGTTTCGCTTTAACTGCAACTGCTCTAGCGCATTCTGCATCTTCTAACTGGTTCTTCAGCTGTCGTAAAGCTGCTTTACCCGTCGAGTCACCTTTCGATCTCTCCAGCATCGTTTGAGCGTCTCTTAGCAATGCTTTGGTTCTCTTCAAATCTCTTTTTAGCCTATGTTGCATGTCCTTAACGTGTGACAAATCTATCTCACTCGCCTGTGTCTCTACATCTATCTTGAGGACTTCCGGACACTCATCGGGATTTTCGTCCTTTATTCTACTAATAAAAAATTCTCCCCCTTTTATACTTATTTCAACAGTGTCCAAAAAGTCTGCGCCAATAATAAGCGAATGTTGCATCACTGTGTCTGGAACTACGTGTATGGTTATACAGTACGACTCATTGTCTATAATAATGTTCGTGGAAAATTTCCCGAGCGTAAAATTCCTTCCGTAACCGACACCGCCAAATCCAACGATTTCCCGACTTAATCTGGGCGCTCCGATTTTCACATGCTGATCTGCTCGCATTAGAGTCAGCTCACTACCGGTGTCTATCAACGCGCTCAATTCGAAATTTTCCATCTTAACATCCTTACCACGCCTTGTTTTTAACGACCGAAACACGCTGTAAACTTTTTTTGAGGGCTCACCCAAATTGTCGCAACTTGATGCGATGTGTCCGTACTCCCTACATTTGAAGCATTTAGGTCCTCTCGACTTGCTCGGACACTCCGCACACACGTGCTCCGCATCACCGCAATTGTAGCATCGCGTCTTCCTCGCATCTCCAGATCGACCGGGTTCCTTGTTCCTCTCGGTTTCGGACAGCTTCGCCACCGGCTTTACCCTGTTACTCTTCGGCTCCTCAAATTTCGTCCTCATCTCCATATCTCTTTTTATCGCTTCGTAGCGCCTGAAACGCTCTTTTAATTGCTCGATATTCCTGGCTCCGTATAGCACAGTCTTGTTCGCGACCTCGTCGGGAATGCCTTGAATAATGTAGTCTATCAAGGATTGCGTATCAACCCTTCCTTGTTTTGCAATCCCGCACATGTGATACATATATTGTTGCAGACTCTCATCTGCTTTCTTCTTTCTATGGTATAACTCGCGATGTATCTGTTGGTCGCTTACTACATTTTCAAACTCATTCCTCAACGCCTTTTTTAGCTTTGCCCAGGACTTCGCGCATCGTTCTTGTCGTACGAAGGCCTGAGCGGAGCCTGCGAGTAATTTCTTAGCATAGGCCACCATGTGGGCGTCTGACCAACCCCACACTTCTGCCATTTCCTCGAAGTCTTCCACCCACTGATTTACACTCAGCAGATCATCCCCGCTGAATTTCTCTAATGAGTCTTCTACGTCTTTAAGACTCAACATCGAACCGACGCATACCTTCTGGTGATACTCATCGCGGTCCTGATACACCGCTCGCGTGCCTCTCCTGTATTCTCGCGCGCCTTGTTTATCGTCCTCGCCTTCACTTTCGTCGGAGCTCTCTTCTTCCGACGATACATCGTTCCCTTCTAGGGCCGCCTGTAGCCGCGCGCGTAGTTCGGATTTTCTTCCCGTTACCTTCAACCCCAAGCTAACGAGACGCGCTCTTAGCTCTTTCGTCCTCAGCTTCTTGAGCGTCAAATCCTCTTCACCCGACAATCGTTCGTCTTCAACGTTTGCCTATTCTTTTCTTTTCTACTCCCGCACAAATAGCTCCGTCAAATCGTGTCGTTTCTCTGTCTTATTCAATCCCGGCTGAGCCCCCACTTGTAATATCGGAATATATTAAAGGTGTAATTTTGTCCGATTAATTATGATTTATTAATAATGGATTGAAAATACAGATATTAGTTAGACAGAGAAACGATGTTTGATTAACAGGAAAACTAAATGCAACGCTCGTATTTACAACAAATAACTTGACAACTATTTGGTAACTCTCTCTCTCTCTCTCTCTCTCTCTCTCTCTCTCACTAGCAACTCTACACTCGACAACATTCGCAACTCAATTCTAACGACTCTATGCTTCGACGTCTCCATCAACTCTGACCCTCGCCAATGCACTCCTGCTCGGTCGTGCTCGCTCTTGCACTCCTGCTCTCGTCCTCTCTCTCTCTCACACACACACACACTTTTCGGCTCACATACTCTGGCCTCTCGATTGCCACTCCTTGAAATATGAAACCGTACTTCTGTTTTGACGCTGCTTATCTTTTCTCGCGTCACTGTTACTAGGCGCTCTTGGATGTAAACAAACCACAAAAAGACGGCGTACACGGTGTTTTCTAATTTCAGCCGATCTCCAATCAAAGCTATTCTACGATATTACAATTGTTATATCAATAATTTCATTACAGTAATAGGACGCTTGATTCATAAATATTATAGGAATGCTAAAGGCAAAATACGAAAAGTTTAGAATTATGAACATAGTGTACAGTTAAAATTTTCTGCAGCAGTAATCGATAATTATGTGGAAGTAATAATTAAGAAATTTATTTCATTCGATATCTAAGACCAAATAACAATACTTCTTAAATTATAGCAGCGATATCGAATATGAAATTGTTTTCAATTCAATTATCAACTAAAATTATAGTAAAATAAATATAGATAATAATAATAAAGAAATATAGAGAGACAAAATATATGTAATAAAAAAGTTAGTAGCATCTCCTAAATATTTATTGTGAAAAACCTATTGACTAAGTACAACTATGATACAGAGAAGTAGGTATAAGTATATATTTTTTTTTAATAACCACTGCTGCAGGGCACAATTTTTTCTTCTCTAGGTCTTGGCTGATTTTGTGTGCTATCCGATGATATTGTTCTGTTGAATGTCGCTTCCGAAAACCGAATTGATAATCTGACGTTATATTCGAATCCTCGAAAAAGGAATGAAGTCGTCCGATTAGCATATTCTGAAAGAGTTTGGATAAATTTGACGGAAGAGCGACTGATCAATTTGAATTTGCTCGATGGATTGGCTTCCTTGATTTAAGAATAAGAGTAATGAGTGACAATTTCTAAAGCTTTGAATAATATTTAAGGGGAAGGACTGCGTTAAATATGATAAATATGACAAGTCCTTAAGGGGATGTCCTGAATTAGAATGTTCTAAAATAGCGTCTTTTTGTGATATTTGTTAGAAGGGAAAGAAAGAAACAAAGTTATTGAATTTCGAGGTATGGTTTTCTATATATTTAACGAGTACAAAAAGTTTTGTTAAGTAAAAAGAAAAATTATAATAGATTTCTAAGCCTATTTCATGGGCTGCAGTTTTCAATCGGCGTGAAAGATCCACCTTGAAATCCTTGACTGAAACGAAAAACCAAAAAAGGATTAAATTATTCTATATATATTTTTCTTCTCGATGAACTAAAAAAGTTCGTCAAGAAGTTCATTTAAATAATCATTATAGCACCTTAAAGTCTATTTTTTCTTTTTAAAAAACACATTTTTTTTAACCCGTCAAAATTTGTAAGTTCGCGCTATTTTCTGCCTTCTTTTTAGTTCTGCAGTCTGCTACAAGTAGTATACCAATAACTAATTTTTTCTGCGTTAGTTTTACTCATATTGTTAAGAACGATGGAAATAAAATAATAAGAAGAGCCTATCACAAGGGACGTTGGAACGTGTACGCAAATGAATAGTTAATTGCATGAAAATTCTTAATTAAACTCTTTGCATTAAATACTTTCACGTGACATTCCTTTTCTATGAGAAAAATTTGAATTGATACTAAATAAATAAGGTTTTAGCGTGGATAATGATTCTGATGTAACTATTTTCATTCGTACAACTCATATGTTATTTGTAATTGTTTTTAAAATGATTTCGAAAGTTAATAGAAAGTTGTATACGTTTTTATTTTATTTTCTGATTTGAATTTGTACAAAATTTGTCAAAGGAATTATCTTCTTTGTCGAAACTGAAAGATTAAAATATAGCACCTGTCCATTCCTTAAAAATTAATTTACATACAAAATGATACTCATACATACATATCTGTATTTATCATATTTCTTAATTATTTTACTGTTTCGTTATGGTACATTTCAGTTTTTGTATTAGACATCTTTAAATTAATTGCAAAATGCTATTACTAAAATATTCATTACTGTTCTGCAGACATATTCAATTGTAAAACGAATAAAGCACGACTTGATCTTGTCTAATCTCTTTTTCACTCTTTCTTTCTACAAATTTAATTTTTTTTCCATTCAACTTGCGTCTACTGATTCAGGTATCTACATTCCTTTTTCACAGCGATCAAATGTATTGCTTTTGAGTTCCGATTATATTGTGACAGTTTACTTACCGTGAAGAAATATCAGGTCTCGTTCCGATAGCTATACATTGGGTTGGCAATTAAGTCATTGCAGATTTTGTCATTAGGTGCTGGTATTCGGTCTTATCCGGTGTCAGGACCGGTACACTTCAAAACCGATGAGCTAATGACGGACACCCACCAGACGGCAAGGGAGTGCACGCGGCAGCAGGGGGTCAGGGCCCAGACCCAACACCCGGGGGTCCTCCCTACTTCGTAAGATAACCACTTGTGTAGGGATGCGGCCGAGTTGTAAGAGCTCCAGTCTTTGAAAGTCACGGCTGGAGTTCGGAAGTAAACTGTCATTAGTGTAAACAAGATGTTAGCAAATAAATTCTCTCTTTTTTTATTTTCATCTTCCATTTCTTTTTTCACTTTACGTGACACCGGCTTCGGCGAACCTCATTGCATCTAAATCTTGTTTTAAATGCATTTAAATGTTCTTACTGGCTATTTTACTGGATATTCCTTAAAATTTTTTCTTTGTATGATATTTCCGATAATTATATCACATCATATCACATTATATCACAATCTCCAGGTATTTTTCCGCACTTTCATTTGCCCATTCCCTTTTCTCCTTCTCTTCTTCTTTCTTTCCCTCATTTTTTTATGAGTCTGGTCCCCCTATTTCTATTTCTAACGGCACGTGGTCCGACTCTGTTCTTTTCCTACTTTCATGTCGATTATTTCTTTTGTCGCCACCTGATTGCCAATCTATTACTGAGTTTCCTCTCTCCCCGATATATGTCCACTCCTCTCCTTCTTAATCTCTTCCATTGATTATCATCCAGCCTCTCTCTTCCAGGTACTTCAACAGAGTTCTTCCTTCCATGTTTATCGTCATGTCTTTTGATCGCCTGTTTTCTTCTTTCCCTAGATCCTCGTTTATCGGCCCTCCCTCTTCTCCTTCTTTCTGCCTTCCAATCAACGCAGATGATCATCACTTCCTCCTCTCTTCCGTCTACTCTTTCCTCTATTTCTTTACATGTCCCTTTTGGGTCTTGATTATAAACCATCATTACCCTATACGTCTTATCATTGTATACTATTTTTCTTTCCACTATATTATTACTTATTTCTTTGTAATCTATTTCTCTCAGTTCCTTATTTATACCCGTTATTATTCCCCCTTTGCTCTTCCTTTTTTCCTTACTCTCATTGCTGCCCTGCATTTCCTGTCGAATTCTTTGGGTAGTCTATATTTCAGTTTTTCCCAATTGTCTTCCTATATCTATGTATTGCGTGAGCTTGACCACGTCGAATTTCTTCAAATATTCCCACACCTCCTTGACCTTACTTATTAGCCCTGCCACATTCCAGAAGCACATTTTCATCCCCTTTGTAGCCCCCCTCCTCTTTTCCCTTTTTTCATTTTTCATCCCCTCTCTTTCTTTTTTCCTCCAGCCTCTCTTCATTTTCGTTCCACTTGTACCATCTGTTTTCTATTTCTAGTTCCTTATATTCCATCCTCACATCTTCGCCCTTTTCCCTTCTTAATCTAGTTATCCTTCTTATTTGTTGCTGTAGCTCAATTTCTTTTCTTGTCAGATCGTCATCTATATATACCCCCTCCTCCAATTTGCTTTGTTCCTTCATTATCCTCATTTTTTCCTCCACTGATTTCATCGTCGCCACTATTATTGTGTCTTTGTCCCTCACCCTTATCATAGGGCAACCACTATACCTGAAACAACCAACAGACAAACAAAAACAGTTCCACTAGACATCCTCGAAAAAATTAGAGAAAAAAGAAAAGCGGAAGCAAAATGGCAAAAACACAGAACAAAAGAAAACAAAAAACACCTAAACAAACTCGCAAAAGAAATAAAAAACAAAATAAAAGAGCACAACAACAACGAGTTCACAAAGTTCATCGAGTCACTATCTGCACACGAGAACTACAACTACTCCCTATGGAAAGCCACAAAAAAAATAAAGAAGACAATAAAAATGGTCTCAGCAATCAGAAGAGCAGATAACACATGGGCAAGAAGCAACGAAGAGGAAGCTGAAGAATTTTCCAACCACCTATGCAACACATTTACCCCACATAATACCAACAACAGCAACCACAATAGTCATACGGACGAGGATGCGCTAACCAGTAGTATATCAACTGACAATCACTACACCATACCCAAAGCAACAGCACAAGAAATCAGAAACATAATTGAGAAAACAAAAAATAATAAAGCACCGGGAATCGACCTAATTAACGGCAAAATCTTGAAAAACCTTCCGCCAAAAGTGATAAGAGAAATCACGATAATAGTTAACGCAATACTAAGAATACAATACTTTCCACAAACTTGGAAACTGGCACAAATCATAATGTTACCCAAACCAGGCAAGGACCCACACGATACCAAATCATACAGACCAATCTCATTACTTCCTGTGTTCTCTAAGATACTAGAGAAAGTAATTTACGACCGCATAAAACCTATAATAGAGAAGAATCAATTAATACCGGATCACCAATTCGGATTCAAAAACAAACACTCCACAATAGAACAAACGCACAGACTCGTCAATGAAATGTTACAGGCGCTGGAAACAAAACAATATTGCACGGCACTCTTTATGGACATCGAAAAAGCATTCGATAAAATAAACCACAATAGCCTACTTCAATCAATCAGAAAACAGTTCCCGGAGCAGATATACCAATTAATCAAATCATACCTAAGCAGGAGAACCTTCATAGTAAAAATCAAAGACACATACTCTGAAGTTAAAGGAATCAAGGCAGGAGTTCCGCAAGGAAGCGTCCTAGGACCAATTTTATACACATTATACACGGCCAACATACCAACAACTAACAATAGTAAAATATTGACATTCGCGGATGACACAGCTGTACTAGACAGGCGCACTAACCTTGCAGCAGCAGTTACATTACTACAAGAACACATCACAAAAATAGAAAAGTGGTTTCAAACAAAACAAATCAAAGCAAACCCCGAAAAATGCAAACACATTACATTCACACTGCGAAAACAGAAACCACCAAACATTGTACTAAACGGCACACACATAACACAAACAAGGCAAGTCAAATACCTAGGACTCCACTTAGATACACGACTCACACGGAAATAGGATATCAAATCAATGACAGACAAAATACAAACAGCAAGGAGACAAATGCATTGGCTAACAAGTCGAAAATCCAAATTAAGTATAGAAAATAAATTAAAAATATACAAAACGATCATAAAACCAATCTGGACGTACGGAATAGCACTATGGAGGACAGCAGCAATGAACCATATAAACAAAATAGAGACCGTACAAGCTAAAATTCCTAGAACAATAGTAAACTCCCCATGGTACGTTAGAAACGAGGATATACGGAAGGATCCGGGAATACCAACGGTCAAAGAGGAAATTAGAAGACACGCAGGAAAATATAAAGAAAGAATAGGAACACACCCAAACCGGCTAGCTGTGGAAACGATCAACACGTCAAACATAGACAAAAGACTTTTTTTTTTTTTTTTTTTTTTTATTTATTTGTTGAAATTACAATCAATTCTCGCGTTGAGAATTTTCAGTAATTTTTCTGGCGTGGCGCAGTGACATGGCTGTTTATTTACAATAAGTTAATACTTATTATAGATAGATATAATTTATAATCTATGTTACGACGCCTAAAACATCTGCACGCCAGCCCGCGCGACCGGACAACAACCGACCTGCGTAACGGCACTTCGACCCTCAATAAACCTAAGGACCCACCATAACTTTCACTTCCCTGCATTGTTTCGCCATATGTCTTCAATCCGATTGTCTTGAAGAATTGCTAAAACCTAAAAATATGCTCGAAACACAGTCGGTTTTAGAGGTGTCCTTGGGTTTATTAGTCGCCTTTAAAACACGGAGAAAGCGGGTATGCACCCATTAGGAAAACCCGAATAGCCCTGTAATAAAACAGGCTAGGTTTTCTCATACACACAGTCATTTACGCACCACGATGGTAGAAGACTCCCTACTCATCCCTTCGAGCAGTAGTGCAGCATGACCAATCGACACCGCGGTTCGTTACCCTCACTTTTCCTAACGAAAGTGGGACCAACGAATCCGCGTTCTTTAGGCACAGGGGCACACCCACACCGAACTTTCTTCCGTATTAAACAAAAGAGCGACAAACAGTCTACCACCTAAAGCCTAACGCGACAGTCTACCAACTAACGCCTAACGCGACGGTCTACCAGCTAACGCCTAACGAGACAGTCTCCCAACTAACGCCTACGCGACGGTCTACCAGCTAACGCCTAACGAGACAGTCTACCAACTAACGCCTAACGCGGCAGTCTACACATAGAGCGAGAGTCGCATACTTCACGCACATCTTTTGTCGGTTCTCGGTGGTAGAACATACATCTTCTCTCCTCAACATATCATAGGGCTAAGTCCATTGACACATTAATTCCATTAGAAGAGCCCTGCTCTAGCGTACATATCTATCGCATCTTCGTGCGACAAGTTGTTAACTATTTATTTCTCTATGTCAGTGTAACTAAGTGTTGGGAAATACATACTTTATAATACTGTGAATCCCAGTGTTATACCAACTCAATCACCCCTCATTATCTCAACGGAAATCAGGGGATCGATCAATTCGTGGTGTCGATTGTTATAATCGTAACGGGGATTTACGACCCCCGTTGACGACTCTCCTCGCGAGTACGTCTCCCCGCGATTGGTCGAATTTACAATCTATGAGTATTATAAGTAAGTGCATATGCTTGATTTGGATAATTAAATGAATCTAACGTTTAGGTCTAGCGGGTAGTGCCTCTTCAGCCTGCGAATCTGGTCCGTCGTATCGAGTAGTCCAGTGATTAGGGGGTTTCGGTGTTTGTTGATTCTTTTGCTGTATCTGTTGCTATATTTTGCTATTTCCTCTTTGACGGTGGGTATCTTGAGGTCGCGGTGTATTGTTTCATTGGTTACATACCAAGGTGCGTCAATTAGGGATCTTAGCGTTTTCGATTGAAAGCGTTGGAGTATTTCAACGTTGGAGTTACTTGCTGTTCCCCATAGTTGGATTCCGTAGGTCCAGACAGGTTTTATTACGGTCTTGTAGAGGGTAATTTTATTCTGTAAATTTAGTTTGGAGCGTCGGCCCGTGAGCCAGTAGAGTTTTTTTAGTTTGTCCTTTAGTTGCTTCCTTTTATCTGAGATGTGTGTCTTCCACGTTAGTCGCCTGTCCAGGGTCATGCCCAGGTATCGGACTGTGTCCCTGCTAGGAACTGTTGCATTGTTGATGGTGACCTGGGGGCAGGTTTGTTTTCGGAGCGTGAAGGTTACATGCGAGGATTTCTTTTCGTTGACTTTGAAGCCCCATTTGTGAAACCACTTTTCCATGGAGTCGAGACTTCGCTGGAGAGTGGATGAGGCTATTACCGGGTCTGCGTGGGAAGCTAATAGCGCTGTGTCGTCTGCAAATGTCGCTATTGTTATGTCGTTTGATATAGGTAGGTCGGCAGTGTAGATGGAGTACAGTAGGGGTCCGAGGACACTACCTTGGGGTATGCCAGCTTCTATTGGGAATGTTGCGGAAGTGGCGTCTAGGTATTTAACCATGAATTGTCTATTGGTTAGGTATGATTTTAGGATGGAGAAGTAGGGGTGGGGTAGGATCTTTTTAAGTTTGTATAGTAGCCCTTCATGCCATACTTTATCGAATGCCTGTTGGATGTCTAGGAAAACCGCTGAGCAATATTTTTTCTTTTCGAGTGATTGACTGATCGTATGCGTTAAGCGGTGGATTTGCTCTACTGTAGAATGATGTTTTCGGAAGCCGAATTGGTGATCTGGGAGTGTTTTCAAGTTCTCTAGGATTGGAAGGAGTCGGTTCGTGAGCATCTTCTCGAATAGTTTGGACAGGGTAGGTAAAAGACTGATTGGGCGATAGGAGCAGGTTTCGTGTATCGGTTTACCGGGTTTAGGGATGAGGGTAATCAATGAGATTTTCCAAGCCTTAGGATAGTGTTCCAGGCGAAGGATAGCATTAAAAATCGATGTGATGAGTGCTATCCCTTTTGTGGGAAGTTCCTTGATTGCTCTATTGCCTATTAGGTCGTGTCCTGCTGCTTTCTTGGGGTTAAGGCGACTGATTGTTTCTATAGTCTCAGCAGAGGAGAAGGGTTCGATAGGAGGGGACATTTGGAAGGGGGTGTGTAGGTATTCAGTAACGTCCGCGGCGGCTTGGGGGGAATGGGGTTTGAATACTTTTGACAAGTGTTTTGCAAACAGGTCGGCTTTTTCTATAGGGCTTCGCGCCCATCCACCTTGCGGACGGCGGATAGGTGGGATTATTTGTGGGGGGCGTGTGAGTTTCCTGGAGGCCTTCCATAGTGAGTAGTTGGTGTCGGCTGTGGGCGATAAGCTGGCGAGGTATTTATGGAAACAGTCGTTTTTATAGTTGGTTAAGGTTCTGGTTAGCTTTCTAGTTGCGTTGTTAAGTTTTCGTTTGTCCTCCGGTGTTCTGTGGGTCTGCCATACTCTTCTTAGTCTACGTTTTTCTGCTATTTTTTTTAGTATGAATTGTGGATATTCTTGTTTGCTGTTGGTTGGCTTTGTCGGTGTGGAGAGGCGGATTGCGTTTATTATGCTCGTGTTTAAGTATTTCGTGGCTGCTTCGATATCTTCCTTTGTTTTTAGTGGGGTGAAGGCTGAGGTTGAGTGTGTAAAGACTTCTCTGAAGAGCTGCCAGTTGGTGTGTTGGTTGTGAATGGAGCCATTAGGTGTACTCTCGATGATTGTTGAATTGACTGTTGCTATCACGGGAGAATGATCAGAGGAGAGATCGGCCGAGGAGTTGATCTGGACGTGTCTTGATGGGATATTTTTAGTTATGAAGAAGTCGAGAAGGTCGGGTATTTTGTTGGTGTCAGTGGGCCAGTATGTGGGTTCGTATGTGGTGAGGTAGTTGAGGTTGTTGTTTATTATGCTGTTTAAGAGGTTTTTGCCTCTTGCTGTAACCAGTCTGCTGCCCCATTGGATGTGCTTGGCGTTATAGTCTCCTCCAACTATGAATCTGTTGCCCAGGGTGTCCAGGAAGTTATCAAAGTCTTCTTTGGCGATGGAGTGTCTGGGAGGACAGTATACTGCTGAGGTGGTGATTGAGCCATGACAGTCTTCTATTGCTACGTTTGTTGCTTGGAGGTAGTCTTTCTGGAATGGTGGGAGTTCGTAGTGCTTAATACTTGCTTTGATTATTATTCCGGTGCCACCGTGGGCCTTTCCGCTGGGGTGTTGGGTATGGTAGAATTTGTAACCATTTATTTTCAGGTAGCTCTTATCGGTGAAGTGGGTTTCCGATACGAGCATTACGTCGATTTGCTGGTGTTTTAAGAAGAGTTCTAGTTCACGTTTGTGTTGCGCTAGACCGTTGGCGTTCCAGAGAGCTATGCGCCTTGGTTTTATTTTGAGTCGGGGCGTGCTAATTTTTCCACGATGAGTGTTAGTAGCGATAGCAAGTGATTTATTTGCTCCGATTGTTTCTCTATTAGCTTTTCGAGCCTTGAGGAGTTGTCTGCGTTTGGTGGGTTGGGGACACTGTTTTGGGGAAGGTTCCTTTGGCTGTTCGGGTTATTTTGGATGCCTTGTACTGCTTGGGCATAGGAGGTTGAGGTGGAGATGAAATTGGTAGGACTGGGTGTTTGGTTGGTTGAGGGGGTTGGGGTAGTCGTGAATTTCGGCGGGCTGGGTGTTTGGTTGGATACCTCTTTTGCTCTGAGCTTAGGGTACCTGTTCGTGTATAGTGTTTTATATGCTGGGCAGCCTTTGTAATTGGCAGGGTGGTCCCCTTGGCAGTGGATGCATTTCGCTGGGGTTTCCGGTGATTTGGCGCACTGGTCAGTGGAGTGAGAGCCTGCGCATTTAACGCAGCGGAAAGTATGGTTGCAGTATTTCTGCGTATGACCGTACCTTTGGCACCTTTTGCACTGCACTATTTCTTTTTTCACGAGCGGTGGTTCGATCTTTACTATCGCGTTCATTAGGCGACTGATGTTGTAGATTTCCTTATTGTTCGGTTTTTGTTTAATGTCTAGGAAGAATAAGGATAACGGGTCTTTCGAGACTCTATGCCTTATATTACTTACGTTGATGACTTCGTGGCCGAGTTTTGAGAGTTCGTATTTTAGTTCGTCTATGTCTGCTGAGTGGTGTATGTTTCGTAGGACCACCCGGAAAGGCCTTTCCTGTTTGAGTTGGTAGGTGTGGAAGTTGGCGTTCAGGGTCCTGAGTGTCTTGGTGAGTTTTCTGTAAGCTTCTGGGTTCGTCGGTAGTATTTTCACCTTGTTGTTGCTTATCTTAAGGTTATATTCCTCCTTGCTGGTTTCTCTCTCTAGGGACTTGATCATTGTCTGTATGTCAATGACGTCGTCCACAAATATTGGTGGGGGAGGGGGGATTCTCTGTGAGTGTTGGTTTGGTGGCGGTTCTACGATTTCCATGGCGTCGTTTGAGGATTCCAATACGGCGAACCTGTTGTGTGTGTTTATTTGCGTTGCTGGTTCTATTTTCCTTTTCTTTGTAGTGTTAGCGTCGTTAGTGCGGAGAGTTCTGCTGCACTTCTGCCACGGGGGGGGGGGGGGGGGTAGCACGGGGTAGCTGCGAGTCTGCTCCGGAGAGCCTGGTCGCGGTTGCTGGGCCATCATCGAGCTAGTTAATTGGGAATGAACAACTAGTCGTGAGGCTGTGAGGCTAGTATTCGGGTTGGGGTTAGGTGCGTGGGATTTTCTTCACCCTAGAGGGTAAGGGACACTTAGCTGCGTTCTCTTTCGACGGTTGGGCGACACGTGTTGTTTTCGAACTACGCTGGGCACTAGAGACACGTCTGCACGCTTCGGCACTCCACAGCGAACGAGACAAAAGACTGAAAAGGAAACACCCAGCAGACCTCACAAAGGACACAACCTGACAAACACGAAGAGGGTATCCCACTGGGGGTAGCCGCCCGCATGATAATCAAACAGCCAAAAAATTCTACCAAATGTACAAATCGGACAAATAGTGAATGTGAACAATTAAAAAAAAAAAGAAAAAAACTGAAGTCATCGACAGCGTGTAGACAAAAGTCTGCGACGAAGACAGACTATAAACAGTAGAAGCGATGTTGGCTTCGGGGTTTTTCAGTTATTACTGAAACTTCCGTTATTACAGTTATCCGTAACTTTTAACAAATTTTATAGAAATTCAAATTCTATTCTATTCAATTCTGTTAACTTTCGAAATCATTTTAAAAACAATTACAACTGACATATGAGTTATATGAATGAAAGTAGTTACATCAGAATCATTATCCACGCTAAATCCTTATTTATTTATGATCAATTCAAATTTTTCTCATAGAAAAGAAATGACACGTGAAAGTATTTAATACAAAGAGGATAATTAAGAATTTTCATGCTATTGACCATTCGTTTGAGTACACGTTCGAACGTTCTTTGTGATAGACTCTTCTTATCATTTTATTTACATCATTCTTAAGAATATGGTTTTATTGGTATATTACTTGTAGCAGACTGCAGTAAAGTACATAGAAAAATTTAATACAAAGTAAAGAATTATATATATGTCGGGTTTACATTAGAATTAGGGTTAGGGGCGTGAAACTAATCTTCGTTTGGGTTACACGTTGTCGTTATGCAATAGAGAAGACATTGACTAGTGCAAATACGATTATTATAGAACCGGACAAGTAACCGTGGTAGTTAGGTACTCGAGAAACTAATGACAATGATCCTAGGTTCAATAACGAATCCGCGGTCGACGGGATGATAGATGAACGTACTCACAAAATCTAAGTCGTGTGTGTAATGTTCCCTGGTCGTAAGGGGTTACTCTTTTTCATCGATGAGATCGCGAGCGGGAATGACTTTCCCGTCCCGATGATGCCACAGAGGAAAACTATATTGGGGTGTGTCTAAGGACACGAGATCATAGGATTCGTCGAGAAAAGCCTTCGTTTAGAAAGTAAGGGAAATTGGCGTTGCTGCTAATTGGTCAATTTCCATATCGGTGGTTAGAAAGAAATGCTAGCCGCCCTCGAGGGAAAGTTGCTAGTGGGAGACGCCGTTCGTTGAAAAATAGGTCTCCCCTATTTTCCCGTAGTTGGGACAAGGCTGTTTGTCTGTTTCAAGGACTTTAGTTGACTAAATCTTAAGATTTATAACAGGCCCTCGATCTAGCTGAACATGTACTGCGGAGACGCATCGACATCTGGCAATCATCTTACTCGAAGAATAGGGTCTGCGTGTGGCGAGCTACGGGACAGAGACCGTCGGAATGTTTACTGTCGAGTGTTACAACTATTTCCTTTTTAAGGAGAGCTATAGAATTATTCCATGCCTTTGTTAAACAAAGCATTCATCCCGTGACCGTGGCTACGTTCGGCGACTGACTGTCGCCTCGAGCCCAAGCTCATTATCACAACTCTCGAACAATTACAATCGGATTGAATAACTACAATTGTTTAATTACAGCTATAGTAGACTCTAGGTTACAATGTTGCGGGATTAACCAAAATTCCAAAGACTCCGGTGTCCTTTCATCTCCGACATATATTTACTAAAAGTTTCGCGTATTTTTCTAAATTACAGTCCTGAACTATAAATAGTTATCTGTAAATTCAAATTCCAGCCTAAAATAACATTTTTTTTCCAAACTGTCTCTTCTCCAAATCTTATTCGTAACACCATGTTACTTACAATAATTTTCTTAACTTATTCAAGCTATTGTCACGTAAAATAACAAAGAAATAAAAAAAGAAATTTAAGATGAAAAAATAAAAAAAGGAAACTTTATTTTTTTCTGGCACCTGGTTTACAATTTACTTCCGAGCTCTAGCCGTGACTTTTGAAGATTGACTCTTACGACTCGATTTCCGATCGGATTCGGTTATGTTTCTTTTGTTAACACTCTCTTGTCACGTAATTTTTGAGGTTAGTTGATGAAAATAAAAAGTAGCTGAGTCGTAACACAACTATCGTCTTTATTTCACGGCACAGGTTTACATAGATTGGAGAGATGTTCACTGTTCGATAGTTTTATCTATTTCTCCCCAGGTGCTTCCGTCTCATTACGGAGGAAAGCTCGGCGTGGGTGCGCCATTTTTAATTAACAACGCGGATTCGCTGTTCGCACCTTCCGTTAGGAAATGTGAGGGTAATGATCCACGATGCTAATTGGTTATAAGTCATGAAGATAGGAGGAGAAAGCCTTCTTCCAGCGCGGCTAGTAGGTAACATTGTTTATGGGAAAAACCAGCTTTTTCGTTAGTCGAGTATTGGGTTTTTCCCATTAAGTAACTACCTGCTTTCCCGTAATTAGTAAGGACGTATAACAACCTAAGGGCTGTTTCAAGGACCATCCATAAACAGATAGCAGAAATAATAAACTTAAAAAGTTTAGGCTTATGGTGGGTCCTTGGGGTAATTGAGGGTATGGACTGAAGACCTGCATACATTCTGCCTCTAATATGAAGCGACGTTACACTATATCCCCACTATCCTAGAGTTTGTTAGGCGTCCGCGACTGTTGCCACGCACGCCCTCCACTCAAACATTCGACGGAAGCACTGTTGGGATATTGATGGTTCATTGGGCACTCCGCTTCGGCGATATACATTGTTGCCGAGTGCCAACACATCTTTATCTCCGGTCTTGAACTGAGCTGGTCGTGACACTATCGTAACGTCGACAAATATCTCCAACCGACTCAAGAAACCCGAATCGCCTGCCACGCGACACCAACTCCCAAAACAAAGGAATGTGAATTCGGCACGCAGGTATAAGATAAACGAACATCTAGAAGGGCTGGGTTTTGATCGAGGCTTCAGTCTTTCGGTAAAAAGTTTCTTTTTATAAATTGGTTCGTTAATTATTTTGTTTTATTTTATTTATATTATCATATATTACTTTATTTCCTTTTATTTTATTTTGTTCTTTTTATTTCATTTATTTATTTTATTTCATCAACATAATTTTCGTATGCCCTAAGAAAGCATAAATTAATCAATGCAAATATTGTAATTATATATAAGAAATTATAATCTGTGAGCACTCTAATTTTAAAGCTATTGGATTGGATCATTATAACTAATATTTTATTGATCTCCGGCATTTCAGTCAATATCACACCACTATGTTATTATTATTATAATATTATGTTATTATATAGTTATTATTATATTAAAACTGTTTTGTGAATAACCGCTAAAAAAAGGTACACATTATACAGTTGATTATCGAAATCATTACAAAGTCACGTAGTATCTAAACACCCGACACAACACTTAAAACTCGTTTGTCGGAAGGTAGCGGCATTGTTGTCAATGATATTAGCATAGTGGTCTGTGCTATGTGTATCAACACAAGCGTCGGACGCGTGTATCGGCTGGTGTAGCTATGTAGTGGTGCAGGCAGGCGATCAATTTTACCCAATAATTCCGATTTAAGACTCAGACTGCGGATTTCAGACGCAACCGCGTAAGGCGCGGCTATACAGCTAAGGAAATTCCATCTTTAGACAATAGGACCCTGTCTAACACTCTTTCCAGGAAAAGCGTGCTCAGATTGCAAAATACCTCACAACAAAAAAAGATCAGGAAAGTCAGTTAGATATAAAGGGGCATTCCAAGCGTTAGATGAGATTATTTTCAATAAAAAATGAATTTTTAATCAATATCCAAGTGTGTTACGTTGTATATCAATTGTATAAATAACAAAAAAGGATTAATATATCCTCTCAAACTTTGCACGCTGCACAAAAATACAGAACACATTTACTCGAAATATATTCTAATAGAGTTTTATTCGCTCGAAAGGAAACAAAAGATTTTGTCAACATTTCTTAAACATGATCGAAATTGATTGCAATATACTTGCGTCTGCAGTTTGCTACTAGAACAGACGATTGTCAAACATGTACTTACGTACGTTTAAGGCGGATCGTATTGTTGTGCCTTGGAGTGACAACGTTGTTTTGCTTTGCTAGGTCTAAAGGTAAACAAATGCCGAACAAAACATTATCGCTGTTCTTTCTAATCGTCATCCGTATTTACATTTGAACTTTTTATAATGCCATCGGTCGGTACGAATAGACGAGCGTCCTTTCTAGGACGATCATTATAACGAATCATTATAACAGGTCATACAGTGGAATAGCAAGCGTAGAATTGAACGGTAACATTGAGCGAGCGACGATTACAACCGGCATACACTATCTCTCTCTGTACTTGTATTTAAAGTGATTTGAATATACAGTGACTATTACAATTTTATCACGTAGAATAAACCACCTCAGCTCGTAATTTTTGGAATAAGATACGAGATGTTCCACATAATCCATATGTCGGGTTAACATTAGAATTTAGAGCCAGTAACAATTCTTCGTTTGGATTAGCCTTCGTTTTACGAAGCAAAGATTATATTTACACGTATATACAAGACTTTTACAAAGTATAATGAATATTGAGTTTAACGAATAACAAGATTAACGAATAATTAGTTTAACGAATAATAAGATTAACGAATAATATGTTTTACGCATAATAAGTTTAACGAATAATGAGTTTAATGAGCGCTATTAACAATGTTCTTGGGTTCAAACGAATCCACGGTCAACGGGATAACTCTTTACTATGCGTAGAATAATTTTAGCTATAAAATACGATTGTTGAGACGCTCGGTATAAACTGCTCGATGTGTCACTCTCCAAGGCGATGGCACGAATAGTAAATTGATTGCATTGCATTTGTTTGTTATATACTCGTTGGAAGCATCGAGAAAGTTCCAATCGCCGTTGCCAAGCAGTTTCTGCCTGGAGTTTGATTATTAATACAACGTGTGTCCCATTATATCGACCGTATCGCCGTATGCCGCCACAACCACATTTCTAGGGAGAACCATACAAACACTTCACACCTCCGTCAGGCAAAACGTCCATCCCGTGACCGTGGCCACGTTCGGCGACCAGTTGTCACCTCGAATCCAACCTCGCTATCACAAATCTCGAACAATTACAATCAGATTGAATGACAACAATTGCTTAATTACAGCTATGATAAAATCTAGATTACAGTGTTGCGGAATTATCCAAAATTCCAAAGGCTCCGGTGTTCTTTCATCTCCGACATATATATACAATATGTAATGATTTACGTGCAGTATTATACCGAGTGTCACAACAAACGTTATTTTGTGCTTCAAAATATATTCTACGTTTAACAAAGAGTTACTCCGTTGACCGTGGATTCCTTATTGAACATAAGAATTTTCATGATTTTGAAATGTGTTGTCAAGGTCATCATTCTGGACAACTTTTTTTTATACATGTTATCGCTACATGGCTTTAGTTTCCAAGATATTCGCAAAAAGCTTTAACCCTTTCGCTTCCGGTGCCGCTTATAGACGGCGACGATGTCACGTAAAATCGATACTTAGGTTGTAAGAGAAAAGAAAGCTGAGTCGTAACTCAACTATTAATTTTCTTTTATCGAACTTTATCATAACTTTGGCACTGAATCTGAGAAAAGAGGTTGTACGAGAACAGCGACTCGAACAAGAACAAGAACTGCCCGAGCTGGATGAAGTCTCGGCTTATATACACCCTGGCTTGGGGATGTTGAGGGGTTCGGTGTGAGTTCCAAAGGAGTCCGAAAGTCGGGGGTAGAGCCTTATCTCCGATGAGGACTAAGGTGCGTCGCAGCTTTGGCGTCCGACAGTCGGGAGTCGATGTGTTTTCTCTGATGGGGACGAAAATGCGTCGCAGCTCTTTGGTGTTCGAAAGTCGGGGGTCGAGATCTTATCTCTGATTGGATTGGAAAGTAATTGATATCACACGACGATCGGCACCCCATATATCAATCATACACCAGTTACACCAGTGCCATCTGTAGTCAATAATATATTTTTTCGTTACCGACAGAACATTTTCTGTTTATTTTATCGATATATTGGATTAATCGCTTCTTAAAAGTTAAAATTAAGTTGAAGTTAAAGTTTCTTACTTTTCATAATTAGTTATATTAAACATCTTATCGTAAAGTCATGTAAATATATAATATATTACCTACAATTTTGTGAGCCTTGTTACGCCACGAGGCTTACCACAGGCTGTATTTTCTAACCGTCGCTCGCGGTCCTACAGCGTTGCAGGCAGACCGTCTTATCTGCCCACCGGATCATATACAATGTATCCACGAGAGCATAGTTGTCGCCAAGCAGCGAGCTCTAGAAACGTCGATTTTTGACCGTTACGTTTTTCACACAAGAAGAGGCATACGTGATCATAGGCGCTAGCGGTGGCGTGACCCGAGCATAGTGGGGGTCGTCTTCCAAATGAGACAAAGGAATAATCGACGGGCGTTCAGTTCCTTCTGACGAGTCTAACGTGACACTTCGACAAATCTGACGAGCAAACGAATTTATCTAGAGATATCGCAAAGTCGAGTCAAATTTCTGTAACATATTCATCATATTATTGTAAAATATATTATTCTATGTTAACCTGTTAATACAGTGTAACATTCATTAAACCACCTCTGTTATCTTAACCGAAACAGGGGAACGACTATTTCGCGGCGTCGATTAACATAATCGTAGCGAGAATTTACGCCTCTCGCTAACGCGTTTTCCTAGCGACCGCGTCTCTCCGCGAACGGTCGTAACAAGCCTTTTCATATTAAACATGTAAATTATACTTACCATATTGGAGCAAAGATTGTTTTATTATTGTTTTATTCAGCATAGTTGTTATTTAAGACTTAGGAAAACATTTATACAGCAATCACGCCACTGTGCCCATGTGTGGCGCGCGCCTCCGTACAGGGAGAGCACTTAGGCGGACTGGACTAAAGCTGGAAGCTAAAGTGTTAATGCAATTTATGTTACGATTACGTTTCATTTTAGAGTAGACGGCCGCATTTTTATATAGTCCAACCTAAACTTAACCCATTGGAAAAAAAGATAATCATTTTTAATATTATGTAAATAAAAAAGGAAAATTAATTAGTTAAACAAAATGTGTTATACTTTACATAAAGTATAAAGTTCAAACCTAATTGTCTTGGAAAATAAAGCCTCAAACGAAAAAATATTATCTTATATTGTCTATTGCTTTTTCCATGTCAGTGCAAGTACAAATTGCATTACCTACACATAGCTCTTGATTCTTATCATTATGCTCTCTCCTGCAAAATATTCAGTGACACTTACAAAAACTTTACAATCAACATCATCTAATTACATCCATTTACCAATTGCACTATTAATTACTCGATATTCTGTGCGATAAATTTATACTAGGTATCCTTCAGAAATTCACCACAATTTTCTTCAAATCTACATATTTAGAAACCATTTTTCAGAAATTCAACATGATTTTCTTCAGATCTGTATTATGATTAAATTTTATTACCCAGTGCTCTAAAATGTTCCGTAAATGCTTCAAAACGATCAGTAAATATTATAAACTCAACTTACAACCATTATTACCTAATGTCTGTAATCTCACGAATATCCATAGCAGTTACTACCGACATTGCTTTTTGCGAAACAGTTGGGAAAGTACCCACAATTAGAAACTAACAGACGTATCCTTGGGACAATTTCCGATTTTCTTATCTTTTTAACTCCATCCATTTCCATATTAATCTCAGTGGTTTCCTATTTTTCTTCCACTCTAACTGCAACCCTTTTGCTTCCTTACATTGATTGTGACTAACGCGATTCGAGGTGCGTCGAAAGGGCTCCAGGTATTTCCACACAGCGTATTCTTGGATTCTCTCTATGGAAGAAAGAGAAACGAACTTTAAGACCAAATTCCGTTTACTGCGCTTCTTACAATTAATTAAAATGTTCTGTATAGTATTTTTTCATTTTTTAAAAATATGTTGAAATATGGGACTATGACAGTTGTAACCCAAATTTACAAAGTTATAGTTTAAACATTAGTATCTTACAATTATTTTAAATTGTTTTGATCAGAAATAATCATTACAATTACTCAAATTTCTTTGGTTAGAAATTCCGTCACCGATAATGATTATCAATAACTAAAAATAGTTCATTACAGTAATGGTTATCGATAACCAAAAACAATATTTATCGTTGATAATAGTTATCGGTAACCGTAGAAATGTTCATTTATAATGATTATTTGTAATCAGAACACTCGAAAATTAATATTTTTTAATCACTTAATTTTTTCAAAACATCTTTTATAATTTAGTAGGTTTTTTTTATTGCCAAGGGGAGTTAACTTTTTTTTAAATAACTTCTCTCGTAAGAATTTTGCGAATAATTGTTATTTTTGGCCACTGGTTGAAATATTCAAAGTTCTTCATATTTTTTGCCTTTTAAACAAAGTCAGAAAATCCTATGTAGCTTATAGGGATCTAGAAACAGCATGATTTATTTACTCTAATTGTTTTTTTAGATGTTTTTACCAATTTATAATGTTCCATTGCAAAGTGTCGTAAATTAAATGGTCTTGCCTTTAAAAATCGATAGGACATTTTATTGCAATACCACGTACATATGTTGTTACGAAACTATCAATTTCTTAACAAATTTTTCTAGCTTTCACTTCTATTCTTTATTTTCTCCTTACTACGTTTGTGTTTACGTATAAGTTGTACGTATAGTTAAAAACATTAATTAAATACATCTTCAGAATTTTGGATCTTAATAGCCGAAATAATGGTGTAGGAACACTAAATTCACACTTGGAATTAATATTAGAATAGTTATATATTCATTTGATAAACGATTCCAAAGATATTAATCGATACACACCTGCACGCTTCTCAGCACTTTCTTCCATACCAGACTGTTTACACAACAGTTTACATTCCTTTGTTTTCAAGACGCCGCGTTCATACATGCTTGCACACACTGATATTCACATACAAGTATCTCTACCACGCAACTAACCTAGTCTAGCACATAAAATTATACATGTCTCAATAACATGATTTCAAGTCGTTTCTAGATAAAAATGTCGTATTTCGCTCCTTTTATAAAATTAACTTTATAAAATTAATTTTATAAAATCTGAAGCATTTAATTAATTAATACATTATTATCTATTTATTTGTTATTTATTTTTCATTATCTATTACTATTATCTATGTATTATCTACCTGTACGCTTAGTTATAATTGTAGGTATAGACTGTTACGAAAAGCTGACTTAATTAAATCGAATAAAGAACAGCAAGAATCACAGGAAGAAAATGTAAAACCTCAGTTTTTTCAGTTTCGAAGTAACCAGATAAAATACTAAGTAACGATAGAAAAGGCAGTATAAGTATCAGATGGTAGTGTCTGATGTATGGCTCACACCCATTTGCATGACTGAAACATGCTTCTGTTTTCCAATAAGGGTCATTGCACATCAAATCGATCATTTTTTGACGTTGAAGTTAGGAATTTTTTTCAGTGAGGTATCATATAATTTACGTGAATTGCTCATTTCATGAAAATGGAATTCGGAAACTATTTTTGTAATCGAGTTGCTCTTTTGAAGGTTTAATGTGTAAGATTTAACATATCTAAATGACATTTCGTTCGCAATAAAGAATCAATACTTTCTGATGTTGGAAATTATAAACACATGTCTGTTAATTCTGAAAATTTTACTTCCAACTGATTTTTAAAAATTATCAAATATTGAATCCGCCTTAAACGTATGTAAGTACATGTCTGACAATCGTCTGTTCCAGTAGCAAACTGCAGACGCAAGTATATTGCAATCAAAATCTTTTGTTTCTTTTCAAGCGAATGAAACTCTATTAGAATATATTGCGAGTAAATGTGTTCTGTATTTTTGTGCAGCGTGCAAAGTTTGAAAGGATATATTAATCCTTTCTTGTTATTTATACAATTGATATACAACGTAACACGTTTGGATATTGATCAAAAATTCATTTTTGATTGAAAATAATCTCACCTAACCATTTATATCTGTGTTGAACGTGTCTCCTTTTGTACTACAAAAAAATTTTTTTTTTTTTTTTACGTGGAGGAAATCTTCATAGACACCTCTTACCACCCCTGTGCAGACGGGTAGAAGAGGTAGTGCCGGATTCTTACCGGCTAAAACCTCCACGGGCGGGGACGGTAAACCAGTGCGTGAATGTTCCTCCTCGGGCCCCTGGTGCTTATCACCAAGCACCTTTGCCAAGCGCACTCACAGAAAGTACACCCGCAACAAACGCAAGGGAGGGGCAGGCCACTTGCCTGTAGTAAAGAGAAACTTCCCTTTTTCCGTTCCTTTCTAAGTAGCATCCAATACCGAGGATTCGAACTCGCAACGCGTCGTCTTCAGCTCTGGGCCTTAACGAGCGTAGCTGGTTGTCCCGCCGAGCTTCTAGCTGATTGGAAAGTATTTGATTCTTAATGTGGCAATGTATATCATAGGAAGTATTCTAATTAGTCTCATGATGGAGATGCACATTTTTCATAGTTCTCTTAAAATACAAGGGGTAAAGTTAAATAATTCCCTCAATTAAATCATTATTATTAAATCTATTATGAAGCTCTTAACAATATATTTTTGCTGCTATTATAATTCTTGTAGTAAGAGATGGCCGTTCTAAAAGAATTCCTGCCTCTACTAATGCGCTTATTTTCAAGATGCCTAGCCTTGCGTTTTCCATCGCATTGGCAGAGATTTTATAACATATGGGATTAGCATAAGTTATAAATAGGTCTAATTAACAATTTGTAACAGAAGATTTTAACCTCAAGATGTAGGTCCGATGCAAACGATCGAATTTGCAACAAATGACCGCAACGGCAATGGGTTGGAAGAACAAGAAAATACATATATGTCAGAGATGAAAGAACAGCGGAGCCTTTGGAATTTTGGATAATCCCGCATCATTGTAACCTAGAGTCTACTATAGCTGTAATTGAACAATTGTAGTTATTCAACCCGATTGTAATTGTTCGAGAGTTGTGAGAATGAGCTTGGGCTCGAGGCGACAGCCAGTCGCCGAACGTAGCCGCGGTCACGGGATGAACGCTTTGTCTAACAAAGGCATGGAATAATTCTATAGCTCTCCTTAAAAAGGAAATAGTTGTAACACTCGACAGTAAACATTCCAACGGTCTCTGTCCCGTAGCTCGCCACACGCAGACCCCACTCTTCGAGTAAGATGATTGCCAGATGTCGATGCGTCTCCGCAGTACATGTTCAGCTAGCTCGAGGGCCCGTTATAAATCTCAAGATTTAGTCAACTGAAGTCCTTCAAACAGACAAACAGTCTTTGTCCCAACAACATGGAGATTGACCAATTAGCAGCAACGCCAATTTCCCTTACTTTCTGAACGAAGGCTTTTCTCGACGAATCCGATGATCTCGTGTCCTTAGACACACCCCATTATAGTTTTCCTCCGTGGTATCATCGGGACGGAAATGCATTCTTTCTTGCGATCTCGTCGACGAAAAGAGTAACACCTTACGACCAGTGAATTTACGCGTACGACTTAGATTTTGCGAGTACGTTCATCTATGATCCCGTCGACCGCGGATTCGTTATTGAACCTAGGATCATTGTCATTAGTTTCTCGAGTACCTAACTACCACGGTTACTTGTCCGGTTCTATAATAATCGTATTTGCACTAGTCAATGTCTTCTCTATTGCATAACGACAACGTGTAACCCAAACGAAGATTCGTTTCACGCCCCTAACCCTAACTCTAATGTAAACCCGACATATATATGTCGGATTTGCACTGGGAGTAGGGTTGTGGGCGTCAAATGAATCTTCTCGAGAATTAGCCATTGGTACGGTATACACAGGTGTAGTTTATTGCAATGATAGAATTATTACAGTTGTGGCGGATGAAAAGAGAGTTGCGAGTTTCGTCCCGGGACTGGGGGTGGACTCGTCAGTAAGGCTATGCCCGGTAGTCCCTGCCTTAGACGTAGAGGGAGTCTCGCTAGGTGCGGTATTTGTATCAATCGCTCGTATATTCGACCGCTAGCGAGTTAGACAGACTCGTTGTCGTCGTAGCCCTCTAGTGTTGGCGGTTGGTACCAGCGGATCGCCCGGGAGGTGTTGCGCCGTGTTGATGCCTCGATCTGTCTGCGTCCTATTGATACCGATCCGCCACACAGTCTTGACAATTGATCACGGCGGTTCGGCACTCGCGACATTAGTGACGATGGTCTCAGGCTCAATAACGAATCCGCGGCCAACGGGATTACAAAAGAACGTACTCACAAAGTCTAAGTCTGGTTAAAACGTGAAATAACCACTGATCGCGAAGATGTTACTCTTTAATCGATGAGATCGCCAGCGAGAATGTCTTTCCCGTCCCGATGATGCCACGGAGGAAAACTATAATGGGGTGTGTCTAAGGACACGAGATCATCGGATTCGTCGGGAAAAGCCTTCGTTCAGAAAGTAAGGGAAATTGGCGTTGCTGCTAATTGGTCAATCTCCACACCGGTGGTTAGAAAAAGATGCTAGCCGCCCTCGAGGGAAAGTTGCTAGTGGGAGACGCCGTTCGTTGAAAAATAGGTCTCCCCTATTTTCCCGTAGTTGGGACAAAGACTGTTTGTCTGTTTGAAAGACTTTAGTTGACTAAATTTTAAGATTTAACTTTCTTTAAAAAAACTTCTCTAATAAGAATTTTGGGAATAATTGTTATTTTTGCACACTATTTGAAATATTTCAAGCACTTCATACTTTTAACCTTTTAAACAAAGTCAGAAAATCCTATGCAGCTTGTAGGGATCTAGAAACAGCCTGATTTATTTATTCTAATTGTTTTTTAGATGTTTTTACCAATTTATAATGTTCTATTTGTTAAGGAAATTCGAGGATTTGGGAATACAAATTATTTGCTATATTTCCCACACAACAGTTATACATGTATATTACTCTCTGAAGAACGTCTTGCACGCACGCTGGTCGCCAACCGACTATCCTAGATCCTTCTAACATCTGGCAACAGTCTTTTGTCTCCACTAAGACCTTGACGCCCTCTAACCCTTACACACACACTCTCATGTACAGTGTAAATGTATCACTTCCCTAACACGCCTCCTTACATTTATACTGTACACTTAATTTTATTTACATACTTGTCGAATTAACAAAATATTTAACATTTATCGCTTTATTTACATTTCTCTTATTTTACATTCATCCATGACCTAAACCTTTCAAATTTCTCTCTACACAGTGCCTTCGTAAAAATATTCGCAGTGTTTTCTTCTGTACTTACTTTTATTATGTTTATCTTATTTTCCTTTACGTACTCGTGAACGTAGTGGTAATGAACTTCGATGTGTTTAGAATTTTTTGTAAAAGTTCCGTGTTTTGCTATACTCATTACTCCAGAGTTATCCTCATAGATTTTTACAGGGTTATCGTCTACATTTACATCGAAAATTTTCATTAGTTCTCTGATAGTCATTATTTCGCTCACCGCTTCCGATAGAGCAACATACTCTGCATACGTCGAGGCTTTTGTCACACACCTTTGTTTTTTAGACTTCCATCCAATTACATTTCCATACAATCTAATTACATACCCAGAAGTCGATTTCCTATCTATATGATCTCCTGCCCAATCAGCGTCCACATAACAATCTATCGTTTCGCACTTTTCATTTCTTTTATAATGTAGCCCTAAATCTCTAGTCCGGTACAAATATTTCAATATTCGCAAGGCATATTTAAAATGTGTATCGTTACAACAATCTTGAAGTCTACTCAGATAATTCACACTATAACTTATATCGGGTCTGGTATTTACACTAATATACAGCAATGCGCCAATTAAATTCTTGTATCCAATGTCCTCTCTATTTATCTCAGCTTTTTCAATTTTTAAGTTGGTCTCCATAGGTGTACAGTACAATTTGCTATTATGTAATTTATATTTGTTTGCTAATGATTCTATGTATTTCTTTTGGCTTAATCTCATTTCATTTTTTAAATAATCATACTCTATATTTATTCCAAGATATTCTTTTACTTCACCTAAATCTTTCATTTCAAATTTATCAGTTAATAATCTTTTTACACTTTGTATCTTCCCTTTGTTTTTACTACAAATCAACAAATCGTCTACGTATATTAACAAATAAACAACATTTTCTCCCTCTCCATAAGTATATAGGCACAGCTCTATATTGTTCTTTTTAAAACCTAATCTCGTCACATACTTATCAAAACACTCATACCAGTCCCTCGGACTCTCTTTTAACCTATAAAGCGCTTTCGATAATTTACAAACTCTTTTCGTTCCGTCCGCATATCCCTTTGGTTGATTTACATATACCTCCGAGCTTACTTCACCATTTAAAAAGGCAGTTTCTACATCCATTTGCTCAATTATTAATCCATTTTGACAACAATATGATAGCAATATCTTAAAGGTCTGATTACTCGCCACTGGAGAATATATGTCATCGGCTACGTTTCTTTGTTGAAATCCCCTTACCACTAATCTAGCCTTATACCTGTCCTCTGATTTTTTCGTGTAAACCCATTTTACATCTAATACTTCTTTGCCTTTTACCCTTTCTACCAATTTCCAAGTTTTATTCTTATAGAGACATTCTATTTCCTTTTCCATAGCCTGTTTCCAAACTTCATTATTTTCGCAACAAATCGCCTCCTCAAATGTACGAGGGATATCTACTTTACAATAATTTGCATGCATCTCGTAAATATTTTCCTTTTCTGGATACCTTACTGAAGTTTTCTTAATACGTGTAGATCTCCTAGGAGTGTTTGAGCTTTCAATACTACTATTATTTTCATCTTTCCTACCTTCTAACTTTTCCTTATCCATACCAACCAATGAATAGTTATCTTCGCTATCATTTCTATCTGCCTCTGATGAATTTTCCTCAAAACCGATACATTTAGTGTCTGTCTCTATGACCTCTACATGTCTAGCTATTGTTATTTTCCCACCTAATAAGACTCTGTATCCTACTTCACTATATCCTAATAGAATTCCCATATCTGCCTTCTTGTCCCATTTGGAAACTCTTTTTTGTTCTGGCCTTCTTACAAAAACTTTACTTCCATATAGATGTAGATTTTTAACACTTGGTTTTTTCCCGAAGAATATTTCAAAAGGTGTCTTTCTTTCTATAGTATTCGCTAATATTCGATTTTTCAAGTATGCCGCTGTACAAACTATTTCCGGCCAGTACCTTTTATGTACTTTCGCTTCCGCTAACAAGCAACGCGCCATGTCCATCACTGTTCTATTATACCTTTCCGCTGTCCCGTTTAATTCATGTACGTATGTTGGGCAATTATTTATTCTTATACCTTTATCCCTAGCAAATTTATAAATTCGATTATTTAAATATTCTTTACCATTATCGCATCTTAATGTTTTTAACCTCTTGCCCGTTAAATTTTCGGCTTCATTTACGAACTGTACGAAAGAATCAAAGACCTCATCTTTTGATTTTATACAATAGATCCTAGCTATTTTACTATAATCATCGATAAATGAAATGAAATATTTTTCTCCATTGAATCCGGTGGTCTTAAAGGGACCACATACGTCCGTATGAATAATTTCCATTATTTCCCTAGCCTTAGTTCGATTATTTTTGAAAGGTGAGTTATGCATTTTGCTTTCTATACACACCCTACATTTCAAAAGTTCCTTTTCAAATTCATTCGGTATGCCAGTCACTAGCTGCTCTTTACCCAAAATCTCTAAATATTTAAAATTTACGTGTCCTAGCATCCTATGCCATCTTTCCTTTTTACTCATACCACTACGTTCGGCGCTGTTTACTAAGTGCTTCTTCCCTTTCAATATACTTTTTATTCTATATGTCCCATTCTCTTTGAACGCTACAGCTGTAAGTATATTATCCTCATCTATTACTTTCGCAATATTTCCTTTGGAAATAACCGTATTCTTATTGTCTGTTAGTTTACCTAAACTAATCAAATTTGCGGACATTTCTTTCGCGTAAAATACTTTCCTCATATTTATTTCATTTTGTTTTCCGAATGCTTCAAAATAACTTATAACATTCCCAACTTTTGTCGCTTTTATCGGTCTATTATCGCCTAAATATATATTTACCGGTTCTTTTAGGTCGATAGATTTATCGAAATTTATTTATATTATTAATTATGTGATCGGTACAACCGCTATCTAATAGCCACACTATTTCGTTCTTACTTATTTCATTCGTCTCACTGCTGTTTGCTGCATGCGCCGTTGCTATCCATATGCCTGCTCTTGAGTTTCCATGCTCGCCCGTGCCGGTTGTTGATTGACGATGAAAGTTTCCACGTTCCCTGCTCGTATTGCCTTTGTTCCCTCTTCCTCTGCTTCGACCACGTGTTGGCCCATGCCAATAGCCGTTACTGCTTCTCGCTTGGACGCCATTTTGACACTCTCTCGCAAAGTGTCCTAATCTTCCACATCTGAAGCATCCTTCCTTTTTTGTAGAAAAGGCGTTGGTTTGCCTTTCTCCTCGATTGGATTTATTTTTCTTCTCTGCTAACTCTATTTTATTTTTTACATACGCTACCGTTTGATCCTCTTCTTTCAATGCGTCTATTATGTCCGCTATGTAGCTGTATTCTTCGGGTAACGTATTCAGCATGTAATTCAGCCTTTCCCTCTCACTTACTTGTGCGCCCGCACTTTTTAATTCATTGATTAATTTCTCAAAATCGTTAAAGAATGATGCTGAATCACTGTGGTTCTCCAGTCTTATGTTTTCCAATCTCCTTCTGCATACGATCTGCAGTGCCGTCGACTCTTTCAAGTACATTTCATCGAACCTTTTTATTATATCATACGCCGTTTTTCCTTCCCTAACATACTCCAATTGTCTGTTCGATATTGCACTATAAATTATATTAATCGCCTTCAAATCCTTTTTGTCCCAGTCTTCATCGTCTCTTTCGTTCTTCATTCTAGTTGTAACAACCTCGCATTCCTTATATTTGAGAAACATCGTGATTCTTTGCTTCCACATTCCATAATCCTCACCATCGAATATAGGTATCATGATTTCCGAACTTTCCATTTTAATTGATTCTTCTTTTTCTTCTTTTCTTACTCAAGCGTTCCTACGTGCTCGAAGTATATTTCTTTTTTTTTTCTCTGAAAGTTTTTTTTTTTCTTTACTGAAAACTCACTCGCAAGATCGTAACCACGCACTAAATATCTTGCAAAACTAGTAACCACGCTCTGCTATCATGTTAAGGAAATTCGAGGATTTGGGAATACAAATTATTTACTATATTTACCACACAACAGTTATACATCTATATTACTCTCTGAAGAACGTCTTGCACGCACGCTGGTCGCCAACCGACTATCCTAGATCCTTCTAACATCTGGCAACAGTCTTTTGTCTCCACTAAGACCTTGACGCCCTCTAACCCTTACACACACACTCTCATGTACAGTGTAAATGTATCACTTCCCTAACACTATTACAAAGTGTCGTAAATTAAATGGTCTTACCTTTAAAAATCGATAGGACATTTTATTGCAATACCACCTACATATGTTGAAACCACTAATGTCTTAACAAATTTTTCTAGCTTTCACTTCTATTCTTTGTTTTCTCCTTATGTTTGCGTTTACGTATATTTAAAAACACTAATTAAATACATCTTCAGAATTTTGGATCTTAATAGCCGAAATAATGGTATAGGAACACTAAATTCACACTTGGAATTAATATTAGTATAGTTATATATTTATTTGATAAACAATTCCAAAGATATTAATCGATACACACTTCCACGCTTCCCAGCACTTTCTTCCATACCAGACTGTGAACTCAACAGTTTACATTCCTTTGTTTTCGAGACGCCGTGCTCACACAATCTTCCACACACTGATATTCACATGCTACTACGCAGCTAACCTAGTCTAGCACATAAAATTATACATATCTCAATAACATGATTTCAAGTTGTTTCTTGATAAAAATTCCCTATCTCGCTCCTTTTATAAAATTAAAACGTTCTATTTGAAGCATTTAATTAATTAATACATTATTATCTATTTATTTTTTATTTTTCATTATCTATTGCTATTATCTATGTATTATCTATCTGTATACTTAGTTATAATTGTAGGTATAGGCTGTTACGAAAAGCTGACTTAATTAAATCGAATAAAGAACAGCAAGAATCACAGGAAGAAAATGTAAAACCTCAGTTTTTTCAGTCTCGAAGTGCCAGATACAATACTAAGTAACGATAGAAAATACAGTATAAGTATCAGATGGTAGTGTCTGATGTATGGCTCACACCCATTTGCATGACTGAAACATGCTTCTGTTTTCCAATAAGGGTCGTTGCACATCAAATCGATCATTTTTTAACGTTGAAGTTAGGAATTTTTTTCAGTGAAGTATCATATAATTTACGTGAATTGCTCATTTCATGAAAATGGAATTCGGAAACTATTTTTGTAATCGAGTTGCTCTTTTGAAGGTTTAATGTGTAAGATTTAACATATCTAAATGACATTTCGTTCGCAATAAAGAATCAATACTTTCTGATGTTGGAAATTATAAACACATGTCTGTTAATTCTGAAAATTTTACTTCCAACTGATTTTCAAAAATTTTCAAATATTGAATCCGTCTTAAACTTATGTATGTACACGTCAGACAATCGTCTAAAGATGGAATTTCCTTAGCCGTACAGCCGCGCCTTACGCAGCTGCGTCTGAAATCCGCAGTCTGAGCTTTAAATTCAAATTGTATAGCTGACATTGATCGTCTGTCTGCACCACTCACATAGCAACACCAGCTGATACACGCGTCCGACGCTTGTGTTGATGCACATAGCACAGACGACTATGCTAATATCATTGACAGCAATGCTGCTACTTTCCGACAAACGAGTTTTCAGTGTTGCGTTGTGTGTTTAGACACTACGAGACTTTGTAATGATTTCAATAAACAACTGCATAATGTGAACCTTTTTTAGCGTTTATTCACAAAACAGTTGTAATATAATAATAACCATATAATAATATGATAATAATAATAATAATAACATAATGGTGTGATATTGACTGAAATGCCGCAGATCAATAAAATATTAGTTATAATGAATCCAAACCAATGGCTTTAAAATAACAGTACTCGCAGATTATTAGAAAAGATAGAACAGATTAAAGAAAATTATGCTGGTGAAATAAAATAAATAAAGGAGATAAAGAGACATAAAATGAAATAGAAGAATATAAAGCAATATATGATCATATAAATAAAGTAAAACAAAATAATTAACGGACTAATTTACAAATAGAAACTTTTTACAAGCATATAAGTAACATTATGTCTAATTAAATTATAAACAGTTTATGATATTATCGCTACTCGTGTAACATTTTTAATTTCATCATTCAAAGAAATACGTTTACTGAAGTTGATTCAGAATGTCAGTAGGCGCCACCTTCTAACCACCGGTATGTATCGAAGTTTTGCCTATGATTATATTGTCCCAGTCTGGAATTTGGTAATTGATAGTGTAAATTTACTCAGTAATACTGTGTTGTATATCAAATTTTTTTATCTATTTCGTTTTTGATTACATGATGTCAATGGATCAAACATCTAGATTCGCGTCTAATATATTGTTCGAAACCCAATGCTCAAAAGGAAAAATTATTAGCACCAAAAATTATTATATGCCAATAATTATTTTTAGCATAAAGTTATTAGCATAGCGGAATCCCTCCGCGATCCTTCCAAAAAGATCTGGTAAGTGTTGGCGAAAGGCGACAGTGCCTTGCCATTTATATGTGTGTTCCACCCTTGTATACGGGAGTGTTAAACGTTTCTCCTTTCATACTATAAAAATTTTTTTTTTTTTTACGTGGAGGAAATCTTCATAGACATCTTACTACCCTAAGTGTAGGTGGGCAGAAGGTAGTGCCGGATTCTTACCGGTTAAAACCTCCACGGGCGGGACACGATGGTAGGTGTTGCGAGGTGCTAGTGTGGTGGTTGTGTGTGCTTGACACCAAGCACGTTTAACCATGTACTCCCAGAAAGTACATCCATCCACGCCACACGCAAGGGCGGGGCTGGCCGCTTGACTGTAGTATGTTTCTTTTAAAAGAAACTTTCTCATCCTGTGCTATTCCTGCGCCTCCATTATATGCCGAGTATTCGAACTCACCACGCATCGTCTTCAGTTCTGGGCCTTAACGAGCGTCGCTGGCTGTCCCGCCGAGCTTTTAGGTGATTGGAAAGTATTTGATTCTTAATGTGGCATTGTATATCATAGGAAGTATTCTAATTGGTCTCTTGAAAGAGATGTACATTTTTCATAGCCCTCTCAAAATACAAGGGGTAAAGGTAAATAATTTCCTTAATTAAATCATTATTATTAAATTTATTATGAAGCTCTTAATAACATATTTTTGCTACTATTATAATTCTTGTAGTAACAGATGGCCGTTCTAAAAGAATTCCTGCCTCTTCTAATGCACTTATTTACAAGATGCCTAGCCTTGCGTTTTCCATCGCACTGGCAGAGATTTTATAACACATGGGATTAGCATAAGTTATAAATAGGTCTAATTGATAATTTGAAACAGATGATTTTAACCTCAAGATTTAGGTCCGATGCATACGATTGAATTTTCAACAAATGACCACAACGGCAATGAGTTGGAAGAACAAGAAAATACATATGTATGTATCCTTCTTTTGCGAAACAGGAGAGCTTTATTTCTTTCTCTGCTCTTCCAAAGGCACCGGAACGATGTCCTACGATAATATATGGCTCATCTGCACCGAGCCTTAAGATACACGGATAAAAGAGGTTTTTATTGGCCAACATAGCCCTATATATCCGTTAGTGAAATTTTTACATGTTTATTACAAGTTGTATGTGTATTAATACAAGTGTGGGTGTGTATATCGCAACTGGTACCACTATGCGATTTTCCCAGATAGACGATATAAATGTCCTCCATTTGATTCAGTTTTAAGAGTGCTTCAAACGTAGTTGCGTACGACCTTCGTCGTTGACCGACGGTTCCGTTGAAGAAATCCAACGTTAAATTGGGCGAGTGGCGCCGGCCGACTTTTCCAACCATCTAGAACTTTTTATTACACTTTATTATACACTTAATAATCACAATTAAGATATACACTGAATAGACACGTATAAATTACACCTTACTCTAGTAACTTTATATAAATTAAGTAGGCGATTGGTTTAAGGGTAGAAACTCGGTAAAGAGATGTTGACTGTTCTAAAGATAGAGAATCAGTAAGTTTTAGTGAGGATGTTGTGGAGGAGGAAAGCTAGGTGTGGGTGTGTCTAAGACCAAGAGAGGAGCTGATTTGTTAAGGACAATTTTGGCTAGGAAAGTGAGGGCGATAGACATTGCTTTCGGTTTGATCATAAGAAGGTTTTTTTTTATTTGGTAGGCTATTTACAATCAATTCTCGTTGAAAATTTTAAGTAATTTCATTTGGCAAGGTACAATAGCTTGGTTTATAATAATTTATATGTAGGAATGTTTATTATAAATTAACAGAAAAAACAGTATGATAAACACAATATTGTAACACTCTCGCAAAATTGAATATAATATCGCGCTTCACGAATTCGTTTAACACTATTTCTACGTCACAGCAACACGATGAACTTCTCTCGACCACGATTAATTCAACTCTGACAGCATTACCACGCTCATTTTTCCTTTAACAAACCTTGGTAACGCTCACAACACTCCGTGACAATATTAACATATCTTAAAAACGTTTATAAACAATTAGCCATGTCTTTCGCTAACGTCACACCATCCCACAACTTCGGCCATTCTGACAAACACATCTGCCCCCAGATGTGCTCAATATTACTAATTACACTTGCGTTCCTGATTTCTTTATTATTATGCAACGACTATTAACCTCAATGGATGACGATTATCCCTCGTTGTCTTCAAAATCGTCATCTTCTTCTTGAGCTTGACAAACTCGATCACTCAAACCGCTTCGGCCTTCCTGTACTAATAACTCTTCTACTATATTTCGACTAAGCGCGTCCACATGACGCATCGCCGTACCTGGTCTATGGTCGATTTTATAATCAAATTGTTCAATCTTTCTTTTAATATTTTCTATCGTTTCTGCATCTCTTGCAACTGCTCCTTCAAAGTATTTGTACTGTGTTCAAATTGCTTTTTCATATCTTCTATCAACGTATTCTTTTTCTCCAAATCTTTCGTTGCACGTTCTATTTCTGTCCGTTCTATTTCTGTCTGTCTGTCACACCGGATGGTGTGACGTTAGTGAAAGACGTGGCTGATTGTTTATAAATGTTGTTAAGATATGTTAATGTTGTCAAGGAGTGTTGTGAGCGTTACCAAGGTTTGTTAAGGGAAAAATGAGCGTGGTAATGCTGTCAGAGTTGAATTAATCGTGGTCGAGAGAAGTTCATCGTGTTGCTGTGACGCAGAAATAGTGTTAAGCGAGTTTGTGAAGTGCGATATTATATTCAGTTTTGTGAGAGTGTTACAATATTGTGTTTATCATACTGTCTTTTCTGTTAATTTATAATAAACATTCCTACATATATTATGTTGATTCTAGTTCAATCTAATGCTTCAATCTAAAGGGTATTTTCTTTTTAGTCTGCGGATCTGGTCCATCGTGTCAAGTAGTTGGGTGACTAATGGGTTGTGGTGGTTGTCGACTCTTGTGTTATATCTGCTTCTGAACTTGTATATTTCTTCTTTTACTGTGGGTATCTTGACGTCGCGGTAGATTGTTTCGTTGGTGACATACCAAGGTGCATCTATTAAGGATCTTAGCGTTTTTGATTGAAATCGTTGAAGGATTTCTATGATGGAGTTACTCGCTGTTCCCCATAGTTGAATCCCATAGGTCCAGATAGGTTTTAGTATGGCTTTATATAGCATTATTTTGCTCTGAGTGCTTAAGTTGGAGCGACGGCCAATGAGCCAGTAAAATTTTTTAAGTTTAGCCTTGAGTTGCTTCGATTTGTCTATTATGTGTTGTTTCCATGTCAATCTCCTGTCCAGAGTCATGCCCAGATATCTGACTGAATCCTTGTTAGGAATTGTGATATTGTGAATGGTACCTGAGGGCAGGTTTGTTTTCGTAGCATGAAGGTTACCTGTGTACTTTCGACCAATCGCGGGGAGACACAATCGCGAGAAGAGACGTCAACGGGAGTCGTAAATTTCCGTTACGATTAAAATAATCGACACCACGAGTTGATAGATCCCCTGATTTCCGGTAAGATAATACGGGTGATTCTGTTAGTATAACACTGCGATTCACAGAATTATAAGTTATATATTTCCAACACTTAAGTTACACCGATGAGTGGATATAATTCCTAGGTGACAACTTGTCGCACGAAGATAAGGTAAATATGCACAATAGAGCAAGGCTCTTGGAGTTGAACTTAGTATGTTAGTGGACGTAACACTAGAGGATACTTAATAGAGGAAGTGAATGTTCGGTGATCCCGCGAACTGACTTGGATAGTTGATGTGAATTATACTCCTCTAGCGTTGTGCTTAGACTTAGACGCTGACCTTTCCAGCATCTGTAGAAGAAGTAGCTGACTTGACCCTCCTGATGTCGTATGAGAAGTGGTTGACTTGACCCTCCTGATGTCGTATGGGAAGTGGCTGACTTGACCTTCCTGAGGTCGTAGGAGCAGTGAGGTTGGGTGACGATGCTGTGTCGGAGGAAAGCTAGCGATGGGTGTGTCTAGCGCACGGGATCATCGGATTTGTTCATGACATTTTGGTCAGAAAAGTGAGGGCAGTATACATTGCTTCTGATTGGATAAACGAAGGTTGGTGGACTAGGAAGGGTCTTAGCTGCCCTCGATAGAAAGTTGCTAGTAGGAATCATCGTACGTGAGAAAAACTAACTTTCCCTTGTCAAGCCGTAGTAAACAATAGTCTTTAGAAATGATTCGGAAAACAGATGTTTGTTGGGTCTGAAGGACCTTAGCTAGCAAATTATTGGAATTTATGATGGGTCCTTAAGACTATTGAGGGTCCGCCGTAAGGATGAGCGGACATCTGGTGTCCGTCTGGCCCGCGGTGTATGGCCTGGTCTAGATAGAGGCTCGCCCGACGTAACAACCTGTGTAGATTTATTTTCGTTAATTGTGAAGCCCCATTTGTGGAACCACTTTTCCATAGAGTCAAGACCTCGCTGGAGAGTGTGGGATGCCATTATTGGGTCTGAGTGGGATGCTAGTAGTACTTCCGAGTCCTAGGCGTAACTTTTCAAGACTGACTCTTACGACTTGACTTCCGATCGGATTCGGTTGTTTTTCTTTCGTCACCCCTCTATATCGCCACTATCCTAAAGTTTGTTAGGCGTCCGCGACTGGTGCCACGCACGTCGTCCTCTCGAACATTCGGCAGAAGCACCGCTGGGATATTGATGGTTCATTGGGCACTCCGTTTCGGTGATATACATTGTTGCCGAGTGTCGCCACATGTTTATCTCCGGTCTTTAACTGAGCTGGTCGTGACACTATTGTAACGTCGACAAATATCTCCAACCGACTCAGGAAACCTGAACCGCCTGGTACACGACACCAACTCCCAAAACGAAGAAATATGAATTCGGCACGCAAGTATAAGATAAACGAACATCTAGAAGGGCTGGGTCTTGATCGAGGCTTCAGTCTTTCGGAAACAGTTCAATCGAACACTTGTGGTCTTATTATAGAATAAAGGTATCTCGAACTGTGGTCCAAGAACCCAACATTTTTTTTTTATTATTATTTTCGCGTTATTTTTACGTGACATTTTGGCGACTCTGCCAGGATCCATTCGCTTCAGTGTAAACGATATTACGATTTCCGTCTACGGACATCATTGAAGATCGAAGGATTGGGACCATTTGTGTTGTGAACTCTGCTGCCAATAATTTACTACAGTGGATCAAATCAGCGAGACTACTGTCAGCATAGAACAAATCAACAGAACGCGTTTGACACTCTAACAACACCTTTGAACGTGCCACAGAGGAAAGCACCGCGAAGGAACCTCATTCTACGAACTTATGTATCAAGGTGAGAAAAATCAGGATTCTTTTAAACGATAGAACGCGAAAAGTTAGTTTCTCTAGCAACTCTAGCGAAGAGACAATATTCACAATGAACAATAAGAAAGATTCAAAAGCCGAGACAAGTTTACCCTCTACAAGTAAAACCCAAAATAAAACGGGATCACTTGATTCCTCTACCAGAGCAATTTTAGACTTAATACAGAGACAGAAGGAAGAATTTCGACAACAATTTAACGAAATAAAGAATGCATTAAGATTAGCCAACGAAGAAAATAGAAAGCGCGCTAACGAAATAAAAATATTAGGTAGAAACCTCTCTCGTGTTAAACTATCACAAGTAGACGTAGAATCAACTGAATTTGGTTCTGTGATGACTAACGATGGCGATAATATATCAGTATTAAAACACCATACTAATCCACCTCCACCTATGCCACAAAGACTACCAACATACGTCCAACCATCCAATCCAAGAGCTGCAAACTATGGAAATCTAAAGGCTGAAATTGCATTAAAATGTATTCCCATACTAAACGGAGGAGATGATATAGGTGTAGAGGATTTTATTCGTGAAATAAAAGAAATGAGAATGATGTGTGGTGAACAAATGTTGTTATTAAAAATGATCAAAATAGAGAAAATTGTAGGAAAACCCGCAATGGCAATTCGCAATATCCATATTAATGAATTTGAAACTCTGTACGAAGCATTAAGATTTAACGTAGCTACTCAAGCATCAGTAAGAGAACACCAAGATCAATTAAGAGAAATAAGGCAAGGATTAACCGAAAGCGTGCAAAATTATAACATTAGATTTTGACGTGCTTTTAACAAGATTCAATACAGCATTAACGATGAATATAAGGACGAACTCGACGAGCGATGAACGATCGACTATATATGGAATTTGTGACTAACTATGTAAGAGGCCTTCGTTCAGAAATAGGGCAAGTGCTATTGGCTAATCCCTCCCCCCCCCCCCAACATCATTGACGCAGAACAAAAAGCAATGGACGTGGAAAGATACTTTCGCGAAAACAACGCTCGCAGAAGGATGACACAACAAACAACCGCTCCGCCATCTTATCGTAACCAGACGTATCGTAACCAAGAATGAATAATTTTACCGACCAGTAAACGAAAGGACACAAACGAAATGTTTCAAATTCAATCGATTGGAACACCTTGCCAATCAATGTCAAAATTTTCGAATACCTCAAACAAAAGCCCCTCCAGGAATTAACCACATTCAAGGACAATCAGACTTAACAATGCTACCTCAGGAATATTACCCACAATACGACTACAACTAGGGTTGTGATTCCTCGTTGACTCGGGAGCATTAATCAACTTGCTTAAACAAGAATACTACCCAGGAAGAAGTATAATGCCAGACACAAGGAAATTCTTCATGGGACGGACATTCCAAATACGAATCCAATTCCAAAATTAAACTAAATTTATTCAACAAGGAGATAGAATTTTCCTTAGTAGATGATAATTTCCCTATTATAGAAGACGGCATATTAGGCTTACCCGGTTTAAATCAATATCGATTCGAACTCTCCAATAAAACATTAAAATTAGATAATAACACTCTTCTGCTGCAGCAAGAAGCGACTCTCGCATCAGGAGAAACCGTTCAAAAGATTGTATACCTCGAAGGAAAGCCAACGCCAGTATGCTTTATCAATGGTGGCAAGTCCTCAGTTCAAATTTCTAACATTATTGAAAATACAAACACTGTAGATCAAATCGAAAAATTCATATCTTTGATTCGGCTATCGCACATAGAAAAACCTCTTAGAGAACCTCTGGAAAAGATTCTTCTCTATTACATGGGCGTATTTAATTTAGATAGTGGAACATTACCATGCACATCCCTTGCCAAACATTCCATTACGTTAAAAGAAAATAAGATCATCAACGTAAAATCCTACCGTCCTCCTGAACATCATAAAACCGAAATAAATAAATGTTGAACAGAAAGATTATAGAACCCTCTGACTCTCCCTATAACTCTCCTGTTTGGGTCGTTCCAAAGAAAATCGACGCATCAGGAAAACAAAAGTGGCGAATAATAATTGAATTTAGAAAGTTAACCGAACTAACAGACCAAGACGCATATTCACTACCTGACTTTGACGATATACTTTCACAACTAGGAAACGCAAAATATTTCGCCGCTTTAGACTTATCCTCAGGATTCCATCACTACCCATGGACAAGAATTCAAAGAAATATACTGCATTTAGCAAGGACACTTCCACTACAATAGAATGCCATTCGGGTTCAAGAACGCACCTGCTACCTTTCAAAGAATGATAGATACCGCGTCGAGAGGTTTGATTAACAATCATTATTTCGTTTATTTGGATGATATCATTATATTCAGGCAATCGATAGAACATAATAAAAATTTAGCCTTTATATTCCAAAGACTCAGGGAAGTATATCCAAGAATACAACCAGATAAATGTGAGTTCTTAAAACCCGAAATAGAATATCTAGGACATGTAGTGACAGCAGATGGAGTAAAACCTAACCCTAAAAGGATGGAAGCAGTAAAGAATTTTAAACTACCCAAAAATCCTATAGATGTAAAATCATTCTTTGCGCCAGCTGGATACTATAGAAAATTTATTAGAAACTTCTCTAAAATTGCCAAGCCGTTAACAGAACTAACTAAGAAAGACATACAATTCCACTGGACTGACAAAACACAACTTAGCTTCGATACGTTTGTTGAGAATTGTGGATCTTGATAGCCGAAATAATGTCATGGGAGCACTAAATTTACATTTGGAATTAATATTAGAATAGTTATATATGTCGGAGATGAAAGGAAAGCCGAAGCCTTTCCTTGGAAATTTTGGGAACATCCTCTAGTACCTTAGCCTAGATTTTATTATAGTTGTAATTGCTTAAGATTTGTAATAAGCGAGATTGGGTTCGAGGTGACAATCGGTCGCTGAACGTAGCCACGGTCACGGGATGGATGTTTTATCTAACGGAGGTCTGGAGTGGTTGTATGTGTTTTCCGAGAAATGTGGTTGTGGCGGCATGCGGCCTCGAGAGCGGGCCGAGCCACGTGTGATGTTGCCTCGGAGGTGCCGATGCAATGGGACATACATTGTATTAGTAATCAAAACTCCAGGCAGAAACTGCCTAGCAACGGCGTTTGGAACTTTCTCGATGCTTCCAACGAGTGTGCCTAGCAACGGCGTTTGGAACCTTCTCGATGCTTCCAAACGGGTATAGAAAACAAAATGCAATCGTACAGGGAGAAAAATCTCCACGAGGCTGGCATTCTTGCGATTGCCTTGGAGAGTGATACATCGAGCATTTTCGACGATCGCATTTGCGTCTAAGTTAGTTTCGCTTAGTAAGGAGTTATCCCGGTGACCGTGGATTCGTTTGAACTCAAACATTGCTAATAGTATTATTTAATTTAATTATTCGTAGATCGTATTATTCATTAGGCTTAGTGTTTGTTAGACTTATTATTAGTCGTACTTATTATTTGTTAAGCTTAGTGATAGACCTGTATATACGTGTAAATAAAATCTCGGCTTTGTGAAACGATGGCTAGTCCACATGAAGAGTCGTCGCGCGCCCAAAATTCGAATCGTGATCCGACATATATTTATTTGATGAACGATTTCAAAGATATTCATCGATACACACTTGCACGCGTCTCAGCAGTTTCTTCTATACCCGACTGTTAACCGATTGAATAGTTTACATTCATCTGTTTTCGAGACGCCGCGCACACACATACCTCCACACACTGATACCCACATACTAGTATCTCTACTACGCATTTAACTCAGTCCAGCACAGAAAATTATGTACATCTCAACACACCTCCTTAATTTTTGTGCTGCATATTCATTTCCTTTTATAAGTCAATCAAATCATTCTTAAAAGAAATCTAAAATTTTCAAATTTGTTCCTCCCTAGAGCCTTCGTTAAAATGTCAGCTACACTATTTTCTGAATCTACTTTCATAATGTCAATCTCTTTATTTTCGTAACTTTCATTCATGAAATGGAAGTGAACAACAATTTTCTTACAAATTTAATTTCGCTTACAGCTTCCGATAAAGCTACATACTCGACGGCTGTTGATGATTTTGTCACGCTACTTTGCTTTCTCGATTTCCAGTAAATTGCGTTTCCGAAAAATCTTATGATAAATCCCGTAGTGGATTTTCTATCTACTTTATCTCCAGCCCAATCAGCGTCAACAAAACAATCAATAACTTCAGTATTCAAATTTCTTTTATAAGTTAATTTCAATTTCCTAGTTAAATATAAGTATTTCAAAATTCTCAATGCATATTTATAGTGGGTCCCGTCGTAACTGTTTTAAAATCGACTTAAATAGTTTACACTATAGCTAACGGTCTAATCTTGTTACAGTATTAATATATAATAAAGCTCCTATGAGATTTCTGTATCTTATATCATCTGAGGCTGATTGTGCGGGTTCTAAACTTAAGTTTTGTTCCATTGGTGTAAAATGTAGTTTACTATTTTCTATATTATATTGTTTCGCTAATGACACTATATAACTACTTTGATCTAATTTCATCTCACACTTCTTATTATCGTATTCAATGTTTATTCCTAAGTAAGTCTTTACTTCACCTAAGTCCTTCATCGCAAATTTCTTTGACAATTTGTTTTTAATTTCATCGATTTTTCTTTTGCTTTTCCACATATTCATAAGTCGTCTACGAATAGAATTAAATATATAACATTATCGCTCTTATACTTCATATACAGATAATAATCGCTCTCACTTCTTTGAAATCCTAATTTTTTCATATACCCGTCGAAACATTCATACCAAGCTCTTGAACTTTCACGCAATCCATATAACGCTTTTGATAATTTACATACTCTCTCGCTTTTATCGTCGTAACCTATAGGTTGTTTTACAAATACTTCCGTTTTTATAGTTCCGTTTAGGAATGTCGTTTCTACATCCATTTGCATAATCGTCAAACCATATTGACAACAATAAGATAGTAATAACTTCAACGTTTGCATTTTTGCCACTGGAGAGTATAAATCTTCCAGTATTTCCTTTTGTTGGAAATCTCGAACAACCAGTCGCGCTTTCTTACGATTATCAGATTTATTCGTATATATTCATTTCAAATCTAATACGTTTTTGTCTTTTGGTTTCTCTATTAATTTACCAGGTTTTATTTTTGATTAAACTATTCATTTCTCGATCTATTGCTTCTTTCCATGAACCGCTGTCATCACCACTTAAAGTTTCTTCATAGATTTGAGGACTGTCTGCGCTAACTACATATACATGTCGGAGATGTAAGAACACCGGAGCCTTTGGAATTTTGGATAACCCCGCAACATTGTAACCTAGAGTCTACTATAGCTGTAATTGAACAATTGTAGTTATTCAACCCGATTGTAATTATTCGAGAATTGTGATAATGAGCTTGGGCTCGAGGCGACAGTCAGTCGCCGAACGTAGCCGCGGTCACGGGATGAACGCTTTGCCTAACAAAGGTATGAAGTAATTCTATAGCTCTCCTTAAAAGAAATATTTGTGGCGACACGCGACAGTAAACATTCCAACGGTTTCTGTCCCGTGGCTCGCCACGTGCAGACCCTATTCTTCGAGTAAGATGATTGCCAGATGTCGATGCGTCTCCGCAGTACATGTTCGGCTAGCCCGAGGGCCCGTTATAAATCTTAAGGTTTAGTTAACTAAAGTCCTTCAAACAGACAAACAGTCTTTGTCCCAACTACGGGAAGATAGGGGAGACATATTTTTCAACGAGCGGCGTCTCCCACTAGCAACTTTCCCTCGAGGGCGGCTAGCATCCTTTTCTAACCACCGATATGGAGATTAACCAATTAGCAGCAACACTTTCTGAACGAAGGCTTTTCTCGACGAATCCGATGATCTCGTATCCTTAGACACACCCCGTTATAGTTTTCCTGTGTGGCATCATCGGGACGGAAAAGGCATTCTCGCCCGCGATCTCATCGATCCAAGAGTAACGCCTTCGCGATCAGTGATTATTCTCTCAGACTTAGACTTTGTGAGTACGTTCTGTTGTCATCCCGTTGACCGCGGATTCGTTATTGAACCTAGGATCATTGTCATTAGTATCTCGAGCACCTAACTACCGCGGTTACTTGTCCGGTTCTATAATAATCGTGTTTGCACTAGTCAATGTCTTCTCTATTGCATAGCGACAACGTGTAACCCAAACGAGGATTCGTTTCACGCCCCTAACCCTAATTCTAATGTAAACCCGACATCAGAAGTGGGATCAGTGCCGGTTATAACAGTGCAAGAGCTTACGACCATCGTGCGCGAGTTAATTCCGTCGCTAGTACAAAAAATCGAGTGTGGAATCTATCAAGTTTTCGACTCCGCTGCCTGGTGCGCAGCTTCCAATCTGATTATGGAGGAAGATCCTTTACAAAGCAGTGCCCTGAATATAATTTCAATACCGAGTGTCGAATTGACTTCTACGTAGTGGAGGCGCTAACTGGTAGATCAAGCCATCCGGGTGAGTCGTTTCCATTTTACCCCGATTTCGGAGCCGAGTGTTCGCTAATCAAAGAATCCGTAGTCTTGAGAATTTCTGGCAAAAGAACGATTGATATAGTAGTAATGCGAGGAATAAGAGATATTGGTACTAAACGTATCGCTCAAATCTTGTCCGTTGCAGGTGTTAGTGGTTAGAGATAAATTTTTCATGTCCTCGCTGATAGTTATTTAACAATACGATATCGCGATTACTCGTTAAATTTTAAGCCAAGATTTTGACGTAATATTACACAAAATAGCCTCGCTATGTGTAAAACAAAAATAATTAATGCCTGTAATAAAACCGCCGAAAACGAGATCGATGTTAATGAAGTTGACAATGAGGTACGTGGTAGTGATAAGGGTAGATTAATCTTTCTTTTCGAAAATTCAGAGATTCATCCGTTACGGGTTCCCTACGTACTCGTACAAAAAATACAGACCAGTTAGAAGTACAATTAATTGATCCTGACATCGCCGTACAAGGAGTCCTAATAAACTTCGCGAGCGCGGAATAGTACGTGAGAGAACAAGCGATTTAATTACAGCCAAAAATCATAAAGCCTAGTAATTCACCGTTCGCGAGCCCTGCGTTACTCGTGAAGACGAACAATGGTTCAGATAGATGATAGGTAGATTTTCGAGAACTAAATAAATACACGGTCGCGGATCGGTATCGTTTACCCCTCATTGCGGATCAAGTCGCGAGATTGCAAAAGCGAGATATTTTATTATTCTGGACATGGCCGGTGGGTTTCTCCAAACCCCTATTCATCCTAATTCTAGGAAGTATACAGCCTTGATTACCCTCGATGATCAATTTGGATAATAAGTTGTTGTTTTCTTCGAATTCTTTTGTGCCTTTGTTCGATCCATTCGATGTCCTTTATTTGCATAACATAAGTGCGTGCGCGTTTAATGTTTCTTCCGGAAGTCATTTTCGGGACGGCGATACTATGCTGACTCCGTCGAAAATGGGGATTCTTATATTTTCGGACAACCCTAATAATTTTGCAACTCATACTTGTCTAAATATTCTAATATTTATGTTCTTCCTTGCTACCATTTTGTGTAAACCATCAAAGCGTTTACTACGGAAATCCTCAGGAGTAGTGGCATGCCAAGTCTTCTGTAGCATTTGACCCTTTTTAATTATGGTGACATAAGAAATCATTTGGTCGAAGTGATCTGTACTACACTTTCCTTCATTGTATTCAGCAGCGGCTGCTGACTTCGATGTTGCGAACAAACAAAACGAGAGATCATTCTTGAGATTCCTTTGAAAACACGTATAACAGCCGACGTGCCATTCGTACGTTGTCGCCTATTTGGACGATGTCCTAATTATTGCCGACGCGATAGATCAAGCCCTAACAGGATTGCACACCGTACTAGATACCCTTGTAAAAGCCGGATTCTCCTTTAACTTTGCAAAATGTTCTTTTCTAAAGGCATCGGTACTCTATTTGGAATATGTAATTTACGACCTAGAAGTTTGTCCCAATCCGGGTATAATGCACGCCTTGAGTTCTTTACCTGCGTCAACGACCGTCACACAGCTTAGGCAGTTCATAGGTTTAGCCTTTTATTTCCGAAAATTCGTCCCTAAATTTTCACGGGTAATGAAACCCTTGTATGCGCTTACTTCCGATAATAAAAACATGACTTGGACAGATAGGTATGGAAAAATAAGGCAAAAGGTAATTTCCGCCCTGACCTACGCGCCGGTATTAATGGTATTTGACCCGAACTTCCCGATAGAACTTCGTATCGACGCTAGTTCGGATGGATATGAGGTTATTTTAATGCACAAAATTGAAGGTAAAAATAGAGTAATAGAATATTACAGTATAAGAAGTAACCCTGCGGAATCTAGGTATCATTCTTACGAACTAGAAACGTTAGCAGTTGTGAACGCCGTCAAGCATTTCCGTCATTATCTCCACGGACGAGAATTTCTTGTCGTCTCCGATTGTAATCCTTTGAAGGCATCCAGTGGTAAGGTAAATTTAAATGACAGGGTTTACAGGTGGTGGGCTTACTTACAAACTTTTACTTTTGACATTCTGTACCGGGAAGGTAAACGAATAGCCCACGTAAATTTTGTCTCGCGAAATCCCGTAGACTTGGATCACCTTACGATCAACGAAGTCATAGAGAAGGAAATCAATCTGACCGAAATCTCCGAAGACTAGCTATTAGTGGAATAACGTCGCGACTCCCAAATTTCTAGGATCGTCAATAAATTACAGAACGAAGAGCTCGCGGAAGACGTCGCGAATACGTATGAGTTACGGTTCGGTACCCTTCATCGTAAAATACAGAGAAAAGGCAGAACTCTCTGCTTGTCCATTGTCCCCAGAGGTTTTAGATGATCTGTTATTAACCATGTGCAACAGTCAATTATGCACTTAGGTTGGGATAAAACGCTTGAGAAACTGTGCGAGTGTTACTGGTTCGAAGGAATGGCGGAGTATGTTCGCCAATTCGTAGAGAACTGTCACGCTTGTCAAGTTTCGAAGGCCAGTTCAGGTAAAATACAAGCTGAATTACATCCTATACCTAAGACCAGCATACTTTGGCATACAGTTCACGTGGACATAACGGGCAAACTAAGCGGTAAAAGTGGTTCGAAAGAGTATGTCATTGTTTTGGTCGACGTCTTCACTAAATTCGCATATCTGCATCATACTTGTAAAGTAGATTTCCTTAGTACCGTTAAAGCACTTAAGTACTATATTTTTATTCGACAGTCCCTGCCGGATAATAGCGGATCAGGGAAGATGTTTTACGGGCAAAGAATTTCCAGACTTTTGTCAAGATAAATACATTAAACTCCATTTAATTGCGACCGGAGCTAGTAGGGCCAACGGACAGGTAGAGCGTATTATGAGTACGCTAAAAAACATGTTCACAACAATAGAAACCACCGGGCGGTCCTGGCAAGACGCGATCGGGGAAACACAACTGGCCTTAAATTGTACCACCAACCGCGTGACTAAGTCAAGCCCGTTGGAACTACTAATCGGTAAAACAGCGAGACCCTACGGCTTATCCCTACCCGACAGTATCGAAGAAAGAGAGGTAAATATCTCCCATGTAAGACAGCAGGCGATAAAGAATATAGAAGCAAGCGCCAAATACGATAAGGATAGGTTCGACAAAAACAAAGCTAAAATAGTTAGGTTCAACCTTGGCGATTTCGTGTTACGTAAAAACGAGGAAAGAAACCAGACGAAGTTAGATCCGAAATTCAGGGGTCCATTCGTAATAGCCGAGATTTTGGAAGGAGATAGATATACCCTAAAAACCTTAGACGGCAAACGATCATATAAGGACAGACACGACAGACTGAGAAAAATGCCAGAAGGTTGCGTCCCTGCTGAGTTAGACGTCTGCGGTGATGACAACGGCGGTGATAATAACGATGCAAGTACACTGACCTCAGAGGATCATTAACACTGCGTTGTGGTCATAGTAGTACACCGAGTGGTTTTATGTGCTTTTGTTGTAACCCGTTGAGAGGGTTGATGTGTTTTTGTTGTAACCCGTTGAGAGGGTTGATGTGTTTTTGTTGTAACCCGTTGAGAGGGTTGATGTGTTTTTGTTGTAACCCGTTGAGAGGGTTGATGTGTTTTTGTTGTAACCCGTTGAGAGGGTTGATGTGTTTTTGTTGTAACCCGTTGAGTGGGTTGATGTACTTTTTGTTGTAACCCGTTGAGTGGGGTTACGTGCTTTTGTTGTAACCCGTTGAGTGGGCTTACGTGCTTTCTGGGTGTAATGCACCCAACGTGGCAATATGATCCAACAAACTGAGGTTCACCGGTGTACGAAATCGAAAATGATCTGTTGTGTCATTACGGTCTGACTGGCGACTCACAGAACGCACCTAACACTTTGAATACAAATTATAACATTACAAATTCCTATTCTCTTTTATTTTTCCGTTGTCAAACCTCCGAACGAAACTTTGTTATTGCACTGGACCCTTGACTTACTTGGACATTTAGCTAAATCGCAAATAATGTCAGTTGTATCGAATCTAATGTAAGAAATACGATATTTTAGTTACACACGAGGACGTGTGATAGTCAGGATGGCCATGTCGGAGATGAAAGAACACCGGAGCCTTTGGAATTTTGGATAACCCCGCAACATTGTAACCTGGAGTCTACTATAGCTGTAATTGAACAATTGTAGTTATTCAACCCGATTGTAATTATTCGAGAATTGTGATAATGAGCTTGGGCTCGAGGCGACAGTCAGTCGCCGAACGTAGCCGCGGTCACGGGATGAACGCTTTGCCTAACAAAGGTATGAAGTAATTCTATAGCTCTCCTTAAAAGAAATATTTGTGGCGACACGCGACAGTAAACATTCCAACGGTTTCTGTCCCGTGGCTCGCCACGTGCAGACCCTATTCTTCGAGTAAGATGATTGCCAGATGTCGATGCGTCTCCGCAGTACATGTTCGGCTAGCCCGAGGGCCCGTTATAAATCTTAAGGTTTAGTTAACTAAAGTCCTTCAAACAGACAAACAGTCTTTGTCCCAACTACGGGAAGATAGGGGAGACATATTTTTCAACGAGCGGCGTCTCCCACTAGCAACTTTCCCTCGAGGGCGGCTAGCATCCTTTTCTAACCACCGATATGGAGATTAACCAATTAGCAGCAACACTTTCTGAACGAAGGCTTTTCTCGACGAATCCGATGATCTCGTATCCTTAGACACACCCCGTTATAGTTTTCCTGTGTGGCATCATCGGGACGGAAAAGGCATTCTCGCCCGCGATCTCATCGATCCAAGAGTAACGCCTTCGCGATCAGTGATTATTCTCTCAGACTTAGACTTTGTGAGTACGTTCTGTTGTCATCCCGTTGACCGCGGATTCGTTATTGAACCTAGGATCATTGTCATTAGTATCTCGAGCACCTAACTACCGCGGTTACTTGTCCGGTTCTATAATAATCATGTTTGCACTAGTCAATGTCTTCTCTATTGCATAGCGACAACGTGTAACCCAAACGAGGATTCGTTTCACGCCCCTAACCCTAATTCTAATGTAAACCCGACATACATAAATGAAATATGAACTCGTTTGGCCATCTTTGAGATTTCTTTCTTTCCCGTCCTGACCTTCTCAAATTATTTTCTATGTCTTCAAGTTTTTCTTCTGATTCGTTACTTCAATTTCTCTCCTTTTCTATTGCAACCTGCTCGACCTTTTCGTCATTTATTTCATTTTCATGAATTTCGTTTGAATCCGAACGTTCGTCAAAATCCTTTTCTGTTTCATTATCTGTTTCATCTTTTCCTTGAAATCCTACTAAATTTTCATCTTCACCTATAAATTCTACGTGTCTTGCAATTATAATTTTATTGTTAACCTATATCCATTGTTTTCATAACCTACAAGTATCCCAGTGCAATTTCAGCTATTCTTACGAAAACTCTACTTCCGTACAATCTTAAATTATTTATATTCGGTTTCCTTTTAAAAAATATTTCAAATGGTGTTTCATTTTCATATGTGTTCGTAATGGTTCTATTTTTTAAGTGCGCCGCAGCTCTAACTATTTCCGGCCAATATTTAATATTCAGCTTTGAATCATGTAATAAGCATCTAGCGGAATTCATGATTGTTCTATTGTAGCGCTCAGCTGTTTCATTTAACTCGTGAACATAAGGTGGGCATGGTTCTACGAAAATTCCCTTTTCCCTAATTAGATTGTACATGTTTTTGTTCATATGTTCTTTTCCATTATCGCATCTTAGTCTCTTTATCTTCTTACCAGTAAGATTTTCAACTTTGTTTATATAATCAAGGAAACAATTGTAAATTTCACCTTTTGATTTCAAAGTATAAATCAATGCGCACTTATTGTAGTCGTCTATAAATGTTAAGAAATATTTGGATCCATCAAACCCGGTTTTTTTTTTTTATGAGGTCCATTTAAATCGGTATGTACTAATTCTAAAATCTCGCGTGCTCTACTACGGTTATTTTGGAAGGGCAAATTGTGCATTTTATTTTGGATACATGTACCACATTTTAATTGTACTTGCTCAAAATTTTCTGGCATTCCCTCAACTAATTTTTTCTTACACATTGTATCTAAATAACCAAAGTTTACATGTCCTAAGATCTTGCAAAGTTTTTCCTTATTTGTCGTTTTTTCTACATTTATAGCGTGAGATTCTTGCCTTTCAATGTAACTACTTATTTTATATAAACCATGATCTTTGAATGCGATCCCTATCGACTTTCTGTATTTGTTATGTATCTTTGAAATATTTCCTGCTGAGACTATCTTATTTTCATTCGTTACTCTCGCATACCTAACCAAGTTATTATCCATTTCTTTCACGTAAAATACATTAGACATTATAATTTTAATCCTCCTTTTGTTTACTTCAAAGTAAGTTAAAATTTTTCCAACTTTTGTTCCTTTTAGAATTCTACCGTCTCCTACCTTTACATTTATCGGGCTTTTTAAATTTTCGTACTCAACAAAATAAGAATCATCTGTAGAGGATGGATCAGTTCAAATATCACTATTACAGTCTATAAGTCGTGAGCACTTTATTAAAGTAATGCTTTGATACAAAGCACAAGTTCTGGTGTAATCATTTATCGGAATAAATACGCGCGTGTCAAGAAACTTCGTATACACTTTGATGCGTCGATATGCTTACTCTGCGATCGCTGAACTCCCTCGCTCGTCAATTCGCTTGTTTATTTATACTGGTCGAGGGACGGTCGGAAAGTTTGAACTCGACTGCGTTTGACGGTTGAAAGTAACGGCGGCATTGTTTTGCTCGGAGTTTATTACACCTTGCAATACCTGTGACCTAACGGTCATGATACTCGGAAACAAAACAACAATAAGATTTGAATTTATCCTGCTCGCGTGCCGCTACATTACCCCCCTTCCAGTGATAACGTTTACGTTATAAAAAAAAATTTTTAAGTGTATACGGAGTTTCTTTTCGTCGAGTTTGTCATCGCTGTTTACGATTTTACGCCTATCCGACATATTAAGACGCCTAATCGAGACCTGCCTGGAACCGGTCGGGAAAACGAACTCTACGTCCATACCTCGTAACATACCTATTCCTAGCATTTTCTTCCGTTGTTTTACCGCTGCCTGCGCTGCTTTCCTCGTGCGCATTCTCTTGCTTTACCGGAATAAGTATGTCCCGAGGTTCGGCGGTCTTCTCTTCAATATCGTCTGGAACGCCGAACGCCGGTTTTAAACGATCTATGGAAACCGTTACGTCGCGATCGTTTATTTTGATGATATAATCTTTGTCGAGGCGTTTGATGACCTTGTATGGTCCGTCGAACTGAGGCTGTAGAGGGCCTCCTACGGCGTCACGACGTAAGAAAACATAAGGCGACGTTTCCAATTCCTTAAAAACGAAGATTTTTCTTTCGCCACGACGCGTAGGCTGATGCGGCCTGAACTTCCCCACCCGTTCCTTGAGCCGGTTCGCGTACTCTGTGTTGGCTTGCTGTTTAATTGCGATGAAAAATTCCGCCGGCAATCGTACATCGGTGCCGTAGAGCATTTCGGCGGCCGTTGCGTTCAAGTCCTCCCAAATCGGTTAGCTAAGGCGCGCTTCGACTCGCGGAAGTTCTTTTCAGTTTGATCGGACCACTCAATAGTCGCGTTGCACTTGGTCGTGCCTTTCAACAAATCGTTGAGTGGTTGCAGAATTTGCGCGGCCCTCGGTATGAAACGTCGATAAAAATCACTCATACCGAAGTATCTTCGTAATTCTTTAATGGTAGAAGGACACGATACTTTCATGATCGCTGCAACGCGTTCAGCCAGAGGTTTTATCCCCTCCGCGGTAACGGTATAGCCAAGGAATTGAATTTCGCGTACGCCGAATTCGCATTTCGCGAGATTGATGACGACCCCATATTCGTCGAGGCGTTTGAACAAAATTCGTAAATGCTCGCGGTGTTGTTTTCCATCTTCCGACGCGATTAAAAAGTCGTCGATATACGCGTAGACGAAATCGAGATCTCTTGTGATTTCGTCCACGAATCTTTGACACGTTTGGACGGCATTTCGAAGCCCAAACATCATGGAAGTCGCTTCGAATAGACCGAAAGGGGTAGTAATTGCCGTTTTCGGTACATCCTTCGGCGCGATGGGAATTTGATGGTAAGCGCGCACGAGATCGATCTTAGAAAAGATTCGCTTACCATACAAATTCTGGGCAAAGTCCTCGATGTGTGGCGGTGTGTACCTATCCGGAATGGTACGGGCGTTCAATGCCCGATAGTCGCCACACGGTCGTATTCCTCCGTTCTTCTTCGGTACAATGTGCAAGGGTGGTGCCCACGGGCTTCGCGATGGACGCATCACTCCTCGGTCAATCATGATTTCGAATTCCGCCTTTGCCTGTTTGAGACGATTGGGGGCTAGGCGGCGTGGTTTCGCGTGGACGGGGGTTCCAGGTGTCGTGCAGATATGATGCTGCACTCCATGCTCAATCGTACTTTGCCTGAAGACAGGTGGTCGAGTCAACGCCGGGAATTCTGCTAATAAGCGATGGTACGGGGATTCCTTGTCGATGGTCTTAATGGATCCTACGTCGGTCTCAGCTGCGGATCGACGAGTAACCCGTAATAGGCCAAAACGTCGACGCCGATGATGGGCGTTTTCACGTCGGCAATCACAAAACGCCACTTAAAATGCGGCGGGTCACCAAGCCGTTGTCGTTCGCCGCGGTTACGGACGGCTGGACTCGTTTCCCGACTTCCATCGACACGGAGATCTACACTTTCGCGCCCGCTCGCGGTACAAGTCGTGATAATAACATAGGCTAACATAGGTTTCGGGAGGTAGAACGCCGACGACGCCTCCCGGGGGAACGCGAACGCGAATGCATTCGTCGACGGACGCTAATACTGAGCGCGTTGATCCTCGCATTAACCTGCCGCATTTCCTCGCGCAATTCCTCGCGCATTACCTCGCGCATTTCCTCACGCATTTCCTTCCTGAAACTGGGCACTGCGTCGTCCTGTGCCTCGCGTTTGCTCACGGATGCTACTCTCGCCTCCCGCTGATCGCTTCCAGAACAGGCCTCCTCTACTCTATCCGCGGCCTGGATTATTTTATCCGTGCTGGTGTCGTCCATAACCGCCAACACCCGTCGTATGCGGTCTGGTAGACGATTCTTCCACAACGCGAGGATAAACTGCTCCGACGCTAAGGGACTGGCCAGCTTCTTCAGGTCGTGGTAGAATTGGGACGGCTTACGGTCGCCCATCACCTCTTTTTCTACCAGTCTTTTAACCCGCTCGCTGTCGGATTCAGCTAGACTCCGTATCAGTTCTTCCTTTAGCCGGTCGTACTGACTGCCGACCGTGGAGTCCAAATCAACGTCCTCGAGTCGCTCCAGATACTCTGATTCGAGTCACCCAAACAGGGTGGCAACTTTGTCGGAATCTCGCTCGATTCCCGCCGCCTCAAGCTGTTTCTCAAATACAGTGAACCAGAACGATACCTTCTGCGGCTTCATCGGAGGCACGCGGATTGGTTGCGGGCACATATACGATGAATTGGTCTTAGACATTTTATCACGTCGGGGTCACCAATGTGGCAGATGAAAAGAGAGGTTGCGTTTCGTCCCGGGACTACCGGTGGACTCGTCAGTAAGGCTATGCCCGGTAGTGCCTGCCACATTTGCAATGTGATCTGAACATCCACTATCCAATATCCAATCAATTTTTCGCGTATCGCCAGTATATACCGTAATGCATTCTTACTATTATCGCGCTCTACTCGCGTTAGGAAAGATCCAATTTCTTAGTCGTCGTAGTCCTCGTTGTATGAATAATTTGCGTCGTGTTGACTTGCCCCGTTGTAGCGTTGTTGCCAGCCTCTGCTTCGTCCTCGTTGGCCAAATCCTCGTTGACCATGTCCTCGTCCTCTTTGGCCAAAAGCTTTGGTCCGCCGCTACCCCTATTCTGCTGCGGCTGATACGCACCTCCTTGCCATTGCGCTCCTCAATTGTTTGCGCCATTGTTTCCGCCTCTGCACGTGTTTGTACAATTTCTTACCACGTGGCTGTACTTTCCACAGCCATGGCACTTTATGTCGCTTTTTTCGGCTTTAAATACATTTGACCTTTCCCATCACTTTCACTCTCAGTTCTGCCCGAGCAGCCGAGCTAAACGAACGTGTAAAACAGTGCTTCAGACAAAGTGCGGCAAGTGGGGAAAAGAAAGTTACGAACGTCAACGCCCATAGCCAAATGATAGAAATCCGTGTCCTACTAAGAAGACTATTATCAAATCTAAAATGCAAAATCACATCGCACCGATAAAAATAAATAGTAAAGACGAAACATACTATATAAACAAAACAACAAACACTTCAAAACCAAGCCAATCAATAAGCGAAAAACAGGAGTGCTCAGCTACAAACGAAATTGAAATGGAACCAATCCAAAACAATGAAGAGAATAAAACCAGTAACGAACTAACCCACCAGGATGAAAGCTGGAAGGTGGCAAGTTACAACAAAAAACGAAAAATAACACCAAACACCAACATTAGGAAAGCTATAGAAGCAGAGAAACAACAATGGCTACAAGAAATCACACTCCGAAACTCCTTCCGGTCGGAAAACCAATAACCCACATCGCTAAACCACCGTCAATTTACATTGAAGCCCAAATAGACCCCCTCATTGAACTACTTAACAACACGGCAGGAAAAAAATTACAGTATAAAACAATTAAAACAAGACCAAGTAAAAGTACAAACGAACACCCCAGAAATTTTCAGAAAAGTGACAAAAGCACTAAAAGAAAACAACGCCGGATATCACACTTACCAGCTTACCAGATAAAAGTTATAAAGCAGTAATCAGAGGATTACATCCAAAAACAAATACAAATAACATATGCGAGGAACTAGCTAAAATCGGGCATCATGTAAGAGCAATAAACAACATAACCAGGTACGATACTAAACAACCATTGCCGCTATTCCTAATAGAACTTGAACCTAAAAACAATAACAAAGAAATTTTTGAAATTAAAAAGGTTCTAAACACAATAGTAACAGTGGAGCCACCTAGACATAAAAAAGACATACCGCAATGCACACGGTGTCATCAATATGAACACACAAAAAATTACTGCAACAGAATCTCGGCGTGTGTCAAATACGCAGAAATGCATCTAACAACGAACTGCCCATACACGCGAAAATGTTACAACTGCAGTGGAAACCACCCAGCCAGCAACAAAGGCTGTGTAGTCAGAAAGCAACTGCAATGTAAACTGTTTCCGCCGCTTCGAAACAGGACACACAACAACTTTCACGCGCAACAGGATAGCACAGAAACAGAGACAACACCAAATCTACAGCACGTAATGAACAATAAGCACAGTAACACGAACGCCGTTAGTAGCCGAAGCTACGCGCAAGTAACCAAACAATCAGCACCCTTAGACAATAAAAATCAGAACAATTACAGCAACGACACTACAGAAATCAAAGAACAACTAAAGCAATCCATCAAAAACACAGAAATGCTAACAAAAATGATAAACGAACAAAACGCAGTCCCCAGACAGCAAACGCAACAAATCACAGTCATGCTACAGCATCTTACTGTTGAGGTTATTCGGTGTGTAAACAGGGAAATGGATAAATTGTGGATAAATGGTGGATAAATTGTAAGGTAGAAAATATATTTAAATAGAAGTGTAATAAGTAAAAATACAATTTGAGCTGGTCCAGATCCGCACGCTAGCTGTGTTACCTAGTAACTGAAAACCCCAAAGCCAACGTCGCCTGTCTACTGTTTATGGCCTGACTTCGTCGCAGTCTTTTGTCTACGCGCTGTCGATGGCTTCAGTGCTTGAGAAAACTAAAAAGGACCAGATGTAGAGTTTTTTTAGAAGTGGTAACCACTTCAACAGATAACATTTCAATGAGAAATATTTTGGACGGCGATACAAATAAAGAAAACCAAATTGAAACGAAGGAATTAGAAGCAGTTAGTAAATCAACTGCTGAAAATGATACAAAATCAATAGACAACGTTGAACAAAATATATCATTAGAATCCATACAAAAAGCAAGAGATAATGCTTACAATAATGAACATTTGCTTATAGAAGAAGACCAAATGATGACAGCGAAAAATGCGTGTGACACTACAGAATCAAAAACTTCAGCAGATCTTATGTCGAGAAATTTAGAGAAGTCTTTAGAGAATAAATATGACAAGAATCCATCTCCATCTATGTTAGATAGTAGTAAACGGAGCAGTCGTTATAATGCTGCTGCAAAGCCTGCTACTTCGCCAAATTTTGAAGAAATTGTTTATAATCAAACAAGACAGTCAGACACAAATAAAATTTTGCGAAGCGCTTTAAAGATTTACAAGAACTACCTAATAAAAAATAAAAGGAATTCATTAGAAGGAGAAAAAGAAGTAGGGGAAAAGAAGAAAATGTACAGACAGAAATTATTTCAAAAAATATATCAGATGATAAATGTGATTTGCTTTAGAAAAAAAAAAAAATTATCCACAAACTACATTAGGAATTTATCTATTTTAGTGAGGAGAAAGAGAAAGGATAGAGGAGTTGATCAATAGACTGTGGATTTTGAAGCGTTTATGAAAAACTTACAATTTTAATAAAATATTCAATGTAAAGTCTTTGTTATAATATTCAGATAGATAGATGAAAAAAAACTGAATTTGCATAATTACTCATGGCTTATTGATCAATCATGCGACTTGTTCAGAGGTAACTCGAGTTGTAAAGGCGACAATTTATTAAAAATGGTATATCTGACGTACGATGCATTTGCTCATGTTAAACTATTTAAATAAGTATAAAAATCACGCGAAAAAAATCTACTGAAAATAATGTTGAACTAGTTAATAATAATAATAAAAAATCATATAGTGAAACACAAACCTTAAATCAAGATTTTAAGTTCAAGAAAAAAAAAGAAAAGAAAAAGAAAAAAAAAAGAAGAAAGAAGTTGATAAAATGACAGCAACATGTAGCAGCAGGCGAGAGAAAATAAGCCAAAGTTCTAAAAGAAGAAACGATGCTCAAGAACTCGAAATTTCTCGAGTGGATATGCTAAACAACGAATTTAAGGAACAGTTGAAAGAACGTGAAACAGCAATAGAAGACTTACATCAAATGTTAAAGCATCTGAGGTGGTATGTCGTGATAGGGTCGGAAGGAAAACTCAGATTTATTGAACGATAAATGTTTATTCACTCCAATGTCAATGAGTACACTTGACGCAGGATTCGCGATTATATTCGATTCGCGAATGCGCGGTTATAAGACAGAGCTTGGATAGCTACGATTCGAGATGCGCTGCGAGTGCGGACAATGATTGCACGAGATGTCGAGAGCTTAGATAATTATTCGGCTCGATCCGTGTAAGTATAACGATCGTGATATGTTGACTCGCGGTAATAGACTGACTTTTTGTCGCGATGCTGCTGCGGAGGAAGACTCGTTGGGATGTGTCTAAGGATGCGAAGGCATCGGATTCGTTGAGAAAAGCTTTGGTTCGGAAAGTGAGGGAAATGTACGTTAATGTTTATTGGCTAATTCGTGTTGGTCGTTGGAAAAGGATGCTAGCTGCCCTTGAGAGGGTGTTGCTAGCGGGAAGCATCATACGTGAGAGATAGCAGATTTCTCGTGTGTCCCCGTGGTAGGTGGTCGACTTCGAGACTGATAAACAAAGACTGTTTGTCTCTTTGGAGGACCTTAGCTAAAATAAATCCTAAGATTTATAGCGGTCCTTAGGCTAGCTGGAAATATTCGGTACGAATATATCGACATCTGGCAATCATCTTGTCCGCAGGTATAGGGTCTTCGTGTCGTGCGTCACGCGACGTAAACTGTTGGGAAGTTTACTGTCAAGTGCCGCCACACATCAATCGGAAATTCATAAAGTTACCTTAAATGAAGCAAGTTTGAAAATAGGAGAACTCTCTGATAAAATTAAATGTTTTAAAGGAAAAGATAGCCAGATACCGAAACGTAATGAATTACTCGAAGAAGAACAGAATAAATGGAGAAGTTTAGAAAAAATGGTTACAGAAAAACTTGAAGAAGAAAAATCCCGTTAGGAAACAGCTGAAGACGAAGTGAGAAAGCTTTCCAAATATAACGAGCAACTTCTAAAAGATTATCAAGAAATCCATAAAAAAAAAAAAAAAAAAGAGAAAGGAAATACGCTGAGGTTGTTCATCATAATCACAGGTAAAGAATTAAACATGTACCTCAACTGAAAGATAAAATCAATCGACAGGATTTATATGCGAAGAACATAAGAACACAATATATAGAACAGCACAAGATGATCGAAAAATTGAGAGCGAAAGGAAAACGTGTGCATATTAAAGGTAAAGAGAACACATAATGTATCTCCACCAGGGGCGCATGATCCAAAATTAAATAATAAAATAAAAGGTTTTGTTACTGAAAAGTTAGAGAGATTTCATGACAACAAAAGCATTACCTGTGCAGAGTGCAGTGTATCAATGTGCACTAAAAATGCAAGCAATGTGACGATTACTTTTAGAACACCACAAGCACCACGAAAACACAATCAAGACCAAACAAGATCAAGTTCAAAAGTGAAGTTACGTGAGCTTATTACTGCTAACGACCAAAAATTGAATTACGATTCCGAGCATCAACTCGCTGATCTTCAAGTAGAATGTTCCGACAAAGACAGGACGACACAAGAGCTCGAGAAGCACATAGAGGACATGAAGGAGGAAGTGCAAAAATTAGAATTGCAACTCGACGAGTTACAAAAAAAAAAAAACACACACACACACGCACGTAAAAAGAGTTCAATCTTTTGGAATACAAATTGAAGAACTAACAATAAAATTAGAAGAAATAACATAAGTCACAAATATGAAGTTGACTTGCTGGAACAAAAAAAAAAGGCCAAACTTAATTCATGTGTTAGTAATTCAATGGAGGAACGTGAAGCTGGAGCTACAGATGCAAAAGAGATAAAATGTAGTTCTTGAACCACAAGGACAAATAATCTGCCCTTCAATGTGAACTAGACGAACTAAAGGGTGAATATGAAAAAGTGGGTGATTTTGGATATAAATATGAAGAAGAAACTAATAAATTGAAACTGGATTTTGAAAAATAAGAAAAATGATCCTTGTCAATGAAAATAAATTTGAAATATTGCGTAGGGTAGAAATTGAAGGTAAAGTAAAAGATATGAACGAACAAAATAATTTTCTTAGAAAAGAACTGGAAAACGTCCAAAAACTTTCCAAAGATGTTAATAATCGCTTACTCGAGGCGAACCAAGAATTAAAAGATTCACATAGAAAACACACTCTTATTTGAAAATTGAAAAAAAAGAAAAAAAACATCAGGAAGAATTAGGTGATATAATAAAACTTCATGATGAAGAAAAATATAAACTGATACAGCATTGGTGTTCTGTAGAATGTCAAACTGCCATAAAGAGTTACATTGATGGAAAAGTGCAGTAAATATTTAAATAACAATCTATGACTTCTTAAGTAATTGTAACAATCTTGATGTTTTACTATGGAACAACTAGATGAAGTGCACAGTGACATTAATAAAGTAGAATCATCGATAAAAGTAGATGTATCTTCTTCATTAATATCAGAATCAACGACTGATATTATAAAGAATGTGCATGATATTCCAGAAAATCAAAAAAAAAAAGTCACAGGAATGTACAGATAATACAATTCAAGATGGTTTAGTAGTAAATAAATGTGATGTAACAGATTTAAATAAAAACAAAAAAAAATTTTTAAAGTAAGGAAAGTAGTGAGACAGAGAGCATAAAGAACGCTGCGATTAATGAAGTAGAACAAGAAATAATAAATAAGGACCCACAAATTGATGATCAATATAAAAAAAAAAAAAAAAGATGAGAAATTTCAAGAAGAGCAAGCAGAGAATACAACTGAGATTGGAGATCATTCAAGATATGCAGGTGACACATCTTTAGATAAAGAAAGTACGAACGATGTTGAAATATTTAATACAAATGAGGGTGAACAAAACATTGAGAAACACAACGTTTGTACAGTGTTAAATATAGATACAGTTAGTGTTACTAATGCTCAGTGTCAAGCATTAATTAAAACACTTGGTGAAACTTTTGATGATAAAGCCTAAACTTTGCATGTCACGGATACCGACACAGATTTGTCTAAACTAGTTGATAGTAGTTCAGAAGTAATGGTACTGATTGTAGAAACTATTATATTAATGATATGAATGAAAGTACAGAAGAAAATATTGTTTTAACTGTACATGAAAAGGATGCTGTTGTAAATTCCAATGAAGAAAAAAATGTTTCTGCAGAACAAAAAGGAACGAAGAACGCTGAAATTGCAAATGATGAATTTAATTTGATAGAGTATGCACGAGAATGTGATGGAACAATTATAGAAGTAATTGTTCTCGCCTTGAAGTAATTGTCAATTATAGAAGGAAGATCGCAGAAACACGCTGGAAAGGTACAGCGTGACAGAGAAGGAGGCAGTAAAGAGAGAGGGCGGCAAAGAAGCATGGGACGGGAGGATGGAGAAAATAGAGAGGGGGTTGGAGGTGATGGTAGAGTTAGTAGAGGAGTTGAGAAGGGACAGGAAAGAGGAGAGAGAAATATCGGAAAAGGAACGAGAAGAGGAGAGGGAAAGGTAGAAGAAGGAGAGGGAGGAGGAGAGAAAAAGATGGGAAAAGGAGAGAGACGAAGAGAGAGAGAGAAGGAGGAAGGAGAGAGAGACAGAAAGAGAAAGATGGGACAGTGAGTGGGAAAGATGGAAAAGGGAGAAGAAAGAGTTGGAGAATAGAATCAGAACAGAAAAGAGAACAGAAGAAAGCGATAACGGGACAGTGACAGACAGAGTTCATAAAGGAAAATATGAAATTAGAGGTAGAGGTAGAAAGGACACAGAAGGTAAGGGTGGGAGAAAAGAACACGATAATAATCGCAACGCTGAAATCGTGGAAGGAGAAGACGAGGGTAATGAGAGAAAAAGGTAAATTGGGGAAGGGAATATACATAGATAACGACCTAACGAAGAAAGAAAGAGAAATACAGCGAAGGTTAAGAAGAATAGCTAGAGCGAAAAGGGAGAAGGGGGAATACGTAGAAATAGGTTGCAAGAAGCTGAAAATAGAGGACAGATGGTACAGGTGGAACGAAAGCGAGGAGAAACTAGAGGAAGAAAGAAGGAGAGAGGCGAGAGGTTGAGATAAGGAGAAAGAAAGGGGGGACATAAAGGGGTTGAAAATGTGCTTCTGGAACATAGCAGGGATAATGAACAAGGACAAAGAGGTATAGGAATATTTAAGGACATTTGACGTAATCGGCCTCACGGAAATATGAACAGAGGAAAGCAAATGGGAAAGGGTAAAGCATAGACTGCCCAAGGAATACGACTGGAAATGCAGGTAGCAAGGAGAGAATGGAAAAAGGGAAGGGCAAAAGGGGGTATAATAACAGGCGTAAACAAAAATCTGAGGGAAATAGAGCATAAGGAAATTGGTGACGACATAGTAGAAAGAAAAATAAGGTACAAGGAAAAGACATATAGAATAGTGGTGGTGTATAACCAGGGCACGAAAAGGACATGGAAAGAAATGGAGGAAGGAGTAGAGGGAAGGAAAGAGGAAGTGACGATCATAGGAGGAGATTGGAATGCAAGAACGGGAGAAGAGGGAGGGCTGATAAACGAGGAACTAGGACAAGAAAAGAGCAGGAGATCAAAAGACAAGACAATAAATACGGAAGGAAGAATGCTGCTAAGGATAAGGCGAGAGAGGGAAGGACTCAAGGAGTGGCAGGAGATAGACAAGAAAGGATGACAGCGAACCAGATCATAGAAGAAAGAAGCAAAAGAGAAACAGAGGAGAGGGAGAAAAGAATAAGGGAATCTAAATACAACAGACACTACAGAAACATAGCAAAAGAAGGGCTACCAAAGTATCTAGAAGGAAAGATGAAATGGAAGGACAGAAGTATAGTAGCAAGATTTAGATGTAGTAACGAAACCAGGGCAAGGGAACACTGGAAAGAGGAGGGAGAAAGAGCATGCAGATTATGCAAAAAAGGAGAGGAGGACTTGAAACACATATTAGAGGAATGTGAGATAACAGGAGGAGCAAGGAACATGGTAGAAACACCAAATGAGACTGGAGAAGGACTGGCAGAACTGAAAGTGATAATAGAGGAGAGAAGAGCAGCAGAAGAGGGGGAGGAACGACAGGGAGGGAGCATAGCAAGGAAGCAAAAGCCAAAGAAGGATAAGCGTTAAATATAAGTATCTAAGAGATGTAATCTGGAAATCGTCCAAAGCCGAAAGGCACGGACCAAGATTAATAAAAAAAAAAAAAAAATAAAAAATTAATCCCAATTTGATATTTCTAATCTTCCTTTTTACAGCCAAATTGCTCGAGATTCGCCGAATTTAAAGCGACAACGCACAATGAACCACATATGTTAACCATGATGTGTTATAGAATAAATTTATAAAATCTACTATTCTGTGAATAAAGCTAGCCTACTTTGTTGTTAGATAAATAATCCTATCGATGACTTACTTTATCTCACTTAAAACTGTTGAGAATTGTGGATCTTTGAAGCCGAAATAATGTTATAGGAACATTAAATTTATATTGACAGTTATTACTAAAATAATGATATATTTATTACATGGACGATTCTTTATATATTTATCGATACACACTTGCACGCGTCTCAGCACCTTCTACTATACCCGACTGTGAACCGACTCTTCGACGACCCTTAACCGACTGACTGTTTACATTCCTTTGTTTCGAGACGCTGCGCACACACACATACTTCCACACACTGATATATACATATAAGTATTTCTACTACGCACTCAACTCAGTCCAGCACAGAAAATTACACATATCTCAACAAAAACACTCCTGAAACAATACACGTCTAAACTTCATGGTTGCGACACATGATTCTTTACAGTCTTTAATTAAATTTGTCAAATAGTTTCGTTTTAAATAATAGAATTAACGAATATATAGTACATCTACTTCTATTTTCATTGGTAAATTCATTAATCCCATCTTTTCATCTTTTTCAAAATAATAAAGCAAAATCTCTAGATATTCATCGAGTTCATCCATTAATTGCATTAACCTCTTCTGGAATTTTTAGAGACTCGGTGCGATAGTAATACAGGTAACCGGCAATTTAAAGCAGTTTACTATACATTATGCGATTGGATTTACGATTTACGATTTCCGATTTCAAAACGCTTATGCTTAATGAAACAGTGAAGCAGAAAGCAGTCATTTACAGATTCCTAACATGCACTCGCGTTTGAGATCCGATTCAAAGGGAAACCAGCAATACGCCATAGGCACTGATAACATTACAGAATGCATTATCGATTAAAGCTGTATGTATCAAAAAAATCTTCAATTGTAATGAAATTCATTTTACATATTGCATATTTTACGAATGGAATAATTTAACGTAGATTTTAACACGTTCGTCGCCCAGCGTGATTCGGCTATGTTTCCTGCGGAGCCCAAATCCGACCGCCGGCACGCAGAACGTAAATAGAGCGATAAACGGAAATTCATTGTATATCTTTTTCGATTCACCGTTTATCGCCTTCGATTCACTGTTTATTGTCTTCGATTCATTGTAAAGAATATATTTAGTTCTGAAATGGAGAAAGCGATAAACTTTCCAGCTAGAGTATTCCGAGGGATATCATGGCAGATATCTCAAATCTTTGATTTAATCGAGAAGCATACTTGTGAGACGTACATAAGTGATTTTTTCATCCTCAAAATGTTCAGTAAACAGCGTGAAAATATATTTGAAAGTGAGGAGAGTAGTGATGACGAGGTAGTGAATTTTAGAAAAAAAATTATAAATAGAATTTCATCGAGTTCGAATGTTGAGGAAGCATGTGCAAGCAAAGACATCAAAGACATGTTGGAAGAACTTGCTATAAACGAAGTAGAGAAACTCGACTCTATTGATAATTCGTTGATATTTGAATGGAATGAATTCGCTAACAGGCAACAGACATTTCCGTTCACCGGATAAAGCGGATTTCTGATGGATTTGCCGTCTGACATTAGCGCAAGTGAAGTGTCTTCGTTATTCGTTAATGAAAAAGTGATAAGCCTTTTAGTCACAGAGACTAATAGATATGCAGAGAAAAAATTACACCAACATGAAGTGACACTGCGCTACCGTCGTCCGGTAGAAGTTAGTGTCGAGTGGCGCCACACGTTTAAGTCCTCCTTTATCGCGGTTCGAAAGCCTAGCAAAACAATCGGCAGAATTTCGACCTAGTTGCTCGTGTCGTGGCACTTGATCGTCGCTTTAAGGTATCTATGCAAGCGCTCTACGATCCCATTAGACAAGGGATGATAGGTCGATGTGCGCAGGTGCGTAACGCCGAGCAACCGGCATAACTCTTTAAACAGACACGATTCGAATTAGCGTCCGTGGCCGGCCGTTATTTTTAAAGAGACGCCGAAACGAGAAATCCAAGCGGAAAGCCGAGGCGATAGTTGGCGCTTCCATAGCAGCAATGGGAACGGCTTCGGGCTAACGCGAAAAACGATCGATACACGATAGACAATATCGATAGCCCTGCGAGCATTGCATCACGATAATGTGTAAGTGTATGTGTCCGAACCGGCCAGCTAACGTTTTGAACGCTCCAACTGGTGAGGATACGTGCCTTTCTTTTTTTTTTATACGAGAAGGGGAAATGCATTACGCATACCAAACAACCCGCGCCGCCGGGTTATGTGGGACTCGGCTGATGGTAGTGCCATACCCCCTAAAAAACCCCTCCTCTTCCAATCCTTCGAGCGGAGGGTCTCGACGGCACTGTTAATACCACATTACTTCGACGAGACCCCATTCGACGCGTCAACTCCTTATCAAACAAATGCCTCCGTTTCTTCGGAGATAGTCATCATCCTCTTCTTCCCCTTTTCCGAATCACCCCGCCTTTGTATCTTTCTTTTGCCTGTCTTGTCCTCATTACTATCCCGCAGAAACTGCGGAACAACGATAGCTCCTACAATCGCACCCGCTCTATTACAAACCGTATCAAAATAATTTCTGTTAGAGTGTAACACTACGCCTAGGTATTTAACCTTTTCGCGTGTGTTAAGCACCTCTCCCGTCAATGTTATATTAAACTTCTTCGGAACTCTCATTCTCGTCGACAATATAATCTCCGTTTTCTCCTTTGTTATCTGGAGACCCGAATTTTCACACCAATTTAATATCGTCTTCATGTGGAGATTCAAATCTACCTCCACATTTTGCTTCTTTTTCAGACCCACCAAGCTAGTGTCACGTAAAAATGATACTTGGGTTGTAAGAGAAAAGAAAGCTGAGTCGTAACCCAACTATTAATTTTCTTTTATCGAACTTTCTTATAATTTTGGCACTTACAATAATAGAATAACACTGAACCGTAAAGAGGGTGTTGTACAAGAACAGCAACTAGAACAAGAACTGCACGAGCTGGGTGAAATCTCGGTTTATAAACGTTTTGGTTTTAGGATGTTGAGGGGCTAGGTGTAGGTTAGGATGTGGAAAAGTGTCCGAAGGTCGGGGGTATGTATCCTATCTCTGATGTGTGACTAATGCGCGTCACAGCCTTGGTGTAGGCTATGATGATAAGGTGGTGATGTGTCAAAAGGAGTCTGAAAGTCGGGGGTCGATGTTTTATCACTGATGTAGGTTGAGATGTGATTGATGTCACAATAGCAAGGTCGTCTGCAAATGCAATAGCTCTGAGATTGACACTGTATTTTCGACCAATCGCGGGGAGACGCAATCGCGAGGAAACACGTAATAATCGACACCGCGAATTGGTGGATCCCCTGATTTCCGTTGAGATAATGTGGGTGGTTGAGGTGGTATAACGCTGCGATTAACAGGGTTATAAACTATATATTTTCAACACTTAAGAGTTACACCATTGCGTATGATATACATCGTAGACGATGATTTGGCGTATAAAGATGCGATACACATGCACAATAAAGCAAAGCTCATACAGTTGAGTCTGTTGTTTTAGTTGACGTAGCAATAGAGGAGACTAAGTATAGATATGAAGTGACTGTCCTGTAGTCCGGAGAACAAGTTTAGAGAGATGACGTGATTAAGACTGACTTGTCGCTCGTATGTTATTACGGAAGAAATTTCGGCGTGGGTGTGCCCTTTGAATGAAGAACGCGGATCCGTTGTTCACACTTTTCGTTAGGAAAATTGAGGGTAACGATCCGCGATGTTGATTGGTTATGACCTACGTCAATGCCTGAAGGTATGAGGAGGAAGCCTCCTACCATCGTGGTTCGTGGGTGATCTTGTTCATGGGAAAAACCAACCTGTTTTGTTAGACAAATATTCGGTGTTTCCCAATAAGTGAATACCCGCTTTCTCCGTGGTTTTAAGAGCGCCCAACAAACCCAAGGACTTTTCTAATAACCAGCCGCGAACCGAAAAAATTTCTAGGATTAAAAATCCTTCAGGACAAACAGATCGACTGAAAAACATATGTTGACACAATGAAGTTAAATTTAAAGGTTTATAATGGGTCCTTAGATTTATTGAGGGTCGGAATGACGGTACGTAGACCGTTGGCTGTCCAACAGCTAGGGATGGAGTGCAGATGTCCTACGCGACACAACACTGCTCTTGGAGATACAGTCACGATGATGGATGCGAAGACTTGGTTGTTGGTGAGATGTTTACGTTGCTTTACGTACAACATGTACGGTCATTTGTAAAATTCAGGAAAGATAATATAAACTCGGGTAACCGTAACACCACAGATACGAATCGTCTAGGTCGGTAAGAGAATTTGTATATCTGATTGAAATAAAAAGAGTTTATCGCACTTATTTGTTGTATCTATTGAGATGAGAACGTGAAACCGGCGCTCGTATAAAGTGGAATTGAATCTAATACAGATCGCGAATTCTTTTAAGAATGCCGATGCGAACTCCCTTCGACGCACACACACGCGCCAGCGCTTTTGCTTTACTCTCAGCAAAAAAAACAAATATTTAAAGTAGTAGTAGTAGAAAATATTTAAGTAGTGTTTTACACTGACTGCAGCCTGTTCACATTGAATACTATCAGTGCCTTCACAGTCATGCAACTACGGACTACTTGATATTAAATACAGAGCCTTAAATAATGGCCAATAAAACAATACAAACTGAAGACGATGTACCAATATTTTTATTGTTTTATTGACTACTATTTAGAGCTTGAAAGTACGTACAAAGAGAAATAGACATATTTCCGAAACCCATCTAGTAAATACGAATTATGAATAAATCTCCAGCTATATAAAGTTTGACGATTGTACAAAATAGATTTACGCTTTTTTAAACACATTTGGTGCACAGCCTGTTTGCTTCCTCGATACCACACCCTTGTTTTCGTAAGGAACTTCTGAAATATTATGATTGTTCCTGGATAAATCCGAGTTATATAAATTTAAGTTACATAAGCATTGGCAAAGAATATAGTAAATTCTTCTTCGTGAATGAACTCTCTGTCGCTACCATATTGTAGCCATTTTGAGGCAAAAGGCTAGAACAATTTTGAAAGGACAGAATCATTCCGACAGTCGATGAGAAACTTTCAGAGAACTGAAAATATAAAGTTTGAGTGTCACTTAGGTGTATTGGGTGTGCAGTACGCGCAGTGAGTGTTGTATGCAGTGTAGCATTACTATTCGTTGTTTATTATTTAAATCGCCATATGTGTTACAAAATATCGTATACATTTGGAGAACTTTCGGACATGCACCTTTGTTACCACACCAATAGAACTATATACCTAGCACAAAGATATTTTTTAAAATAGATTATCGATTTCAGGATATAGGTACATTGAAACCTGGCGGACGAATTCAGCACGACGATCCGGATCTGGGAGACGGAATACTGCACCGCATTGAAAAAAATCTCAGGTTAAATACGAGGGTTATTGCTGCTGAAGAAGTTGTCAGCAACAGCACCGTATAGCCTGTATTGAAGGGGAAAAATCTACACCTGTATAGCTTTCAGAAAGTTCACGAGTTAAAAACAGAAGAAAACTTTTTCAAATGGATAAGTCAGAAAATCCAACGCAATTCCAATTACCCCGCGAGGATATTATTTACTAATGAGACAACATTTAATAAATGTGACACTGGAGTAACAAATACACGTAGCGATCAATTTTAATCACATCACATTCTACCCACGCAGTGTAGGAACATTTGTCTAACTGTTTTGGAGATTGATGGATCGGTGGAAGGGGACTTGTGCTTTGGTCTGCTCGGTCCCCACGTTTAAATCCCCTTGACTTTGACCTCTGGGGACACATGAGGAGGTTAGTGTACGCATCGCCGGTGTCTATTGCGATAGAACTGCAACACTGCATTCTCGATACGGTAAAATTTTAAGAGAAGCGTTAGGCTCTGTTTACGACAAAACGGAGGTCATATCGAACATGTGTCGTAATTCGTTGTATTTCTTGTGGATACTCGCCGTAGGGACAATCACGGTGCCTGTGCAAGCCTTTAATGAACATTGATAATACGCTTTTTTATTTATGAATTATGGAGGCAACGGTTCCACTCGTAAATATCATAGAGCTGTTTTCCATGTGCTCTTATGGATTTCCATCCAATCCAACATTCTCTTGTACAACGTCGCGCGAGATCGTTTACGTCTCTGAATCTTCTTCTCCACGACTTGTACGAGGTATATGAGGAACTACGACTCGCGCGGGAGCTCATTTTTCTTTGAGCTGCCGTATTGTGTAGATAAAAATAGAACTTTTACTCACTTATTAATAATTTAATTATTAATTTGTAACAATTAAATTAATAATTTACAACATTTAAACCATTAACTTACAACGTTTGATCTGTTAATGCCTCACAGTTCAACTATTAATTTATAACAATATATTATTAATCTGAAACAATTACTCCATTAATTTTTAACAATTAAAATAATAATTTATAACAAAAGCCTCCCATTAATTTAAAATAATTATGCTCTTAATTTACACCATTAATCGGAAGCAATTCTACTATTCATTTAAACAAATAAATAAATTTAAACCAATAAAACCAACTCATAGCGATTAAATTAATGATTTATTTTGTTTTATTTAGTATTAACGAAATCTTTCGAGTCTTTGAAGCGGTATTTTGTTTCCATTTAGTTTTATCTTTTAATTTTAAGCACAGTATTTAATTTTTCACTTAACTATTTCATATAAAATCAGTGCTAATACAAAGTGTAACTGTAGAGCGTCTATGGATGAAATGTAATTCTTCGTACTCGCTCAAAGCCAAGGAATCAAATCGCATTCACGGAACTGAAAAAGCAAATGCGATTTAATCGATGGCAACGAGGTTTGGTTTCTTCGATGGTAAGTTCAATGTTCAAATGTGATTATGTAGATCCACATACTATACCTATTCTAATTAATAAATTTCCATACACGCTACTTCTTTGCCATCAAATAATTTTATATCTTCTGCTTTCGATGCTTAAAAACTCTTTACGTAAATAGAATCCCTGCGTAGTTACCTCCCCGTGATGGGACCGAGTAATTGCCATCGTTTCCCAAATAATAATACATGATGTACTATTCTGAAAGTGTAACGTTAATTTCAATATTAGGATTCGATTTCTATTGGTAAACAACATATATTTATAATTCCGAGATATATCAAGCAAAAAACTACTTTAATAGTTTAGTCTAGTCTAGATCATCCAAAACTGTTTGATGAATTAGACTGGACTAATAACCCCCTGCGGGGGCACCGTCGGATGTCGTGGAATGTCGTGGGTCGTTGAGGAACGTCGCGGGACGTCGTGGAACGTCGTCGGACGTCGTGACACGAGACCTGCTGCTTGTTATCTCATCTAGCAGAAGAAGTCTAATTAGGTACTATAACTCCCCACCTTCGCCAATTTATTTATGTGGTTGTGCAAGGTAAGCCGCGCTAGATTGCAACGAAAACCATACATCAGCTCAGATTTCACTGCCATTACCATGTTCTGAAGAAGTCTAAATGTAACAAGACTGTTTTAAGTTATTATTTTAAGTATTTGATGAAACTCTGATTCAGAGCCGCCTTTTCTTCATCCAGTATAGATTATTCGTGGTACTCCCTACCGCTTAAAGAAAGGTAACGTGGCTCTGTCTATCTTTTAAATGAGACGCATAGTTCAATAGGCTCTCATTTTCGTCATCAGATGTTCAAGTTCAAAATCGAAAAAATACACTCTATTTTTAGTCTAGGCATTATCGAGAAAACACCAGTTTTCATTTTCCTTAGCATAGAAAACCTGTTGTACTTTCAATAGAGTATTGTTGTGTGTTCCAATCCATACTTTTGTAGCTTCGCTAGGTAGTAATCACTTGGTTACCAGGATGATTTTTGCCAGAAAAATTCATGCCGGAAATTGAGATGGTTTTAAAGATAGAGCACCACCTCTTACAGAGTCCCATATATCGCTCCATTTTTATTACTATTAGGACAAGTCTCTGCGAACGCCCGCAGGCCGATCAAGCTCGATTGACGTCACATCATTGGAGTACAGTGTACACAAGTAAATATCTCCGGATATGCGATTGCCACAAAAGCTTGTTATCCAAGATGTGTTATGGAAAGGAGATACCTATATATTTAACAATGTGCTGGACTGGATAATGTGCTGAAGGGAACAAATAATATCATCGAGACGCTGAGTCGGTAACATTTGGAATAATACTAAAATGCTAAAGGTTCCCAATGCTTCCAGATGTGCGATAAACGTGTTTATTCTACGTCTCGTATATGTATACTGATATAAATACTTATTCTATAAATAATAAATATTATATAATATATATGTCGAGTTTACATTAGAATTAGGGTTAGGGGCGTGAAACGAATCTTCGTTTGGGTTACACGTTGTCGTTATGCAATAGAGAAGACATTGACTAGTGCAAATACGATTATTATAGAACCGGACAAGTAACCGTGGTAGTTAGGTGCTCGAGATACTAATGACAATGATCCTAGGTTCAATAACGAATCCGCGGTCAACGGGATGACAACAGAACGTACTCACAAAGTCTAAGTCTGAGAGAATAATCACTGATCGCGAAGGCGTTACTCTTGGATCGATGAGATCGCGGGCGAGAATGCCTTTTCCGTCCCGATGATGCCACACAGGAAAACTATAACGGGGTGTGTCTAAGGATACGAGATCATCGGATTCGTCGAGAAAAGCCTTCGTTCAGAAAGTGTTGCTGCTAATTGGTTAATCTCCATATCGGTGGTTAGAAAAGGATGCTAGCCGCCCTCGAGGGAAAGTTGCTAGTGGGAGACGCCGCTCGTTGAAAAATAGGTCTCCCCTATTTTCCCGTAGATGGGACAGAGACTGTTTGTCTGTTTGAAAGACTTTAGTTGACTAAATCTTAAGATTTATAACGGGCCCTCGAGCTAGCTGAACATGTACTGCGGAGACGCATCGACATCTGGCAATCATCTTGCTCGAAGAATAGGATCTGCGTGTGGCGAGCCACGGGACAGAGACCGTTGGAATGTTTACTGTCGAGTGTTACAACTATTTCCTTTTTAAGGAGAGCTATAGAATTATTCCATGCCTTTGTTAGACAAAGCGTTCATCCCGTGACCGCGGCTACGTTCGGCAACTGACTGTCGCCTCGAGCACAAGCTCATTATCACAACTCTCGAACAATTACAATCGGATTGAATAACTACAATTGTTCAATTACAGCTATAGTAGACTCTAGGTTACACTGTTGCGGGATTATCCAAAATTCCAAAGGCTCCGGTGTTCTTTCATCTCCGACATATATAATAATATATAATAATAATATATAGAATATAATAGATATATAATAGATATATAATATAATATATAGAATATAATAATATAATGGAACATATAAAATGATATATATTCTGTAAATAAATGCTTCCGTCTGTGTCATGTCATCTCGGATGACATTACGTATGTCGGAGATGAAAGGAAAACGGAGCCTTTCTTTTGAAATTTTGGGAAAATCCTCTAATACTTTAGCCTAGATTCTATCATAGTGGTAATTATGCAATTGTTGTCATTCAGTCTGATTGTAATCGTTCGAGATTTGTGATAGTGAGATTAGACTCGAGGTGATATAACTGGTAGCCACGGTCACGGGATGGACGTTTTGCCTGACAGAGGTGTGGAGTGGTTGTATGGTTCTGTTAGGGAAGTGATACATTTACACTGTACATGAGAGTGTGTGTGTAAGGGTTAGAGGGCATCAAGGTCTTAGTGGAGACAAAAGACTGTTGCCAGATGTTAGAAGAATCTAGGATAGTCGGTTGGCGACAAGCGTGCGTGCAAGACGTTCTTCAGAGTGTAATATAGATGTATAACTGTAGTGTGTGAAATATAGTCAATAATTTGTATTCCCAAATCCTCGAATTTCCTTAACATGGTAGCAGAGCGTGGTTACTAGTTTTGCAAGATATTTAGTGCGTGGTTACGATCCTGCGAGTGAGTTTTCAGTAAAGAAAAAAAAACTTTCAGAGAAAAAAAATATACTTCGAGCACGTAGGAACGCTTGAGTAAGAAAAGAAAAAAAAGAAGAATCAATTAAAATGGAGAGATCGGAAATCGTGAGGATTATGGAATGTGGAAGCAAAGAATCACGATGTTTCTCAAATATAAGGAATGCGAGGTTGTTACAACTAGAATGAAGAACGAAAGAGACGATGAAGACTGGGACAAAAAGGACTTGAAGGCAATTAATATAATCTATAGTGCAATATCGAACAGACAATTGGAGTATGTTAGGGAAGGAAAAACGGCGTATGATATAATAAAAAGGTTCGATGAAATGTACTTGAAAGAGTCGACGGCACTGCAGATCGTATGCAGAAGGAGATTGGAAAACATAAGACTGGAGAACTACAGTGATTCAGCATCATTCTTTAACGACTTTGAAAAATTAATCAATGAATTAAAAAGTGCGGGCGCACAAGTAAGTGAGAGGGAAAAGCTGAATTACATGCTGAATACGTTACCCGAAGAATACAGCTACATAGCGGACATAATAGACGCATTGAAAGAAGAGGATCAAACGGTAGCGTATGTAAAAAATAAAATAGAGATAGCAGAGAAGAAAAATAAATCCAATCGAGGAGAAAGGCAAACCAACGCCTTTTCTGCAAAAAAGGAAGGATGCTTCAGATGTGGAAGATTAGGACACTTTGCGAGAGAGTGTCAAAATGGCGTCCAAGCGGGAAGCAGTAACGGCTATTGGCATGGGCCAACACGTGGTCGAAACAGAGGAAGAGGGAACAAAGGCAATACGAGCAGAGGACGTGGAAACTTTCATCGTCAATCAACAACCGGCACGGGCGAGCATGGAAACTCAAGAGCAGGCATATGGATAGCAACGGCGCACGCAGCAAACAGCAGTGAGATGAATGAAATAAGTAAGAACGAAATAGTGTGGCTATTAGATAGCGGTTGTACCGATCACATAATTAATGATATAAATTATTTCGATAAATCTATCGACCTAAAGGAACCGGTAAATATATATTTAGGCGATAATAGACCGATAAAAGCGACAAAAGTTGGGAATGTTATAAGTTATTTTGAAGCATTCGGAAAACAAAATGAAATAAATATGAGGAAAGTATTTTACGCGAAAGAAATGTCCGCAAATTTGATTAGTTTAGGTAAACTAACAGACAATAAGAATACGGTTATTTCCAAAGGAAATATTGCGAAAGTAATAGATGAGGATAATAAACTTACAGCTGTAGCGTTCAAAGAGAATGGGACATATAGAATAAAAAGTATATTGAAAGGGAAGAAGCACTTAGTAAACAACGCCGAACGTAGTGGTATGAGTAAAAAGGAAAGATGGCATAGGATGCTAGGACACGTAAATTTTAAATATTTAGAGATTTTGGGTAAAGAGCAGCTAGTGACTGGCATACCGAATGAATTTGAAAAGGAACTTTTGAAATGTAGGGTGTGTATAGAAAGCAAAATGCATAACTTACCTTTCAAAAATAATCGAACTAAGGCTAGGGAAATAATGGAAATTATTCATACGGACGTATGTGGTCCCTTTAAGACCACCGGATTCAATGGAGAAAAATATTTCATTTCATTTATCGATGATTATAGTAAAATAGCTAGGATCTATTGTATAAAATCAAAAGATGAGGTCTTTGATTCTTTCGTACAGTTCGTAAATGAAGCCGAAAATTTAACGGGCAAGAGGTTAAAAATATTAAGATGCGATAATGGTAAAGAATATTTAAATAATCGAATTTATAAATTTGCTAGGGATAAAGGTATAAGAATAAATAATTGCCCAACATACGTACATGAATTAAACGGGACAGCGGAAAGGTATAATAGAACAGTGATGGACATGGCGCGTTGCTTGTTAGCGGAAGCGAAAGTACATAAAAGGTACTGGCCGGAAATAGTTTGTACAGCGGCATACTTGAAAAATCGAATATTAGCGAATACTATAGAAAGAAAGACACCTTTTGAAATATTCTTCGGGAAAAAACCAAGTGTTAAAAATCTACATCTATATGGAAGTAAAGTTTTTGTAAGAAGGCCAGAACAAAAAAGAGTTTCCAAATGGGACAAGAAGGCAGATATGGGAATTCTATTAGGATATAGTGAAGTAGGATACAGAGTCTTATTAGGTGGGAAAATAACAATAGCTAGACATGTAGAGGTCATAGAGACAGACACTAAATGTATCGGTTTTGAGGAAAATTCATCAGAGGCAGATAGAAATGATAGCGAAGATAACTATTCATTGGTTGGTATGGATAAGGAAAAGTTAGAAGGTAGGAAAGATGAAAATAATAGTAGTATTGAAAGCTCAAACACTCCTAGGAGATCTACACGTATTAAGAAAACTTCAGTAAGGTATCCAGAAAAGGAAAATATTTACGAGATGCATGCAAATTATTGTAAAGTAGATATCCCTCGTACATTTGAGGAGGCGATTTGTTGCGAAAATAATGAAGTTTGGAAACAGGCTATGGAAAAGGAAATAGAATGTCTCTATAAGAATAAAACTTGGAAATTGGTAGAAAGGGTAAAAGGCAAAGAAGTATTAGATGTAAAATGGGTTTACACGAAAAAATCAGAGGACAGGTATAAGGCTAGATTAGTGGTAAGGGGATTTCAACAAAGAAACGTAGCCGATGACATATATTCTCCAGTGGCGAGTAATCAGACCTTTAAGATATTGCTATCATATTGTTGTCAAAATGGATTAATAATTGAGCAAACGGATGTAGAAACTGCCTTTTTTAAATGGTGAAGTAACCTCGGAGGTATATGTAAATCAACCAAAGGGATATGCGGACGGAACGGATAGAGTTTGTAAATTATCGAAAGCGCTTTATGGGTTAAAAGAAAGTCCGAGGGACTGGTATGAGTGTTTTGATAAGTATGTGACGAGATTAGGTTTTAAGAAGAACAATATAGAGCTGTGCCTATATACTTATGGAGAGGGAGAAAATGTTGTTTATTTGTTAATATACGTAGACGATTTGTTGATTTGTAGTAAAAACAAAGGGAAGATACAAAGTGTAAAAAAATTATTAACTGATAAATTTGAAATGAAAGATTTAGGTGAAGTAAAAGAATGTCTTGGAATAAATATAGAGTATGATTATTTAAAAAATGAAATGAGATTAAGCCAAAAGAAATACATAGAATCATTAGCAAACAAATATAAATTACATAACAGCAAATTGTACTGTACACCTATGGAGACCAACTTAAAAATTGAAAAAGCTGAGATAAATAGAGAGGACATTGGATACAAGAATTTAATTGGCGCATTGCTGTATATTAGTGTAAATACCAGACCCGATATAAGTTATAGTGTGAATTATCTGAGTAGATTTCAAGATTGTTGTAACGAGACACATTTTTAATATGCCTTGCGAATATTGAAATATTTGTACCGGACTAGAGATTTAGGGCTACATTATAAAAGAAATGAAAAGTGCGAAACGATAGATTGTTATGTGGACGCTGATTGGGCAGGAGATCATATAGATAGGAAATCGACTTCTGGGTATGTAATTAGATTGTATGGAAATGTAATTGGATGGAAGTCTAAAAAACAAAGGTGTGTGACAAAAGCCTCGACGTATGCAGAGTATGTTGCTCTATCGGAAGCGGTGAGCGAAGTAATGACTATCAGAGAACAAATGAAAATCTTCGATGTAAATGTAGACGATAACCCTGTAAAAATCTATGAGGATAACTCTGGAGTAATGAGTATAGCAAAATACGGAACTTTTACAAAAAATTCTAAACACATCGAAGTTCATTACCACTACGTTCACGAGTACGTAAAGGAAAATAAGATAAACATAATAAAAGTAAGTACAGAAGAAAACACTGCGGATATTTTTACGAAGGCACTGTGTAGAGAGAAATTTGAAAGGTTTAGGTCATGGATGAATGTAAAATAAGAGAAATGTAAATAAAGCGATAAATGTTGAATATTTTGTTAATTCGACAAGTATGTAAATAAAATTAAGTGTACAGTATAAATGTAAGGAGGCGTGTTAGGGAAGTGATACATTTACACTGTACATGAGAGTGTGTGTGTAAGGGTTAGAGGGCGTCAAGGTCTTAGTGGAGACAAAAGACTGTTGCCAGATGTTAGAAGAATCTAGGATAGTCGGTTGGCGACCAGCGTGCGTGCAAGACGTTCTTCAGAGAGTAATATAGATGTATAACTGTTGTGTGGGAAATATAGTAAATAATTTGTATTCCCAAATCCTCGAATTTCCTTAACAGAAGGAAAGAATAGAATAATCTACCTATAGTCAAGTATATAAATATGATAAAAATATAGAAAAAATAATTAAAGTTACTTACTTACATATGAAACTGCTATTAATAAGTAAAAGGAACAATCAAAGTTAGAGTAGCTGAGAGGCAAGAACGATCAGTGAATGCAGAAAATAGAATAAAATACAAAACAGATGAAAACAAAATGTATAATATGTGCAAGAAAAATAAATTGGGTACAGTATTCAGAATTTACAACAAAATTCATTAAAGAAACAGCAATAGGATGGTCATTTCCTTTTCTGACAAAGAAAGATAGTTAGGAGGACTGACAAATTTTATTAAAAAGCAAAAGCAGTGTAGCGGCACATGAGTCATAGGACGAGGCGGATCGAGAGCGTCTCATGTTGTTGTTGTGTCTCAGAACACGAACATAGCCTTGATGCTCGAAACACATCGATAGACAACACAAAGTCACCTTTATGGGCAACCGTCGATCTTAGACGAATTCAAATTTTCCGACTCCTCCCCGACCGGTACAAATCGACATACGCGATCGCGGGTGAGACAGTATATACCAAGCGACACGATTTAGCGATCAACATCTACGAGTCGGGTTTTCCGCGAGCGAACGTACACTATTGTTGCGAACAAAGTGAATGAGCGTCTTTTGTACTTTTATTTATTTATTTGTTTAACTTATTTGAAGTATATTTGACGGGTTGCGAAAGCAACTTCTCGCTCTCGTTATTTTACATTATCTATTCACAACCAATCCTCCACAGCAGCATTAAACTAAGATCATTTCACCATAGAAGAATAGCAATTCAGACAAATTCACAATTTATAATAATCTAAGAACAACTTAAAAACTTTGTTATGTTTGTTTTGTAGTAACCAACAAATTTGTCTTTCAACCTAAGAATATATATGCCACAAATAATTTTATGTAGAAATAAACATAAATAATATGAAGGAAGTAGAATATTTCTTATTGAAATGTGACAGTCTGTAATAAAAGACGAAGTAAACAAGACAAAATAACTTTAACAAAGAAAAAATTTATAAAAATTTATTCCTAAAAAATGTTGGCCTATCAGATAAGTGAAATAAAAGTACAAAAAACAATATTAGATGAAACGTAATGTATTCTCTCAACGTACATTTGCGAAGCGGTTTAGTTTATAGTCATTTCAGAGATTCTTCGTTTCCACCCAATCATGGCAGTTCAGAACTATTTTATGAAAATTAAGAATTTTCTACATCGAGTCATTTCATTTGCAAGACCGCATATATTTCTAAATTATTCACACAAAATTAGTACAGCGCGCAAACATTAAAAGGAAATAAGCGATAGAGTAGCCCATACAAACAAGGATAAAGGTTAAAATAACACATCAAAAATAGCAGTTATTATTCAAATTTGTATGAAAAGACATTGAGAATGTAAATTCTTCTTTAAATGAAAGACGCTTATGTATATGAAAATCAAAAACGTAATGAAAATACAAAAAACATAAAAGAAGAAAACTGTATTTTATATTACGACTTACTTTTAAATATAGAATAATTTCCTTTCCAATTACTGTTGTTACGCCATGCGGCTTGCCATAGATTATATTCTTAACTGTCGGTCGCGGCACTATAATGTCGCAGACGGATCGTCGCGGCTGCCCGGCAAAACAAACATTGTAGTGGCAAGCGCATGGTTCATTAAGCAGGGCGACCTCCAGAAACGTCGATTCGTGGCCGTTATTTTATCTGGCGTAAAAGAATGTGGCGTGATCCGAAGGTAGTGGGGGTCGCCTTCCAGAAAAAATCAGAACGTTTCGAGAAGCCAAACAGTCAACACATATCTTATATCGCGCATTACGTAGTCACATTTCTTTTTGTTGTTCCATTTATATCTTTCTAGTTATTAAGTTGTTGCAATAAACATTAATTTAGTTGTGTTAATTCTGTGAAATTTCATTGAACTACCCTTATTATCATAATCGAAATAAGGGAATCGATCAGTTCGTGGCGTCGATTGTTTAATCGTAACGAGAACTTACAACTCTCGTTGACGTGATATCTCGCGATCGCGTCTCTCCGCGAATGATCGAAACAACTGTACTACCCCACTCATTCTAGAACAAATTTTTAGGCTAAAATTATTTATACAAAACTAATACGTATACGAATCTTTTCATTTTATAAAATTATATGTATAAAATATTTACCTTCGCTAAATCTCCTTTTACAGAAAATTTGCAGATCATGTTTCTAATCAAATTTAATTCTCCACTTAGTACTCATTACCAAGAAATGCTTGGTAAATTCAAAACTTATAACGTTCAGTAAATTTGTATACGATGTACACTCTATCTTGATTCGAATACGAATGACGATTGGACAGCACCGATTTCTAGGATAACAGTGTGTTAGGGAAGTGATACATTTACACTGTACATGAGAGTGTGTGTGTGTAAGGGTCAGAGGGCGTCCAGATCTTAGTGGAGACAAAAGACGGTTGCCAGATGTTAGAAGAATCTAGGATAGTCGGTTGGCGACAAGCGTGCGTGCAAGACGTTCTTCAGAGTGTAATATAGATGTATAGCTATTGTGTGTGAAATATAGTCAATTATTTGTATTTCCAAATCCTCGAATTTCCTTAACACTAATATCATTGACAGCAATGCCGCTACTTTCCGACAAACGAGTTTTAAGTGTTGCGTCGGGTGTTTAGATACTACGTGACTTTGTAATGATTTCGATAAACAACTGTATAATGTGTACCTTTTTTAGCGGTTATTCACAAAACAGTTTTAATATAATAATAACTATATAATAACATAATATTATAATAATAATAACATAGTGGTGTGATATTGACTGAAATGCCGGAGATCAATAAAATATTAGTTATAATGATCCAATCCAATAGCTTTAAAATTAGAGTGCTCACAGATTATAATTTCTTATATATAATTACAATATTTGCATTGATTAATTTATGCTTTCTTAGGGCATACTAAAATTATGTTGATGAAATAAAATAAATAAATGAAATAAAAAGAACAAAATAAAATAAAAGGAAATAAAGTAATATATGATAATATAAATAAAATAAAACAAAATAATTAACGAACCAATTTATAAAAAGAAACTTTTTACCGAAAGACTAAAGCCTCGATCAAAACCCAGCCCTTCTAGATGTTCGTTTATCTTATACCTACGTGCCGAATTCATATTGCTTTGTTTTGGGAGTTGTTGTCGCGTGCCAGGCGGTTCGGGTTTCTTGAGTCGGTTGGAGATATTTGTCGACGTTACGATAGTGTCACGACCAGCTCAGTTCAAGACTGGAGATAAAGACGTGTTGACACTCGGCAACAATGTATATCGCCGAAGCGGAGTGCCCAATGAACCATCAATATCCCAACACTGCTTCCGTCGAATGTTCGGGAGGAGGGCGTGCGTGGCAACAGTCGCGGACGCCTAACAAACTCTAGGATAGTGGGGATATAGTGTAACGTCGCTTCATATTAGAGGCAGGATGTATGCAGGTCTTCAGTCCATACCCTCAATTACCCCAAGGACCCACCATAAGCCTAAACCTTTTAAGTTTATTATTTCTGCTATCTGTTTATGGATGGCCCTTGAAACAGCCCTTAGGTTGTTATACGTCCTTACTAATTACGGGAAAGCAGGTAGTTACTTAATGGGAAAAACCCAATACTCGATTAACGAAAAAGCTGGTTTTTCCCATAAACAATATTACCTACTAGCCGCGCTGGAAGAAGGCTTTCTCCTCCTATCTTCATGACTTATGACCAATTGGCATCGTGGATCGTTACCCTCACATTTCCTAACGGAAGGTGCGAACAGCGAATCCGCGTTGTTAATTAAAAAGGGCGCACCCACGCCGAGCTTTCCTCCGTAATGAGACGGAAGCACCTGGGGAGAAATAGATAAAACTATCGAACAGTGAACATCTCTCCAATCTATGTAAACCTGTGCCGTGAAATAAAGACGATAGTTGTGTTACGACTCGGCTACTTTTTATTTTCATCAACTAACCCCAAAAATTACGTGACAATAGAGTGGTAACAAAAGAAACATAACCGAATCCGATCGGAAATCGAGTCGTAAGAGACAATCTTGAAAAGTCACGCCTAGAGCTCGGAAGTAAATTGTAAACCAGGTGTCAGAAAAAACTAAAGTTTCCTTTTTTTATTTTTCATCTTAAATTTCTTTTTTTATTTTTTTGTTATTTTACGTGACAATAGCTTGAATAAGTTAGGAAAATTATTGTAAGTAACATGGTGTTACGAATAAGATTTGGAGAAGAGACAGTTTGGAAAAAAAATGTTATTTTAGGCTGGAATTTGAATTTACAGATAATTATCTATAGTTCAGGACTGTAATTTATAAAAATACGCGAAACTTTTAGTAAATATATATAATTCTTTACTTTGTATTGAATTATTCTATGTACTTTACTGCAGTCTGCTACAAGTAGTATACCAATAACTAATTTTTTCTACGTTAGTTTTACTCATATTGTTAAGAATGATGTAAATAAAATGATAAGAAGAGCCTATCACAAAGAACGTTCGAACGTGTACTCAAATGAATGGTCAATAGCATGAAAATTCTTAATTAACCTCTTTGCATTAAGTACTTTCACGAGTCATTTCTTTTCTATGAGAAAAATTTGAATTGATCATAAATAAATAAGGATTTAGCGTGGATAATGATTCTGATGTAATTACTTTCATTCATATAACTCATATGTCATTTGTAATTGTTTTTAAAATGATTTCGAAAGTTAACAGAATAGAATAGAATTTGAATTTCTATAAAATTTGTTAAAAGAATTATCTTTTTTGTCGAAACTGAAAAATTAAGATATAGCGCCTGCTCATTTCTTAAAAATTAGTTTACATACAAAATATTACTCATACATACATGCCTGTATTTATCATATTTCTTAATTATTTCACTATTACGTTATATTATATTTCAATTTTTGTATTAGACATCTTTAAATTAATCAAACATCTAGTTGTTTTAATTATTATACGTTTGTTGCAATTAGTTCATGTTTAATAACCACTGTTTTCTGTTTAATTAACATCTGCTTAATTCATTTATCATTAATAAACTAATCATAATTATTTACAATACTACATTATGATAAATAAATAATGATCGATTTTCTGTTTAATCCATTGTAATAAATCCATCTACCAATAAATTGTTGCATAGGTTAGAAACCATTGGAAATCCTAATTTCTAACATTTCTGAATAAAGAAATTCTATAATAATGGGTTGCCAACCTAATACATTCATCCATACGTTTGCTCTCTCTATTCCGAGATAAAACCTCAACAATATGGAAAGCCAAATTAACGAAGGTAATACAGGGAGCAGAGAATACTAACCAGAAGCAGAAGAGTTTCAAGAAAACATAAAACGCGGACAAAAACTAGGATGGCTGAATAAAGTCACACGAGAAAAGCATGACAGGTTGCTAATGGCAAGAGAAATGCGCTTAAGAGAAGAAGACGTTTCGAAAGATTAGAAAAGCGAAATGGGTAAACGAATGTTATTACTACCAAACAACTATGTGGCAGCGATAGAATCAGAGATCGTGTCTCAACACGATGAGACAGCCCACGATATGGAGATTAGTGCAGCACGAAAAAGAGATAGAAACGATAGAAAGCAAATGGATGTACAGTCACAAACATTCGCAGGAAAGAAATATAAAGTACAAAGCATGATTACTTGCAGTAGGACATAACTAGAAATCGGAATAAGTTACGGGGAATCATTCGCTCCTGTCAAACGATTCGACACAGCAAGGGCTATGCTGGCTCTAACAGCGATTAATCGTGTTGAGGTTATTTGATGTGTAAACAGAGAAACTCGTGGATAAATTGAAAGGTAGAAAATATATTTAAATGGAATTATAAGTAAGAATACAATTTGAGCTGGTCCAGATCCGTAGGCTAGCTGTGTTACCCAATAACTGAAAAACCCCGAAGCCAACATCGCCGGTCTACTGTTTGTGGTCTGTCTTCGTCGCAGACTTTTGTCTACACGCTGTCGATGGCTTCAGTTTTTTTCTTTTTTTTTTTAGTTGTTCACATTCACTATTTGTCCGATTTGTACACTTGGTAGAATTTTTTGGCTGTTTGATTATCATGCGGGTGGATACCCCCAGTGGGATACCATCTTCGTGTTTGTCAGGTTGTGTCCTTTGTGAGGTCTGCTGGGTGTTTCCTTTTCAGTCTTTTGTCTATGTTTGACGTGTTGATCGTTTCCACAGCTAGCCGGTTTGGATGTGTTCCTATTCTTTCTTTATATTTTCCTGCGTGTCTTCTAATTTCCTCTTTGACCGTTGGTATTCCCGGATCCTTCCGTATATCCTCGTTTCTAACGTACCATGGGGAGTTTACTATTGTTCTAAGAATTTTAGCTTGTACGGTCTCTATTTCATTTATATGGCTCATTGCTGCTGTCCTCCATAGTAGTATTCCGTACGTCGAGATTGTTTTTATGATCATTTTGTATATTTTTAATTTATTTTCTATACTTAGTTTGAATTTTCGACTTGTTAGCCAATGCATTTGTCTGCTTGCTGTTTGTATTTTGTCTGTCATTGATTTGATATGCTGTTTCCATGTGAGGTGTGTATCCATGTGGAATCCTAGGCATTTGACCTGCCTTGTTTGTATTATGTGTGTGCCGTTTAGTATAATGTTTGGTGGTTTCTGTTTTCGCAGTGTGTAATGTATTTGCATTTATCAGGGTTTGCTTTAATTTGTTTTGCTTGAAGCCACTTTTCTATTTTTGTGATATGTTCTTGTAGTAATGTAACTGCTGCTGCAAGGTTAGTGCGCCTGACTAGTACAGCTGTGTCATCCGCGAATGTCAGTATTTTGCTATTGTTAGTTGTTGGTATGTTGGCCGTGTATAATGTGTATAAAATTGGTCCTAGGACGCTTCCTTGCGGAACTCCTGCCTTGATTCCTTTAACTTCAGAGTATGTGCCTTTGATTTTTACTATGAAGGTTCTCCTGCTTAGGTATGATTTGATTAATTGGTATATCTGCTTCGGGAACTGTTTTCTGATTGATTGAAGCAGGCTATTGTGGTTTATTTTATCGAATGCTTTTTCGATGTCCATAAAGAGTGCCGTGCAATATTCTTTTGTTTCCAGCGCCTGTAACATTTCATTGACGAGTCTGTGCGTTTGTTCTATTGTGGAGTGTTTGTTTTTGAATCCGAATTGGTGATCCGGTATTAATTGATTCTTCTCTATTATAGGTTTTATGCGGACGTAAATTACTTTCTCTAGTATCTTAGAGAACACAGGAAGTAATGAGATTGGTTTGGGTAACATTATGATCTGTGGCAGTTTCCATAGTTTAGGAAAGTATTGAATTTGTTGAAGTGGTCTCCACTTCTAAGAAAACCATACATCTGGTCTTTTTAGTTTTCTCAAGCACTTAAGCCATCACCGATAAAAGTAATTAACAAAGACGAACAATACTACATAAATGAAACAACAAACATATCAAAACCAAGCCAACCATTAAACGAAGAACAGGAATGCTCAGCTACAAACGAAGTTGATATGGAAACAATACCAAACAACGAAGAGAATGATACCAATAACGAATTAACCCAACAGGATGATAGCTGGAAGGTGGCAAGTTAAAACAATAAACAAAAAATAACTGGAAATCTAGATACAGAAAAGCAGCGATGGTTTCAAGAATTATCATTAAAAAACTCCTACAGCTCACTAACGAAAGAAATAGACGACGATTCAACAACCAAAAACACAACTCAATCAACATACACTACAAAACTACCACCAATATTTGTCGAGGCCCAGTTAATAGACCCGCTTATTGATCAACTAAACAATATAGTTGGGAAGGAAAACTACACAATAAAACAAACAAAATTAGAACAAGTAAAAATTCAATCAAACACCCCAGCAAATTATAGGAAAGTGGTAAAAGAACTAAAAGAAAAATACGCTATATACCACACGTACCAGCTCTAAACGGAAAGGAGCTACAAAGTAGTCATAAGAGGATTACATCCAAAAACTAACAAAAAAATTAAGTGACGAATTAGCAAAAATTGGCCACCAAACAAGAGCAATAAACAATATGACAAGATACGATACCAAGCAACCATTACCATTATTCTTAATAGAACTGGAACCTAGAACCAACAACAAGGAAATCTACGAAATCAAAAGAATACTAAATACGATAGTAACAGTGGAACCAGCACGCCCCAAAAAAGATGTACTACAATGCATGCGGTGTCAACAATACGGTCACACTAAAAATTATTGTAACAGAAGCCCGGCATGTGTTAAATGTGCAAAAAATCACTTAACAATACACTGTTCATACATAGGGAAAATAAATGAAGTAAAATGCTACAACTGTAATGGAAACCACCCAGCCAGCTATAAAGGATGTGAAATCAGGAAACAATTACAACGTTAACTGTTTCCACCACTTCTCAATAGATCAATCAGTAACTATCAACCACAACAAGGTATAACGGATAATGAAGCAACATTGAAAGCACAAAATGAACCAAAAGCTATAAACAGAAACATAGATCCCCAAGGAAACCGAAGCTACGCGGAAGTAGCCCAAAACATTAGACAAGCAACGCCCACAAACAATCAGATTCAAAGCAACAACACCGAAGACGATACAGAAATCAAAGAAATGCTCAAACAATCCATTAAAGGTACGGAGATATTAAGAAAAATGGTAAGTGAGCTAAACAGAATACTAAGGCAACAAGTACAACAAACAACAGTCATGTTACAACTACTCACAAACTTGCTAAGTAAACAGTAAAAATGTACATGCTCAAAATAGCAGCCTGGGACTCTAACGGACTACAACAAAGGGCCCTAGAAACTAAAACATTCCTGTATAACAATAATATCGACATACTACTCGTATCGGAAACACACTTCGCTACAAAAAGTTACATAAAAATACCGTACTACACAATATATGATACCAAGCATCCCTCAGGAAAAGCACACGGAGGGACCGCAGTAATAATAAGAAACGACATTGAACATCACTTACGCAGCCAAGCTAGTAAGGAATATACACAAGCAATCACCGTTACTGTACAAACTAGCAGCAACCATTTACAGTTGTCAGCAGTATATGTACCACCGCGACACAAAATTACATCACAAATGTGGGAAGAGTACTTTCGACACTTAGGTGACGAGTACATCGCAGCGGGAGACTAAAACTCAAAGCACACACTATGGGGATAAAGAATCACCACACCTCGAGGCAGAACCTTGGAAAAATACATTAGAAATAATAACCTCGATATATTATCCACAGGAAGACCGACATACTGGCCGACAGACCTGAGCAAAATACCTGACCTACTAGATTTTGCAGTTACAAAGGGACTAAACGCAAATAAACTAAACATAGCACCCAGCCTCGAGCTTACCTCCGACCATACGCCCATAATAATTACATACAGAAACAAACCAATACCTTACAGCAACACAGAGACGCTATGCAATAAAACCACCAAATGGCAAACATTTAACGAAATAATTGAGAGCAAAATCAGCTGCAACATCCCACTGAAAACACCCAAACACATCGATCAAGCAGTAACAACATTCACAGAAACTATCCAAGAAGCAGCAAGGGCAACTATATCTGAAACAACCATAGACAAACAAAAACAGTTCCACTAGACATCCTCGAAAAAATTAGAGAAAAAAGAAAAGCGAAAGCAAAACGGCAAAAACACAGAACAAAAGAAAACAAAAAACACCTAAACAAACTCGCAAAAGAAATAAAAAACAAAATAATAGAGCACAACAACAACGAGTTCACAAAGTTCCTTCGAGTCACTATCTGCTCACGAGATCTACAACTACTCCCTATGGAAAGCCAAAAAAAAAAAAAAAAGATAAAGAAGACAATAAAAATGGTCTCAGCAATCAGAAGAGCAGATAACAAATGGGCAAGAAGCAACGAAGAGGAAGCTGAAGAATTTTCCAACCATCTATGCAACACATTTACCCCACATAATACCAACAACAGCAACCACAATAGTCATACGGACGAGGATGCGCTAACCATTAGTATACCAACTGACAATCACTACACCATACCCAAAGCAACAGCACAAGAAATCAGAAACATAATTGAGAAAACAAAAAATAATAAAGCACCGGGAATCGACCTAATTAACGGCAAAATCTTGAAAAACCTTCCGCCAAAAGCGATAAGACAAATCACGATAATAGTTAACGCAATACTAAGAATACAATACTTTCCACAAACTTGGAAACTGGCACAAATCATAATGTTACCCAAACCAGGCAAGGACCCACACGATACCAAATCATACAGACCAATCTCATTACTTCCTGTGTTCTCTAAGATACTAGAGAAAGTAATTTACGTCCGCATAAAACCTATAATAGAGAAGAATCAATTAATACCGGATCACCAATTCGGATTCAAAAACAAACACTCCACAATAGAACAAACGCACAGACTCGTCAATGAAATGTTACAGGCGCTGGAAACAAAAGAATATTGCACGGCACTCTTTATGGACATCGAAAAAGCATTCGATAAAATAAACCACAATAGCCTGCTTCAATCAATCAGAAAACAGTTCCCGAAGCAGATATACCAATCAGTCAAATCATACCTAAGCAGGAGAACCTTCATAGTAAAAATCAAAGGCACATACTCTGAAGTTAAAGGAATCAAGGCAGGAGTTCCGCAAGGAAGCGTCCTAGGACCAATTTTATACACATTATACACGGCCAACATACCAACAACTAACAATAGCAAAATACTGACATTCGCGGATGACACAGCTGTACTAGTCAGGCGCACTAACCTTGCAGCAGCAGTTACATTACTACAAGAACATATCACAAAAATAGAAAAGTGGCTTCAAGCAAAACAAATTAAAGCAAACCCTGATAAATTCAAATACATTACACACTGCGAAAACAGAAACCACCAAACATTATACTAAACGGCACACACAGATGGCACGGAGACAAATGTACTGGCTAACAAGTCGAAAATTCAAACTAAGTATAGAAAATAAATTAAAAATATACAAAATGATCATAAAAACAATCTCGACGTACGGAATACTACTATGGAGGACAGCAGCAATAAGCCATATAAATGAAATAGAGACCGTACAAGCTAAAATTCTTAGAACAATAGTAAACTCCCCATGGTACGTTAGAAACGAGGATATACGGAAGGATCCGGGAATACCAACGGTCAAAGAGGAAATTAGAAGACACGCAGGAAAATATAAAGAAAGAATAGGAACACATCCAAACCGGCCAGCCGTTGAAACGATCAACACGTCAAACATAGACAAAAGACTGAAAAGGAAACACCCAGCAGACCTCACAAAGGACACAACCTGACAAACACGAAGATGGTATCCCACTGGGGGTATCCACCCGCATGATAATCAAACAGCCAAAAAATTCTACCAAGTGTACAAATCGGACAAATAGTGAATGTGAACAACTGAAAAAAAAAGAAAAAAACTGAAGCCATCGACAGCGTGTAGACAAAAGTCTGCGACGAAGACAGACCACAAACAGTAGACCGGCGATGTTGGCTTCGGGGTTTTTCAGTTATTGGGTAACACAGCTAGCCTACGGATCTGGACCAGCTCAAATTGTATTCTTACTTATAATTCCATTTAAATATATTTTCTACCTGTCAATTTATCCACGAGTTTACACATCGAATAACCTCAACAACTGGACCATACCAAATGAAGTTACTTAAAATTCTCAGCGAGAATTGATTGTAAATAGTCTACCAAATGAAACAAAAATTTCGTGGTCTTAGACACACCCACACCTAGCTTTCCACTTCCACAACATCCTCACTAAAACTTACAGATTCTCTATCTTTAAAACAGTCAACATCTCTTTACCGAGTTTCTACCCTTAAACCAATCGCCTACTTAATTTATATAAAGTTACTAGAGTAAGGTGTAATTTATACGTGTCTATTCAGTGTATATCTTAATTGTGATTATTAAGTGTATAATAAAGTGTAATAAAAAGTTCTAGATGGTTGGAAAAGTCGGCCGGCGCCACTCGCCCAATTTAACGTTGGATTTCTTCAACGGAACCGTCGGTCAACGACGAAGGTCGTACGCAACTACGTTTGAAGCACTCTTAATCCCGAATCAAATGGAGGACATTTATATCGTCTATCTGGGAAAATCGCATAGTGGTACCAGTTGCGATATACACACCCGTCGACGGTATTAATACACATACAACTTGTAACAAACATGTGAAAATTTCACTAACGGATATATAGGGCTATGTTGGCCAATAAAAACCTCTTTTATCCGTGTATCTTAAGGCTCGGTGCAGATGAGCCATATATTATCGTAGGACATCGTTCCGGCGCCTTTGGAAGAGCAGAGAAAGAAATAAAGCTCTCCTGTTTCGCAAAAGAAGGATACATACATATGTATTTTCTTGTTCTTCCAACTCATTGCCGTTGTGGTCATTTGTTGAAAATTCAATCGTATGCATCGGACCTAAATCTTGAGGTTAAAATCATCTGTTTCAAATTATCAATTAGACCTATTTATAACTTATGCTAATCCCATGTGTTATAAAATCTCTGCCAGTGCGATGGAAAACACAAGGCTAGGCATCTTGTAAATAAGTGCATTAGAAGAGGCAGGAATTCTTTTAGAACGGCCATCTGTTACTACAAGAATTATAATAGTAGCAAAAATATGTTATTAAGAGCTTCGTAATAAATTTAATAATAATGATTTAATTAAGGAAATTATTTACCTTTACCCCTTGTATTTAGAGAGGGCTATGAAAAATGTACATCTCCTTCAAGAGGCTAATTAGAATACTTCCTATGATGTACATTACCACATTAAGAATCAAATACTTTCCAATGAGCTAGAAGCTCGGCGGGACAGCCAGCGACGCTCGTTAAGGCCCAGAACTGAAGACGACGCGTCGCGAGTTCGAATCCTCGGCATATAATGGAGGCACAAATAGCACAGGATGAGAAAGTTTCTTTTAAAAGAAACATACTGCAGGCAAGCGGCCAGCCCCGCCCTTGCGTGTGGCGTGGATGGATGTACTTTCTGGGAGTACATGGTTAAACGTGCTTGGTGTCAAGCACACACTACCACCACACTAGCACCTCGCAACACCTACCATCGTGTCCCGCCCGTGGAGGTTTTAACCGGTAAGAATCCGGCACTACCTTCTGCCCACCTACACTTAGGGTAGTAAGATGTCTATGAAGATTTCCTCCACGTAAAAAAAAAAAAATTTTTATAGTATGAAAGGAGAAACGTTTAACACTCCCGTATACAAGGGTGGAACACACATATAAATGGCAAGGCACTGTCGCCTTTCGCCAACACTTACCAGATCTTTTTGGAAGGATCGCGGAGGGATTCCTCTATGCTAATATTTTTATGTTAAAAATAATTATTGGCATATAATAATTTTTGGTGCTAATAATTTTTCCTTTTGAGCATTGGATTTCGAACAATATATTAGACGCGAATTTAGATGTTTGATCCATTGACATCATGTAATCAAAAACGAAATAGATAAAAAAATTTTTATATACAACACAGTATTACTCAGTGAATTTATACTATCAATTACCAAATTCCAGACTTGAACAATATAATCATAGGCAAAACTTGGATACATACCGGTGGTTAGAAGGTGGCGCCTACTGACATTCTGAATCAACTTCAGTAAACGTATTTCTTTGAATGATGAAATTAAAAATGTTACACGAGTAGCGATAATATCATAAACTGTTTATAATTTAATTAGACATAATGTTACTTATATGCTTGTAAAAAGTTTCTATTTGTAAATTAGTCCGTTAATTATTTTGTTTTACTTTATTTATATGATCATATATTGCTTTATATTCTTCTATTTCATTTTATGTCTCTTTATCTCCTTTATTTATTTTATTTCACCAGCATAATTTTCTTTAATCTGTTCTATCTTTTCTAATAATCTGCGAGTACTGTTATTTTAAAGCCATTGGTTTGGATTCATTATAACTAATATTTTATTGATCTGCGGCATTTCAGTCAATATCACACCATTATGTTATTATTATTATTATTATCATATTATTATATGGTTATTATTATATTACAACTGTTTTGTGAATAAACGCTAAAAAAGGTTCACATTATGCAGTTGTTTATTGAAATCATTACAAAGTCTCGTAGTGTCTAAACACACAACGCAACACTGAAAACTCGTTTGTCGGAAAGTAGCAGCATTGCTGTCAATGATATTAGCATAGTCGTCTGTGCTATGTGCATCAACACAAGCGTCGGACGCGTGTATCAGCTGGTGTTGCTATGTGAGTGGTGCAGACAGACGATCAATGTCAGCTATACAATTTGAATTTAAAGCTCAGACTGCGGATTTCAGACGCAGCTGCGTAAGGCGCGGCTGTACGGCTAAGGAAATTCCATCTTTAGACGATTGTCTGACGTGTACATACATAAGTTTAAGACGGATTCAATATTTGAAAATTTTTGAAAATCAGTTGGAAGTAAAATTTTCAGAATTAACAGACATGTGTTTATAATTTCCAACATCAGAAAGTATTGATTCTTTATTGCGAACGAAATGTCATTTAGATATGTTAAATCTTACACATTAAACCTTCAAAAGAGCAACTCGATTACAAAAATAGTTTCCGAATTCCATTTTCATGAAATGAGCAATTCACGTAAATTATATGATACTTCACTGAAAAAAATTCCTAACTTCAACGTTAAAAAATGATCGATTTGATGTGCAACGACCCTTATTGGAAAACAGAAGCATGTTTCAGTCATGCAAATGGGTGTGAGCCATACATCAGACACTACCATCTGATACTTATACTGTATTTTCTATCGTTACTTAGTATTGTATCTGGCACTTCGAGACTGAAAAAACTGAGGTTTTACATTTTCTTCCTGTGATTCTTGTTTTCCTTTATTCGATTTAATGTAGTCAGCTTTTCGTAACAGCCTATACCTACAATTGTAACTAAGCGTACAGGTAATAATACATAGATAATAGCAATAGATAATGAAAAATAAATAATAAATAAATAGGTAATAATGTATTAATTAATTAAATGCTTCAGATAGAACGTTTTAATTTTATAAAAGGAGCGAAATAGGACATTTTTATCAAGAAATGACTTGAAATCATATTATTGAGATATGTAAAATTTTATGTGCTAGACTAGGTTAGCTGCTTGGTAGCGATACATGTATGTGAATATCAGTGTGTGCAATCGTGTGTGAGCGCGGCGTCTCGAAAACAAAGAAATGTAAACTGTTGAGTTAACAGTCTGGTATGGAAGAAAGTGCTGAGACGCGTGCAAGTGTGTATCGATGAATATCACTGAAATCGTTACCAAATATAAATTCTAACTGTAAATTTAGTGTTCCTGTACCATAATTTCGGCTATTAAGATCCAAAAGTCTGAAGATGTATTTAATTAGTATTTTTAAATATACGTAAACGCAAACATAGTAAGGAGAAAACAAAGAATAGAATTGAAAGATAGAAAAATTTGTTATGACAATAGTGGTTTCAACATATGTACGTGGTATGCAATAAAATGTCCTATCGATTTTTAAAGGTAGGACCATTTAATTTACAACACTTTGTATTAGAACATTATAAATTGGTAAAAACATCTAAAAAAACAATTAGAGTAAATAAATCATGCTGTTTCTAGATCCCTACAAGCTGCATAGGATTTTCTGACTTTGTTTAAAAGGTTAAAAGTATGAGGAGCTTGAAATATTTCGACTAGTGGAAAAAATAAAAATTATTCCCAAAATTCTTACGAGGGAAGTTATTTAAAAAAAAAGTTAACTCTCCTTGGCAATAAAAAAAACCTACTAAATTATAAAAGATGTTTTGAAAAAATTAAGTGATTAAAAAGTATTAATTTTCGAGTGTTCTGTTTACGAAAAATCATTACAAATGATGGACTTTCGGTTTGGTTCGGGGCGAGGGTAACACGCGAATGGTGAGCTCTGTGGAAAAAGTGAAGTGTGAAGGGAAAAAGGAGAAGGAAACACAAAGTGACACGAAGAAGTTAAAATAAAGGGTGAGCAGACGAGGAGAAAGTGAAAGAAAAGCGAAAAGAAGACAGTAACGAGAGAGAGATACAAATAAGAAAAACTAGAAGAGAAGAGGTTAGGAAGTCGGAAACCCGGCAAAAGAAGTAAGATGGGGAAACGACAGATGGCGATAAACAGTGGAAAACCATGGAACACGGGTAAAGCGGATGATAAGGCTGATTTCAAAACTACATTGGATAAATACAGCTTGTGAGAAAAAGAGACACCAACCAGGGAGAAAGGGGGGAGTTAATGATGGAAAAAATGGAGAAAATGGAAAGAGGATTCGAGACAATGATAAAGGAAATAAAAGGTATATTCGAAAAGCAAGTGGCGGCGATGAAGAGGGAAATGCGGAAAGAAAAAGAAGGGAGAGAGAGAGAGAGAGAGAGAGAAAGAAGAGTGGGAAAGGGAAAAGAAAGAACTATTGGGCAGAGTCAGAAGAATCGAGGAGGAGAAGGACAGGACAGAGAGCGAGAGAGAAAAGAAGAAGGAACATAGTAATCGAAGGAGTAGACTGGAACGAAGGAAGCAATGCAGAGACAGTAAAGGAGTTCATAAGAGAAAAAATGAAAGTAGGAGCAAAAATAGAAAGAACACGTATGATAAGGGTTTTATTATTTATTTATTTAAATTTTCCAATTTGTCCAGTAGAACATTTGGTAAAATATTATAGCGGTATACTAATATAACATGTATGTGGCTACACCCAGCGGGGTACCATCATCGTGTTTGTTAGGTTATGTCCTTGTGAGGTCTGTTAGGTGTTTCCTTTTTAATCTTCTTCTTATGCTTGATGTGTCGATCGTTTCCGCTGCCAGCCGGTTTGGGTGCGTTGCTATTCTTTCTCTGTACCTTCTTGCACTTCTGTTAATCTCCTCCTTGACCGATGGTATTCCCAGATTTTTCCGAATGTCCTCGTTTCTAACGTACCATGGCGCATTTACTATTGTTCTGAGTATTTTAGATTGCATTGCCTCTATTTTGGTTATATGTCTCATTGCTGCTGTTCCCCATAGTGCTATTCCGTACGTCCAGATTGGTTTTATGACCATTTTATATATTTGTCGGAGACGAGAGGACGCCGGGGCCCCTCTGGAACTTCAGGACGATGGAGAACTCCAACGCGGAACCGCTACCTCCCGCGAGCCCTCCCCCGGAGGGCGCCTCGAGCTCGGACTCGGAATGTGACTCGAGCTCGGATTCGGATTCAGACTCGACATCAGAAGTGGGATCCGAACACACGTTATCGGCGCGGGATCGTAAGAGCATCGTGCGCGCACTAAGGCGGTCGCTAGGGAAGAAGAAGAAGAAGAAGAAGAAAGGACACCGGGCAACCTGGGTATCGTTATCGCGCTTCAACCCCGAAGCCGCGGACGCAGATCCAGCCGCCTGGTACACAGCCGTCGGCCTGCTCATGAGGGACCACCCCCTGAAAAACAGCGCACTGTATTCTGCCCTAAACCGTGCCCTAGAGGGTCCGGCAGCATATTGGCTTACGCAAATATTGAACGGCGACGAGCTCACTTTGCCAGATTTTAAGGAACAATTCGCCGCGCACTTCGGTGGCCAAGAAGTAGCAGCCTCGTCGCTAATCAAGGTAGCCGAGGAACTACCGCGGGACGGCGAAACACCAGGGGCGTACGGAAATCGTATCATCACCCTCCTGGGGTCGAAGTGCCGAAATTCAACCAGGGAAGAGGTACTCGCCGCCACCGCCCTCCATCTGCTGGCCTTGCGCGACGAACGTTTTAAACGACTAGCGCTCACGAGTGACATCACGTCGGTGAAACAATTCCAAAGAGAAATGAAGCCCTTCCTATACGCGGAGTGGCCAACGCCCCCGCCGTGGAGGTCATCAGCGAGCTCCGGAAACAAACGAGGCAGGTCACCCGCCCCCCGGACCAGGTGCGGCCACTGCGGTATTTACGGACATCTGACATCCGAATGCTGCAAGAGGGCGAAGTGGGAACCGAAGAAGGACCCCCGACGCCCGGAGGAAAGCCGACCGGCTGCACCACCAAAAGCGTTGTGCTTTCACTGCCACAAGCAGGGACACATCGCGTTTCGCTGTCCATCGCGGCGAGAAGGAAAACATCGCCCCGACGGATAGACTAAGCCAGCAGGGTGAGTCGTTTCCATTCTACTTCGATTCTGGAGCCGAATGTTCGTTAATTAAAGAGTCCGCAGCCTCGAAATTTTCCGGCAGAAGAACGACTCACGTAGTAGTACTGCGAGAAATAAGAAATACGTGCACGGAAAGTACGTCTCGTTCATAGGCCTGGCCTCCTACTTCCGGACGTTCATCCCCAAATTTTCACAAGTGATGAAACCCCTGTATGCACTCACTTCTAGTAGCAAGTACATCGCTTGGACGGATAGGCATGAAAAGATAAGACAAAAGGTCATTTCCGTCCGGCGAAAGAGATTAATATGGCCGAGATCTCCGACGACTGGCTACTAGCGGAACAACGTCGCGACCCCCAAATCTCGGAAATCGTCGGCAAACTACAGAACGAAGAGCTCGCGGAAGACGTCTCGAACACCTACGAATTACGGTCCGGCACCCTGTACCGCAAAATACAAAGGAGGGGCAAAACTCTCTGCTTGCCCATTGTCTCGAGAAGCTTCAGATGGTCAGTGATTAACCATGTGCACCAGTCAATTATGCACTTGGGGTGGGATAAAACGCTGGAGAAACCGTACGAGCATTACTGGTTCGAGGGAATGGCGAAATATGTTCGCAAATTCGTCGAGAACTGCCATGCCTGTCGAGTTTCGAAGGCCAGTTCAGGCAAGATAAAAGCGGAACTGCACCACATACCCAAGACTAGCATACCTTGGCACACGGTGCACATGGATGTCACGGGCAAATTGAGCGGGAAGAGTGACTCGAAGGAGTACGTCGTTGTGTTGGTCGACGCCTTCACCAAATTCGTATACCTACGTCACACCCGCAAAATAGACTCCAGTAACACCATCGAAGCACTTAAGTCGGCTATATTCTTATTCGGCAGTCCCTGCCGGGTAATATCGGACCAGGGAAGATGCTTCACAGGCAAGGAGTTTCAAAGCTTTTGTAAAAACAGAAACATAAAACTCCACCTGATAGCAACCGGAGCTAGTAGGGCCAATGGACAAATAGAGCGTGTAATGAGCACACTATGTTCACGACGGTAGAGACGACTAGAGATTGGTCGGTAGGATTTGGTTTCGTGTGGGGCCTTGCCTGGTTTGGGTATCATTATGATTTATGCCAGTTTCCAAGTTTTTGGAAAGTATTGTATTCTTAGTATTGCGTCAACTATTATTGTGATTTGTCTTATCGCTTTTGGCGGAAGGTTCTTCAAGACTTTGCCGTTAATTAGGTCGATTCCTGGTGCTTTATTATTTTTTGTTTTCTCAATTATGTTTCCGATTTCTTGTGCTGTTGCTTTGGGTATGGTGTAGTGATTGTCAGTTGGTATACTAGTAGTTAGCGCACCCTCGTCCGTATGACTATTGTGGTTGCTGTCGTTGATGTTATCTGGGGTGAATGTGTTGCATAGGTAGTTGGAAAATTCTTCAGCTTCCTCTTCGTTGCTTCTTGCCCATGTGTTATCTGCTCTTCTGATTGCTGGTACCATTTTTATTGTCTTCTTTATCTTTTTCTTTTTGTGGCTTTCCATAGGGAGTAGTTGTAGTTCTCGTGAGCAGATAGTGACTCGATGAACTTTGTGAACTCGTTGTTGTTGTGCTCTTTTATTTTGTTTTTTATTTCTTTTGCGAGTTTGTTTAGGTGTTTTTTGTTTTCTATTGTTCTGTGTTTTTGCCATTTTGCTTTCGCTTTTATTTTTTCTCTAATTTTTTCGCGGATGTCTAGTGGAACTGTTTTTGTTTGTCTGTTGGTTGTTTCAGGTATAGTGGTTGCCCTATGATAAGGGTGAGGGACAAAGACACAATAATAGTGGCGACGATGAAATCAATGAAGGAAAAAATGAGGATAATGAAGGAACAAAGCAAATTGGAAAAGGGGGTATATATAGATGACGATCTGACAAGAAAAGAAATTGAGCTACAGCAACAAATAAGAAGGATAACTAGATTAAGAAGGGAAAAGGGCGAAGATGTGAGGATGGAATATAAGGAACTAAAAATAGAAAACAGATGGTACAAGTGGTACGAAAATGAAGAGAGGCTAGAGGAAGAAAGAAATAGAGGGGATGAAAAGTGAAAAAAGGGGAAAGAGGAGGGGGGCTACAAAGGGGATGAAAATGTGCTTCTGGAATGTGGCAGGGCTAATAAGTAAGGTCAAGGAGGTGTGGGAATATTTGAAGAAATTCGACGTGGTCAAGCTCAAGCAAAACATAGATAGAGGAAGACAATTGGGAAAAACTGAAATATGGACTACCCAAAGAATTCGACTGGAAATGCACGGCAGCAATGAGAGTAAGGAAAAAAGGAAGAGCAAAGGGGGAATAATAACGGGTATAAATAAAGAACTGAGAGAAATAGATTACAAAGAAATAAGTGATAATATAATGGAAAGAAAAGTAGTACACAATGATAAGACGTATAGGGTAATGCTGGTTTATAATCAAGACCCAAAAGGGACATGGAAAGAAATAGAGGAAAGAGTAGACGGAAGAGAGGAGGAAGTGATGATCATCTGCGTTGATTGGAAGGCAGGAAGAAGGAGAAGAGGGAGTGCCGATAAACGAGGATCTAGGAAAAGAAGAAAACAGGCGATCAAAAGACATGACGATAAACATGGAAGGAAGAACTCTGTTGAAGTACCTGGAAGAGAGAGGCTGGATGATAATCAATGGAAGAGATTAAGAAGGGGAGGAGTGGACATATATCGGGGAGAGAGGAAACTCAATAATAGATTACGTGATTGGCAATCAGGAGGCGACAAAAGAAATAATCGACATGAAAGTAGGAAAAAGAACAGAGTCGGACCACGTGCCGTCAGAAATAGAAATAGGGGGGCCAGACTCATAAAAAAATGAGGGAATGTTGCGTCGCATGGAACGTCTGCATACCAGCCGACGCTACCTAGCAGCCAGCGGCCCACCGATAGCCTTCCAGACCCTCAATAAACTCAAGGACCCACCATAAAACGGCACTTTTTAGCTGCATTGTTTCCACACGTTTGTCAGTCAAACTATTGCCTAGAAGTATTTTCGGTTATGCCAAAGTTCCGGAGAAGTCCTTGAGTTTATTAGGCTTTCAAAATTCACGGAGAAAGCGGGTAGTCGCCGAACGGAAAACCGAACACATGGCCACCGAAAACGACTGGTTTTCCCCAAGAATGAAGTCACCCCGATCCACGTTGGTGGGAGACTTCCCCATATCCTTCTTCATTAGCAGGGGTCATAACCAATCGGCATCGCGGATCTTTACCCTCAGGTAAAGGTACAGGTGTGAACAACGAATCCGCGTTCTTCATTCATAGGGCCCACCCACACCAAACTTTCCTCCGGAAAAGCACAAGAGCGAATAGCTCAGTCTCAATCAAGCATCTCTTCAAGCAGTCAACAAGTCGAATACAGTGAGCGATAATACGACTAGAGAGTCCTCGATACACCGCATTCAATCATTGCATGCCAATGCTTGATTACCCCAAATTAACCAACGAGTCTCCAACGGAATTAAGGCGCTTAGCCCACACTATTCAGCAACATATATGTGCTTTAAACAAATTAGGACAAGTCAACCCCGATAACAGTGCTCTACTTAACTGCATCATTTTGTCGAAGGTACCATTAAGTATTCAAAAACAATGGGAAATGGCGCTACCTGACCACGAAGTGTCTCAGTATAGTCATTTGCTAAAATTCCTCGAGAAATTAGCACGGAACTCCAGGTTCCCACGGTTCAACAACCAAGAGCTTCACCAGAACAAACGACATCCGGAAAAACAGCCGTCGAGGTCGAATTCCTCCACCTCGAGCCGAAGTCCCTCCTCGTCAAGCAGGAGAACAGCATTGCCCCCGTCACCTACAGGTAAGCGGAAAACCGCGAAGAAACACAATTCGGGGACAACCCGGACGAACTCGCCCACCAGTTCATCCGACAGTCCGAAATGGACACATACGCGTAAACAATGACGCCAAAAATCCAGAACTCCGACAAGGACCGAAGATACCCGACCAGCAGCTTCCGAGGTATTGCATAATGACATAGTGACTACAGCCCAAGTCCACATACTAACCAACAAACAGCAACCGATCCAGTGCCGTGCGCTCCTCGACACCGGATCCAGCATGAACTTCATCACAGAAAGGCTTGCAAACATCCTCGGAATAAGGCAAAGGAAGTGTTCGGTCCCAATTGGAGCTCTCGATACATTGAAGACGACATCAAGGCGACTCATAAGGGCGACGATTACCTCCATTGACGGCAAGTACGAATGCACATTGGCATTTCTCGTCATTCCAGCCATAACGCACCTGATTTCAAGTCAGCCCATCGATCGTTCGGCGCTTGACATACCCAGGAATATCAAGCTAGCCGATCCCCGATTTCATGTGCCTTCCCCGATCGCTGTCTTATTAAGCTCGGGCACAACTCTTTCGTCGATGTACGTCGGACAAATCAACCTGACGCAACCGGACGAACCGGAACTGCGCTCGCAAAAAGCACTATTCGGCTGGGTAATCGGGGGGAGTCCAACTTCCTCAACCGCGACAAACACTTTTCACGCATCCACGACGGCTCCGCAAGTAGACCTTACGCGGTTCTGGGAAATCGACGAAGGACCCCCAATCAAACACATCTCAGAAGCAGAGCGACGATGCGAAGATCATTTCAGAGCTCACACCCGACGCACCAGCGAAGGACGATACATCGTCGCTCTCCCGTTCAACGAAAATCTCTCGTCGCTCGGATCATCCAAGGCATTGGCAATGAAACGACTCGCATCCCTCAACCGCCGATTCCAGCGCGACAGGCGCTTTGAAGCCGATTATCGGGCGGTAATCCAAGATTATCTAGATCGAGGACACATGTCAAAAATCAGTCCTGACAACACCGACGAAGGCGGGTATTATCTACCACACCACGCCGTGATCAAGGTAGCGAGCGAAACAACGAAACTCCGAGTCGTGTTCGACGGATCCGCGGCTAGCAGCACCGGAGTATCATTAAACGACACACTCTATGGAGGGTCCAAGTTACAAGAGGATCTATTCAATATCCTGCTTAGATTCCGTCTGCATCAGTATGTACTCACCGGGAACATCGAGAAGATGTACAGGAAATTCCTGGTGCGATCAGAGGACCGACAATATCAACAAATCGTTTGGCGTAACAAGGAGGGGGAAATCGAAACCTACCAACTTAACACCGTGACGTTCGGGTTATCGGCAGCACCATACTTGGCCCTACGGTGTCTCAAGAAGTTGGCAGACGATGAAGGACATCGATTTCCACGAGCGTCATCGGCTCTGCGACGAGACTTCTACGTCGATGACGCCCTCACCGGAGCGGACACGAAGGAAGAGGTACTACCCCTCAGAAAGGAACTAACCGAACTTCTCCAATCCGCCGGTTTGAACATTCGAGAATGGGCTTCCAACGACCAGAGCATCCTCCAAGGGTTATCCGAACAAGACAAAAGCCGAAGGTTACAATTAGTTGAGTATCAAACCCTAAAAACACTCGGCATATTTTGGGATTCCAAGGACGACGCAATACTCTACTCGGTCGAAGCTAACGCCAAGATCTCTTGGGTTACAAAGCGATCGATCAGCTCGGTGATCGCCAGAATCTACGACTCACTAGGATCGCTTGCGCCAGTGATCGTTCGAGCGAAGATTATACTTCAACGAGTCTGGTCGCTAAAGGTCGACTGGGACGAGGCCCTGCCAGCGGATTTGCATTCCGAGTGGAACCGTTACTACACCAAACTATCACTACTCAACGAGATACGGTTCCCACGCAAGACCATAATAAAAACACTCATCGAGATTGAGCTCCACGGCTTTTGTGACGCCAGCGAAAGGGCATACGGAGCCTGTGTCTATCTGAGGTCTCTCGATCATTATGGAAACGTCCAGACACGACTACTCACTGCGAAATCGAAGGTAGCTCCGCTCAAAACGCAAACCATTCCACGACTTGAACTGAGTGGCGCTCTTCTACTCACGTCACTAATTGCAATCATAAGGCAAGCATTGCATATCGAGGTAAAGCGTACAGTTTATTGGACGGATTCCACCATTGTTCTTCAGTGGATCAATTCGTCACCTCACACACTGAAAACATTCGTCGCAAATCGCGTAGCCGAGATACAGAACAAAACTAGCTTCACAGATTGGCGTCATGTTCCCACCAATGACAATCCGGCGGGTCTGATTTCTCGAGGACAATCAGCCGAAGACTTCCTGCAGCCTAACATGTGGCAAACTGGACCACGGTGGCTGCAACAACCAGAAGAATATTGGCCGATGTGGAGTCCAACACGTTTAGCCAACTTACCAGAACGGAAAGCAGCAACTTGTCTCGCCACAACTCCTGTCGACAACAGCCTCTTGGACAGATTTTCATCGTGGACAAGGTTAATCCGCACCGCCGCTCGCTGTCTCCGGTGGAGACAACCACAAAACTGATCGTCACCACTAAACGCAGAAGAATTACGGATTTCCCATGACAAACTCATTCGGTTATTCCAACATATTCATTTTCCAGAAGAGCTATCCACGCTCCGGAAGACTCGAAATATGCCGGTCAATAGGAAACGCCAACGACTCAGCAGTTTATAGACAAGGCAGGAATATTGCGCCTCGGGGGCCGACTGAGTCAAGCACCGATGGCTTTCACACAGAAGCACCCGATCATCCTACCCAAATCTCCGACAACGTCCCGGATTATCGAAAACGAGCACAAGGTCAGTCTGCATGCAGGTACACAAGCGATTTTATACGCAGTGAGACAGCGATACTGGCCCATCGATGGCAGAAGTCAGGTATGGCATACGATCAAAAACTGCGTCCGCTGCGTTCGTGCTCATCCACCACAAGTAGATTACATAATGGGTAATCTGCCGGAGGCTCGAGTAACTGAATCTCGACCATTTACAAACGTCGGCGTCGATTACTGTGGGCCATTTTAAATCAAGGAGAAACGAGATCGCAACCGTCGACGGGTCAAGGTGTATGTAGCCATCTTCATATGCCTAGCAGTCAAGGCGGTGCACATCGAACTCGTTGGAAATCTCACGAGCGAATCCTTCATCGCCGCTCTTCGTCGATTCATCGCACGGCGAGGGTTTTGTTCGACCCTCCATTTCGATAATGGCTCAAATTTCATCGGCGCAAACAACGACTTAAGGGAGCTCTACGAATTGCTGAAATCGGACGATCACATCGAAAAGGTAATTACTTTCCTAGCCAACAAGCAAATCGAATGGCACTTCATACCCCCTCATTCTCCACATTTCGGGGGACTATGGGAGGCAGCGGTGAAGCCCTTCAAATATCACTTCAGACGCATCGTCGGTAATGAGTTGTTTAAGTTCGAGCAATTCAATACACTTGTCATAGAAATCGAAGCAGTTCTCAACTCCCGACTATTAACACCCATATCCACTGATCCCAAGGATCTCCTCGTCCTCACTCCGGGTCATTCCCTCATCGGCGAGTAATTAATGAGTGTGCGTGAGCGAGATTTCAGGGACACTCCATCCAACCGGCTCTCCAGATGGCAGCATATCCAAAAACTTAAACAACATTTTTGGAAACGCTGGCATAAGGAGTACCTCAATCAATTGAACAACCACAGTAAATGGACCAAGGGTGGACACAACATACAAGAAGGTACAATCGTCCTCCTCGGAGAAGACAACGTTCCATCGATGCATTGGCCCTTGGGCCGTGTAGTCAAGGTCTATTCCGAAGCCGATGGCATAATACGGACAGCGACTGTGCAGACATCATCGAGCCTCCTGGACCGCGGCGTCAAACGACTGGTTCCCCTGTCATGTCAATCAGTTCAAGATGAGTCCGGACAATCACTGACATCGAAGGAGGTGGATCACACACCCACATATAGAACTTGATCGGTCCCCCCTCAACGGGGGGAGGATGTTGCGTCACATGGAACATGCATTCCAGCCGACGCTACCTAGCAGCCAGCGGCCCACCGATAGCCTTCTAGACCCTCAATAAACTCAAGGACCCACCATAAAACGGCACTTTTTAGCTGCATTGTTTCCACATGTTTGTCAGTCAAACTATTGTTAGCAGCAGCGTTATCTTTGATTTAACTACCCTTATTATCCCAAAAGAAATAAGGGATCGAACGATTCGCGGCGTCGCTTAGCAAATCGTAACGGGAATTTACGACTCCCGTTGGCGCGCTTCTTCGAGATCGTGTCTCCCCGCGATCGTGCGAAAACAATAGAGGGAATAGTAGACGGAAGAGAGGAGGAAGTGATGATCATCTGCGTTGATTGGAACGCAGGAAGAGGGAGAAGAAGGAGGGCCGATAAACGAGGATCTAGGGAAAGAAAAAAACAGGCGATCAAAAGACATCATGATAAACATGGAAGGAAGAACTCTGTTGAAGTACCTGGAAGAGAGAGGCTGGATGATAATCAATGGAAGAGATTAAGAAGGAGAGGAGTGGACATATATCGGGGAGAGAGGAAACTCAATAATAGATTACGTGATTGGCAATCAGGAGGCGACAAAAGAAATAATCGACATGAAAGTAGGAAAAAGAACAGAGTCGGACCACGTGCCGTTAGAAATAGAAATAGGGGGGCCAGACTCATAAAAAAATGAGGGAAAGAAAGAAGAAGAGAAGGAGAAAAGGGAATGGGCAAATGAAAGTGCGGAAAAATACCTGGAGATTGTGATATAATGTGATATGATGTGATATAATTATAGGAAATATCATACAAAGAAAAAATTTCAAGGAATATCCAGTAAAATAGCCAGTAAGAAAATTTAAATGCATTTAAAGCAAGATTTAGATGCATATGAGGTTCGCCGAAGCCGGTGTCACGTAAAGAGAAAAAAGAAGACCGAATACCAACGGTTACTGAGACCACTGATTAGTGGTAGTAGATTTACTGCATTGGCAACTAAATGATTGCGGATTATGTCAATACCATCTAATGACAAAATGATATTGTTTACACGCCAAGTAAACTGTCACAATATAATCGGAACTCAAAAGCAATACATTTGACCGCTGTGAGAAGGGTATATAGATATCTGAATTGTAATTGAAAATCAGTAGACGCCAGTTGGATGGAAAAAAATTAAATTTGTAGAAAGAAAGAGAGAAAAAAAGATTAGACAAGATCAAGTCGTGCTTTATTATCATTCTTAACAATATGAGTAAAACTAACGTAGAAAAAATTAGTTATTGGTATACTACTTGTAGCAGAGTGCAGAATTAACAAGGAGGCAGAAAATAGTGTGAAATTAAAAATTTTGGCGGGTTTACAAAAATGTGTTTTTTAAAAAGAAAAAATAGACTTTAACGTGCTATAATAATTATTTAAATAAACTTCTTGACGAACTTTCAGGGCACTCAGGATCCTCTCCTTGCCTTTCAACACTACTCTTACTACAAGAAATATAATAGCTCAAAAATATATTAAGAGCTTTATAATAGATTTAATAATAATACTTTTAATTGAGGGAATTATTTACGTTCGCTCCTTGTATTTTGAGGGGGCTATGAAAAATATACATCTCCTTCAAAAGGTTAATTAGAATACTTTCTGATATACATTGCCACATTGAGAATCAAATGCTTTCCAATCAGCTAGAAAGCCGGCGGGGCAGCCAGCTACGCTCGTTAAAGCCCAGATCTGAAGACGACGCGTGGCGAGTTCGAATCCTCGGTATAAAGGACATCTTCAAAAAGGGGACGGAAAAACCAAAATTTCTCTTAAAAGTAATATAATACAGGCAAGCAGTCAGCCCCTCCCTTGCGTGTGTTCTCGGTATACTTTCTGGGAATACTTGGTTAATGATGCTTGGTGTTCAGCACACAGGGGTCCGACGATCAACTCGCGCTGGTACCAATGTCCCGTTCGTGGAGGTTTTAGCCGGTAAAAATCCGGCACTACCTTCTGCCCGTCCCCACGGGTGGTAAGGTGTCTATGAAGATTTCCTCCACGTAAAAAAAAAAATTTTTTTTTGTAATACGGAAGGAGATACGTTTAACACTCCCATAGACAAGGATAGAACACATATATAAATACACATATATAAAGGCACTATCGCCTTCCGGCGGGACTTATCAGATCTTTTTGGGGGGACCGCGAAAGGCTTCCGCTATCCTTCCGGATAACGCAGGTTATCTGTTAACCTTTTCATGTGGCAAATGATCTTTACAGCTACATCCTTTCGAGCATTGCATTTCGAACAATATATTAGACGCGAATTTAGATGTTTGATCCATTGACATCGTGTAATCAAAAACGAAATAAGAAAGATAAAAAAATTTGATATACAACACAGTATTACCGAGTAAATTTACACTATTAATTACCAAATTCCAGACTTGAACAATATAATCATAGGCAAAACTTGGATACATACCGGTGGTTAGAAGGTGGCGCCTACTGACATTCTGAATCAACTTCAGTAAACGTATTCCTTTGAATGATGAAATTAAAAGTGTTACACGAGTAGCGATAATATCGTAAACTGTTTATAATTTAATTAGACATAATGTTACTGATATGCTTGTAAAAAGTTTCTATTTGTAAATTGGTCCGTTAATTATTTTGTTTTACTTTATTTATATGATCATATATTACTTTATATTCTTTTATTTCATTTGATGTTTCTTTATTTCCTTTATTTATTTTATTTCATCAGCATAATTTTCTTTAATCTGTTCTATCTTTTCTAATAATCTGTGAGTACTGTAATTTTAAAGGCATTGGTTTGGATTCATTATAACTAATATTTTATTGATCTGCGGCATTTCAGTCAATATCACACCATTATGTTATTATTATTATTATATTATAATATTACGTAGTTATTATTATATTAAAACTGTTTTGTGAATAAACGCTAAAAAAGGTACACATTATACAGTTGTTCATCGAAATCGTTACAAAGTTACGTAGTATCTAAACACCCGACGCAACACTTAAAACTCGTTTGTCGGAAAATAGCAGCATTGCTGTCAATGACATTAGCATAGTCGTCTGTGTTATGTGTATCAACACAAGCGTCGGACGCGTGTATCAGCTGTTGTTGCTATGAGAGTGGTGCAGACAGGCGATCGATGTTGTCCATACAATTCGGATTTAAGACTCAGACTGCGGATTTTAGACGCAGCCGCGTAAGGCGCTATGGAAATTCCATCTTTAGACGATTGTCAAACAGGTACTTACATACGTTTAAGGCGGATTCAATATTTGAAAATTTTTGAAAATCAGTTGGAAGTAAAATTTTCAGAATTAACAGACATGTGTTTATAATTTCCAACATCAGAAAGTATTGATTCTTTATTGCGAACGAAATGTCATTTAGATATGTTAAATCTTACACATTAAACCTTCAAAGGAGCAACTCGATTACAAAAATAGTTTCTGAATTCCATTTTCATGAAATGAGCAATTCACGTAAATTATATGATACTTCACAGAAAAAAACTCCTAACTTTGAAGTCAAAAAATGATCAATTTGATGTGCAATGACCCTTATTCGAAAACGGAAGCATGTTTCAGTTATGCAAATGGATGTGGGCCATACATCAGACGCTACCATCTGATACTTATACTGTCGGTTCTATCGTTACTTAGCATTCTATCTGGCACTTCGAGACTGAAAAAACTGAGGTTTTACATTTTCTTCCTGTGATTCTTGCTGTTCTTTATTCGATTTAATTAAGTCAGCTTTTCGTAACAGCTTATACCTACAATTATAACTAAGTATACAGATAGATAATACATAGATAATAGCAATAGATAATGAAAAATAAATAATAAATAAATAGATAATAATGTATTAATTAGTTAAATGCTTCAGATAGAACGTTTTAATTTTATAAAAGGAGCGAGATAGGGAATTTTTATCAAGAAACGACTTGAAATCATATTATTGAGATATGTATAATTTTATATGCTAGACTAGGTTAGCTACGTCGTAGTAGCGATGCATGTATGTGAATATCAGTGTGTGGAAGATTGTGTGAGCACGGAGTCTCGAAAACAAAGGAATGTAAACTGTTGAGTTAACAGTCTGGTATGGAAGAAAGTGCTGAGAAGCGTGCAAGTGTGTATCGATTAATATCTTTGGAATCGTTTATCAAATACATATATAACTATTCTAATATTAATTCCAAGTGTGAATTTAGTGTTCCTATACCATTATTTCGGCTATGAAGATCCAAAATTCTGAAGATGTATTTAATTAGTGTTTTTAAATATACGTAAACGCAAACATAGTAAGGAGAAAACAAAGAATAGAAGTGAAAGCTAGAAAAATTTGTTAAGAAATTGATAGTTTCGTAACAAGATATATACGTGGTTTTACAATAAAATGTCCTATTTATATTTAAAGGTAGGGCTATCTAATTTACGATACTTTGTAATGGAACATTATAAATTGGTAAAGACACCTAAAAACAATTAGAATAAATAAATCAGGCTGTTTCTAGATCCCTACAAGCTGCATAGGATTTTCTGACTTTGTTTAAAAGGTTAAAAGTATGAAGAGCTTGAAATATTTCGACTAGTGAGCAAAAATAACAATTATTCCCAAAATTCCTACGAGAGGAGTTATTTAAAAAAAAAGTTAAATCTCCTTGGCAATAAAAAAACCTACTAAATTATAAAAGATGTTTTGAAAAAATTAAGTGATTACAAAATATTAATTTTCGAGTGTTCTGTTTACGAAAAATCATTACAGATGAACATTTCTACGGTTACCGATAACTATTATCAACGATAAATATTGTTTTTGGTTATCGATAACCATTACTGTAATGAACTATTTTTAGTTATTGATAATCATTATCGGTGACGGAATTTCTAACCAAAGAAATTTGAGTAATTGTAATGATTATTTCTGATCAAAACAATTTAAAATAATTGTAAGATACTAATGTTTAAACTATAACTTTGTAAATTTGGGTTACAACTGTCATAGTCCCATATTTCAACATATTTTTAAAAAATGAAAAAATACTATACAGAACATTTTAATTAATTGTAAGAAGCGCAGTAAACGGAATTTGGTCTTAAAGTTCGTTTCTCTTTCTTCCATAGAGAGAATCCAAGAATACGCTGTGTGGAAATACCTGGAGCCCTTTCGACGCACCTCGAATCGCGTTAGTCACAATCAATGTAAGGAAGCAAATGGGTTGCAGTTAGAGTGGAAGAAAAATAGGAAACCACTGAGATTAATATGGAAATGGATGGAGTTAAAAAGATAAGAAAATCGGAAATTGTCCCAAGGATACGTCTGTTAGTTTCTAATTGTGGGTACTTTCCCAACTGTTTCGCAAAAAGCAATGTCGGTAGTAACTGCTATGGATATTCGTGAGATTACAGACATTAGGTAATAATGGTTGTAAGTTGAGTTTATAATATTTACTGATCGTTTTGAAGCATTTACGGAACATTTTAGAGCACTGGGTAATAAAATTTAATCATAATACAGATCTGAAGAAAATCATGTTGAATTTCTGAAAAATGGTTTCTAAATATGTAGATTTGAAGAAAATTGTGGTGAATTTCTGAAGGATACCTAGTATAAATTTATCGCACAGAATATCGTGTAATTAATAGTGCAATTGGTAAATGGATGTAATTAGATGATGTTGATTGTAAAGTTTTTGTAAGTGTCACTGAATATTTTGCAGGAGAGAGCATAATGATAAGAATCAAGAGCTATGTGTAGGTAATGCAAGTTGTACTTGCACTGACATGGAAAAAGGAATAGACAATATAAGATAATATTTTTTCGTTTGAGGCTTTATTTTCCAAGACAATTAGGTTTGAACTTTATACTTTATGTAAAGTATAACACATTTTGTTTAACTAATTAATTTTCCTTTTTTATTTACATAATATTAAAAATGATTATCTTTTTTTCTAATGGGTTAAGTTTAGGTTGGACTATATAAAAATGCGGCCGTCTACTCTAAAATGAAACGTAATCGTAACATAAATTGCATTAACACTTTAGCTTCGGCAGTCCAGTCCGCCTAAGTGCTCTCCCTGTACGGAGGCGCGCGCCACACATGGGCACAGTGGCGTGATTGCTGTATAAATGTTTTCCTAAGTCTTAAATAACAACTATGCTGAATAAAACAATCTTTGCTCCAATATGGTAAGTATAATTTACATGTTTAATATGAAAAGGCTTGTTACGACCGTTCGCGGAGAGACGCGGTCGCTAGGAAAACGCGTTAGCGAGAGGCGTAAATTCTCGCTACGATTATTGTTACGTCGCGTAACACTCTACCTAGCCGAGGCCACACACCGCAGGCAATATGGCAACCAGATGTCTTCGGATACTCGCAGCGTATCTTCCATGATGTCAAGGACCTTCCATAAATCACATAGATTTCCTAGAAAAGGTCCTTCAAACGAAACAAACATCTGGTTCGGAGGAATTTCTAGAGACTATTGTCTACCACGGCTTAACAAGGGAAAGTCAGTTCTTGTCACGTACGCTGCAACTTTCCTCCCACTAACAACTTTCTCTCGAGGGCGGTTAAGACCCTTCGTTTAACCAATTAAAAACGAAGCCTATTCCCTCACTCTCCTAAATAACATCGGCACCAACAAATCCGATGGTCCCGTGCGCTAGACACACTCATCCTTAGCTCTCCTCCGAGACAGCATCGTCTTCCAAGAGTACTGTTTTTGCATCCTTCGAACGGTCAACATCCTTCGAGCGGGTATACACACCCGCAGATCACTCAGTCACTCATCTCGTACATACGCACCAGTGTAACTATCCTCGTTATAAGTTGTGGAATAAACGGTGAAATATAACTTACTACTGTGTCATATTCATATCAACCACCTCTGTTATCCTAACCGAAACAGGGGAACGACTACTTCGCGGAGTCGATTCACCGAATCGTAACGAGAATTTACGCCTCTCGCTGACGCGTTTTCCTCGCGACCGCGTCTCTCCGCGAACGGTCGTAACATTTGGTCCTTCGAGCCGGATCATCAGTGGCAGTGGATAGTTTTGTCACCCATCCGGTCGAAACATTTGGTCCTTCGAGCCAGATTCAGTGACAAGTGAAAAGCGCATACCAGTGACACCCACTATCATACAGTGCCACGTGAATCCAACATAACCAGCTGCGGAAGCGTTACCCCCCCCCCCCCCCCCCAGCGAGGTCAGTAACGTCAAGGATCGTCACCCTTGAAGAGGTATAATTCGGTGGTTAAAACGCAACCACGCAACCTCTTGCCGCAACTGGACAATCTTCAACAGAAGTAAGTTATAACCATCCACTCTTAATTATCGAACAAATAATGGCCACCGGAAACGAACTTACCGCCCTGCGTCGACGCCGGGGTTATTGCATCGGCCACTTTACACGCTTATCGAAAAAACTGGATGAAATCGAACAATCCGGCTGTCCGCGAGAGAACTATTTCAAATCAAAAATCGTCTGGAAACATACGAAACAGAGCTCCGCGCCATTCAAAATGAGATCGTAAGCATAGACGAGGAGGAGTACGCGCGCGGCTTTGAAATAGCCGACGAGTACGAGAGACTAGAACTCCGATTAACTACTCAACTGAGCAACCTACGACTAACTACGCCGTCACAATCGACAAACGACGAATCAGCTGCCGGTCGCGAGTCTGCTTCGCTTAAACTACCGGAGATTCGAATACCCACATTTGATGGTACGCTCGAGAATTGGCAGTCATTTTACGATTCCTTCTCGTCAACGATAGATCAAAACGAACAACTAACACCAGTCTAAAAATTCTATCACCTCCGATCAGCCTTGACTGGGAGGGCCGCGCGAAGTATAGAATCGCTAGCCATCACCGAGTCAAACTATGCAATCGCCGTTGACATACTTAAGGAAAAATTCAACTGCCACCGTCAAATCTGCATGCGCCACCTAGACTTGCTTTTCGACTATCCGAAAATAGTTAAGGAGACACCCGAAGCCATAGATGACTTCCTCGAGACGGTCAAAATAAATCTCCAAGCGTTAAAGAACCTCGGTGACCCTATCATATCAAACACCGTTCTGATCAAATTACTTACATGGAAGCTACCCCCAGCCATCATTCGCAAATGGCAATGCACCTTACCAGACAAGAAATTACCGTCATACAAGCACTTAATAGACTTCTTGCAAACACGGACGAACGGCGACAGGACAAGCTCAGCATTTACCGCTACGAAAAGGGCCTCCGAACCACCCAATCGTCAGCGACCGAGCGCGTCGCGAAGTCATGCATTCACCGCGACGCTCAAGACGCCGGTATGTCCGGACTGTCGAGGACAACACTAACTACGGTATTGTGACGTCTTCAAGGCGAAATCGCCCAGGGAGCGTCTCGACACAGCCAAACGGGCGTCGCTCTGTACGAATTGTTTAGGCAAGGGGCACGCTCTCAATCAATGCTCCGCCGGGTCATGTCGCATCTGTAGACAGCGACACCATACTTATTTACATCGAGATCATGGTCACAGTAGATTACGTGCAAGCCGCACATCGAGCGGTCGATCGTCGAGCGACCGATCATCGAACGGTCGATCTCCGCCTAGTTCACCGACCCCGCGGTCGTCACACCGATCGAGACGCGCATCCGCGTCTCCACGAACGTCTCCCCGAACGTCTCCCCGAACGTCTCCCCGAACGTCGCCGCGAACATCCCCGAAACGCGAATCTCGGTCAACGCGAACGACGGCATCGGGATCAAATATCTCCCCCAGTGCTAAACAGCCAGGGGAACACTGATATCCTCAAACGGCTTTGCTAGGGACCGAACCACCGAAAACCGACTCATTGACCTCGCCCCCGTCCGGACCACCCCACCGCGATTTGTTAGTCACCGCACAGGTCAACATACTGGACAATAGAACTCAACCGTTCCGCTGTAGAGCTCTGCTAGACACCGGCGCGAGCATGAACTTCATCACCGAGAGACTCGCCAATTCGTTGAGACTCAACCAACGGAAATGTTCGGTCCCGATCGGAACACTTGACACGTTGTCAACGACCTCGAAACGCTACATCACGGCCACGATCACCTCCGTTGACGGCACATACGAACGCACCTGGACTTTTCTAATCATACCGACCATATCGACTTCGATCCCAGATCAACCCGTAGATCGGTCAACGATACAGATACCCAGAAATCTACGACTAGCCGATCCAAGATTCCACAGACCTGCTCCGATCGACGTGCTATTGAGCGCCGGGCCAACACTAGCGTCACTGTGCGTCGGCCAACTTGATATCAGTCAAGCAAACGGGACCGACTTGCGTCTGCAAAAAACGCGGTTCGGATGGGTCATCGGGGGGAGCACAGTCTCGCAACCACCCGCACACGCATTTCACGCGTCCACGACGGCCTTGCAGGCGGATCTCGCCCGTTTTTGGGAAATCGACGAGGGACCGCCCACCGCGCACATTTCGGAAGCGGAGCGACAGTGCGAGGAACATTTCCGGAATCACGTTCAACGCACCCACGAAGGGCGATACATGGTCGCTCTCCCCTTCAACGAGACAACTCCCTCGCTTGGATCCTCCAGAGCCATGGCGATGAAGCGACTAATATCTCTCTGCCGGCGGTTCCAACGAGATAAGCGATTCGAAGCCGACTATCACGCCGTAATACAGGAATACTTGGCATTAGGGCACATGACGAAAGTTACCACGGACCACTGCACTGACGACGGATGTTTTTTACCACATCATGGCGTGATCAAGGAGTCCAGCCAAACTACGAAACTCCGAGTCGTGTTTGACGGATCGGCCCCAACCACCACCGGAGTTTCATTAAACGACGTACTTCATACGGGACCGAAACTACAAGATGATTTATACTTCATCCTTTTAAGATTTCGAGCTCATCAATACGGCATTACAGGCGATGTTGAAAAAATGTATCGACAATTTCTTGTGCGCCCAGAGGATCGGAAATTCCAACAAATTTTGTGGCGCAACTCTGATGAAGATGTTGACAACTATCAACTTAACACAGTGACATTCGGGCTGTCAGCGGCCCCTTATCTGGCCATCCGCTGCCTCAAGCAACTGGCGGACGACGAGGGGCATCGATATCCACGAGCGGCGACAGTCTTACAGTGAGACTTCTATGTCGACGATATTCTCACAGGAGTCGATACAAGGGTCGAGGCACAATCATTGAGAACGGAGCTCACAGAACTGCTCAAGCTAGCCGGCTTAAACATCCGGAAATGGGCATCGAACGACCGGGAACTGCTACGAGGACTTCCCGAGACTGACGTAAACGATAAGCTGCTACTAGGCGAATCGCAAACCTTCAAGACATTGGGTGTTGTTTGGAATTCCTTCGACGATTCGATCCTATACTCTGTCAAAACCAATGATGCCGACTCTCGAATTACGAAGAGAACCATCAGCTCCGAAATCGCCAAGATCTACGACCCGCTCGGATTGCTGGCACCAGTAATTGTTCGAGCCAAGATGTTGCTCCAGCGACTCTGGACACTAAAAATTAATTGGGACGAATCCTTACCGGCTGACGTGCACACGGAATGGAGCAAATATTACGCACAGCTGCCATTATTGAATAACGTGGAGTTTCCACGTAAAACGATAATCAACCCCGCAGCGGAAATTCAGTTACACGGGTTCTGTGACGCCAGCGAAAGGGCATATGGAGCATGCGTTTACCTTCGCACCATCACCCTGGATGGTCAAGTCTGTACACGTCTCCTCACTGCGAAGTCGAAGGTAGCTCCGCTCAAATCACTAACCATTCCAAGGCTGGAACTGAGTGGAGCACTCCTTCTCGCGTCACTAGGCACCACGGTCCTCCAAGCCTTGCCAAGCAACATTGCTCGGACCGTTTACTGGACTGACTCCACAATCGTTCTACATTGGATCAACACATCACCCCACACGCTGAAAACCTTCGTCGCTAACCGTGTGACAGAAATTCAACGGAAGACTCACGCCTCAGATTGGCGTCACATCCCCACTACCGATAACCCGGCAGATCTCATATCTCGAGGCCAACTACCCGAAGACTTCCTGAAAACAACCATTTGGCAACATCGACCAGAATGGCTTCAACAACCGGAAGAATACTGGCCAACGTGGAACCCAGTACCGTTAAAGGAAACACCGGAGCAGAAAAGGGCAACCTGTCTGTCCGCGACGCCGGCGGACCACAGCATACTGGGGAGATTCTCCTCTTGGCCCAAGCTTATAAGAATTGCCGCTCGGTGCCTTCGATGGAGACAAACCCGAGATCGAGGCAAACCTCTGACCGTGCACGAGTTGACCAATGCACACAACAGATTAATCAAACTATTGCAAGCCTGTTATTTTTCAGACGAAATCCGTGCTCTCCGGTCAGATAGAAATTCGGCAATGAAGGGGAAGCTCCAAAGACTCAATCCATTTCTGGACAAGGACGGGATGCTGCGCGTCGGAGGCCGACTCAGTCATTCACCAATGCCTTTCAACCAGAAGCATCCAATAATTCTACCCAAATCCTCAGTTACCGCGCTCATAATCGAGCATGAACACCTCCTAAATCTCCACACCGGAACTCAAGCTACCTTGTACGCCCTAAGGAGATCCTATTGGCCTATCGACGGCCGCAGTCAAGTTTGGAGCACGCTGAAGAAGTGCGTCCGTTGCTGCCGAGCCAATCCCCCTCCAGTGGATTATATAATGGGCGACCTTCCAGCTGCCCGGATAACAGAGTCTCGGCCATTTACCAACGTCGGAATCGACTACTGCGGACCGTTTTACATCAAGGAACGAAAGGATCGCAACCGACTCAAAATCAAGGTATACGTAGTGATCTTTGTGTGTCTTGCAGTTAAAGCAGTCCACATCGAGTTGGTCAGCGATCTCACTAGCGAGGCCTTCATTGCTGCTCTGCGGAGATTCATCGCTCGCCGCGGATTCTGTGGGACAATCTACTCCGACAACGGTACCAACTTCGTCGGTGCCAACAACGAATTACGAGAGCTCCGAAATCTCCTGCAATCCGACGATCACAAGGCACAAGTCCAGTCCTTTTTAGCCGACCGACGGATCGAATGGCACTTCATCCCTCCCAACTCACCTCACTTCGGCGGGTTGTGGGAGGCTGCAGTGAAGTCTTTCAAACGACATCTCAGACGGGTCGCCGGTAACGAGCTCTTGACCTTCGAAAACCTTAACACCCTTATCATTGAAATCGAGTCCATCCTAAACTCCCGCCCGCTGACGCCGATATCTTCAGACCCAAACGATCTCCTAGTTCTTACTCCCGGTCATTTCCTCATCGGAGATTCACTAACCAGTTTTCGAGAACGAGATTTCAGGGACACGCCATCCAATCGTCTCTCCTGCTGGCAGCATATTCAGAAACTCAAACAACACTTCTGGCGCCGGTGGCATCGAGAGTATCTCAACGAGCTACATATCCGGAACAAATGGAACAAGGGCAGTCACGACATACGAGAAGGCACCATCGTCCTTCTCAGAGAAGACAATGTTCCCCCGATGCAATGGCCATTGGGCAGAATCATCAAGGCCCAACCCGGCGCAGACGGCATCATACGCACAGCTATCGTTCGAACAGCGACGAGTACCCTCGAACGGAGCATCAAGCGGATGGCACCACTACCGAGCAGAACGACTCCAGACGACTCCGAACCAATCAACAGTCCGAAGTCTGACAAGAGGTCCACCTGACTACAGCACACCATATCACTTGATCGGTGCCCTCTCAACGGGGGGAGGATGTTACGTCGCGTAACACTCTACCTAGCCGAGGCCACACACCGCGGGCAATATGGCAACCAGATGTCTTCGGATACTCGCAGCGTATCTTCCATGATGTCAAGGACCTTCCATAAATCACATAGATTTCCTAGAAAAGGTCCTTCAAACGAAACAAACATCTGGTTCGGAGGAATTTCTAGAGACTATTGTCTACCACGGCTTAACAAGGGAAAGTCAGTTCTTGTCACGTACGCTGCAACTTTCCTCCCACTAACAACTTTCTCTCGAGGGCGGTTAAGACCCTTCGTTTAACCAATTAAAAACGAAGCCTATTCCCTCACTCTCCTAAATAACATCGGCACCAACAAATCCGATGGTCCCGTGCGCTAGACACACTCATCCTTAGCTCTCCTCCGAGACAGCATCGTCTTCCAAGAGTACTGTTTTTGCATCCTTCGAACGGTCAACATCCTTCGAGCGGGTATACACACCCGCAGATCACTCAGTCACTCATCTCGTACATACGCACCAGTGTAACTATCCTCGTTATAAGTTGTGGAATAAACGGTGAAATATAACTTACTACTGTGTCATATACATATCAACCACCTCTGTTATCCTAACCGAAACAGGGGAACGACTACTTCGCGGAGTCGATTCACCGAATCGTAGCGAGAATTTACGCCTCTCGCTGACGCGTTTTCCTCGCGACCGCGTCTCTCCGCGAACGGTCGTAACAATTATGTTAATCGACGCCGCGAAATAGTCGTTCCCCTGTTTCGGTTAAGATAACAGAGGTGGTTTAATGAATGTTACACTGTATTAACAGGTTAACATAGAATAATATATTTTACAATAATATGATGAATATGTTACAGAAATTTGACTCGACTTTGCGATATCTCTAGATAAATTCGTTTGCTCGTCAGATTTGTCGAAGTGTCACGTTAGACTCGTCAGAAGGAACTGAACGCCCGTCGATTATTCCTTTGTCTCATTTGGAAGACGACCCCCACTATGCTCGGGTCACGCCACCGCTAGCGCCTATGATCACGTATGCCTCTTCTTGTGTGAAAAACGTAACGGTCAAAAATCGACGTTTCTAGAGCTCGCTGCTTGGCGACAACTATGCTCTCGTGGATACATTGTATATGATCCGGTGGGCAGATAAGACGGTCTGCCTGCAACGCTGTAGGACCGCGAGCGACGGTTAGAAAATACAGCCTGTGGTAAGCCTCGTGGCGTAACAAGGCTCACAAAATTGTAGGTAATATATTACATATTTACATGACTTTACGATAAGATGTTTAATATAACTAATTATGAGAAGTAAGAAACTTTAACTTCAACTTAATTTTAACTTTTAAGAAGCGATTAATCCAATATATCGATAAAATAAACAGAAAATGTTCTGCCGGTAACGAAAAAATATATTATTGACTACAGATGGCACTGGTGTAACTGGTGTATGATTGATATATGGGGTGCCGATCGTCGTGTGATATCAATTACTTTCCAATCCAATCAGAGATAAGATCTCGACCCCCGACTTTCGAACACCAAAGAGCTGCGACGCATTTTCGTCCCCATCAGAGAAAACACATCGACTCCCGACTGTCGGACGCCAAAGCTGCGACGCACCTTAGTCCTCATCGGAGATAAGGCTCTACCCCCGACTTTCGGACTCCTTTGGAACTCACACCGAACCCCTCAACATCCCCAAGCCAGGGTGTATATAAGCCGAGACTTCATCCAGCTCGGGCAGTTCTTGTTCTTGTTCGAGTCGCTGTTCTCGTACAACTTCTTTTCTCCGGTTCAGTGCCAAAGTTATGATAAAGTTCGATAAAAGAAAATTAATAGTTGAGTTACGACTCAGCTTTCTTTTCTCTTACAACCTAAGTATCGATTTTACGTGACACCGTCGCCGTCTATAAGCGGCACCGGAAGCGAAAGGGTTAAAGCTTTTTGCGAATATCTTGGAAACTAAAGCCATGTAGCGATAACATGTATAAAAAAAAGTTGTCCAGAATGATGACCTTGACAACACATTTCAAAATCATGAAAATTCTTATGTTCAATAAGGAATCCACGGTCAACGGAGTAACTCTTTGTTAAACGTAGAATATATTTTGAAGCACAAAATAACGTTTGTTGTGACACTCGGTATAATACTGCACGTAAATCATTACATATTGTACATATATGTCGGAGATGAAAGAACACCGGAGCCTTTGGAATTTTGGATAATTCCGCAACACTGTAATCTAGATTTTATCATAGCTGTAATTAAGCAATTGTTGTCATTCAATCTGATTGTAATTGTTCGAGATTTGTGATAGCGAGGTTGGATTCGAGGTGACAACTGGTCGCCGAACGTAGCCACGGTCACGGGATGGACGTTTTGCCTGACGGAGGTGTGGAGTGTTTGTATGGTTCTCCCTAGAAATGTGGTTGTGGCGGCATACGGCGATACGGTCGATATAATGGGACACACGTTGTATTAATAATCCAGGTTAATAATCCAAACTCCAGGCAGAAACTGCTTAGCAACGGCGATTGGAACTTTCTCGATGCTTCCAACCAGTATATAACAAAAAAATGCAATGCAATCAATTTACTATTCGTGCGATCGCCTTGGAGAGTGACACATCGAGCAGTTTATACCGAGCGTCTCAACAATCGTATTTTATAGCTAAAATTATTCTACGCGTAGTAAAGAGTTATCCCGTTGACCGTGGATTCGTTTGAACCCAAGAACATTGTTAATAGCGCTCATTAAACTCATTATTCGTTAAACTTATTATTCGTAAAACATATTATTCGTTAATTTTATTATTCGTTAAACTAATTATTCGTTAATCTTGTTATTCGTTAAACTCAATATTCATTATACTTTGTAAAAGTCTTGTATATACGTGTAAATATAATCTTTGCTTCGTAAAACGAAGGCTAATCCAAACGAAGAATTGTTACTGGCTCTAAATTCTAATGTTAACCCGACATATGGATTATGTGGAACATCTCGTATCTTATTCCAAAAATTACGAGCTGAGGTGGTTTATTCTACGTGATAAAATTGTAATAGTCACTGTATATTCAAATCACTTTAAATACAAGTACAGAGAGAGATAGTGTATGCCGGTTGTAATCGTCGCTCGCTCAATGCTACCGTTCAACTCTACGCTTGCTATTCCACTGTATGACTTGTTATAATGATTCGTTATAATGATCGTCCTAGAAAGGACGCTCGTCTATTCGTACCGACCGATGGCATTATAAAAAGTTCAAATGTAAATACGGATGACGATTAGAAAGAACGGCGATAATGTTTTGTTCGGCATTTGTTTACCTTTAGACCTAATAAAGCAAAACAACGTTGTCACTCCAAGGCACAACAATACGATCCGCCTTAAACGTACGTAAGTACATGTCTGACAATCGTCTGTTCTAGTAGCAAACTGCAGACGCAAGTATATTGCAATCAATTTCGATCATGTTTAAGAAATGTTGACAAAATCTTTTGTTTCTTTTCGAGCGAATAAAACTCTATTAGAATATATTTCGAGTAAATGTGTTCTGTATTTTTGTGCAGCGTGCAAAGTTTGAAAGGATATATTAATCCTTTTTTGTTATTTATACAATTGATATACAACGTAACACACTTGGATATTGATTAAAAATTCATTTTTTATTGAAAATAATCTCATCTAACGCTTGGAATGCCCCTTTATATCTAACTGACTTTCCTGATCTTTTTTTGTTGTGAGGTATTTTGCAATCTGAGCACGCTTTTCCTGGAAAGAGTGTTAGACAGGGTCCTATTGTCTAAAGATGGAATTTCCTTAGCTGTATAGCCACGCCTTACGCGGTTGCGTCTGAAATCCGCAGTCTGAGTCTTAAATCGGAATTATTGGGTAAAATTGATCGCCTGCCTGCACCACTACATAGCTAGACCAGCCGATACACGCGTCCGACGCTTGTGTTGATACACATAGCACAGACCACTATGCTAATTGTTAGGGAAGTGATACATTTACACTGTACATGAGAGTGTGTGTGTAAGGGTCAGAGGGCGTCCAGGTCTTAGTGGAGACAAAAGACGGTTGCCAGATGTTAGAAGAATCTAGGATAGTCGGTTGGCGACAAGCGTGCGTGCAAGACTTTCTTCAGAGTGTAATATAGATGTATAGCTGTTGTGTGTGAAATATAGTCAATTATTTGTATTTCCAAATCCTCGAATTTCCTTAACAATTATCCTTTCGCTGCATTCCCACGGTCACCGTGACATTCGCCCCTCCTTAGCTTCTCTTTGCTCCGCTAAAGCGTAAGGCTCTGGTGGGGCTTCTAAGTTGAATGATCCGCTTATCTTCGTCTTGGGTGATATTTTGGAAGGTGACCGTCCTTGGTACTGTTGATGATTGATCGATCCTGTTTACGCGAGCGGTAGGGCAGAGTATTTTGATACATACATTTTTAGGAAGTGATCGGCGTAGACATTCGAAAAGTTTACATTTGTACATTACATATATTGTTCCTAGTCCTAGGGCTACGATTCCTAATATTTGTAGTGTGGATATGCCATATTCCCTCAGTGAATTTATGCGTCGCTCAAATTGAAGGGTACTGATTTGTGTTTGTAATGCGTCGAGGTTGGCTTTATATCGGTTAAAATTGTGAGTTACCTTTGGAGCTGTTTCTAATATTTTCTCTAATATTGGAACATCTGTTTCTTCGAAGCTGTATATACTATTCTTAAATTTGGTTTCGTAAGAGATATTTTTACGCGATCCTCCTATTTTCATGATATTATGATCGTATGTGATTATGCACCCGGTTTTACTGCTAATTGAGCTTGGTTGTCTAATTTCTAGGATTTTATGTGTCTTACATAACACGTCGATTTGTACATTTTTCGCAGGAATAATAATATAATGGTTTTCCGTCTGCAAAGGTACGAACGTCAATTCTTCCAGCTTGAAGACAGCAGTCGGGCAAGTTTTGACCGTCTGTCGATTAGTAATTAATTCTGATCTGCATTCAGGTGAATTGATTCTATTGTGACTCGGTTGAGTTCTTTTACAAATGTGGATGATTGCTGTTCGTTTAGAATATTTATTTAAGTAGTGACTATCGGCAAAGGTGTATTGTTCTGAGTCGGTTAGTATCAAGTCAGTTTCTATTACAGGCGCAATGAATACAGAGTTTTGTTTAGAAGGTATCGGGTAAATTTTAGTTATTTTCCATTCATTGTTTTCCAAAAGCGGCACAGTTATTGTATATATGAGTTTGTTATCTCTTATCCATACTTTTAGTTTACTTAGATCTAGAATTAGTTGAAAGTTTTGAACTGAAGGTTCGATATGGTTAGTCATAAAATTTTGTCTCGTTATTTGGTCAAGTGTTTTTAAGAATTGTTCAGGTTCTATAACTTGTGAGTTTATGATTCCTTATTTCCCTAGCATGACAGTGTTAAAAATTTCGTCGATGTTAATATGGAGCTCTGATATGGTAGATTCAGTTTGAATTAGTAGGGAGACTAATATTTCGTTTTTTTCATTGTGGATTTCAATCTTGTGTATATCGTTGGCTAAGTTTTCAAGTTGATTTGTTTTGGTGTTGTATAGCACGCGTTTGATGAGTGCGGTTTGGTTACTAAGGATTGTTTTTATTTTGTTATTGAAAGCAAATAATGTATCGATGTTTTTGTTAATGAGTTCTAGATCCTTTTCGTCAAGAGTTCCGAATAAAGTTTTGGATACTGAGCCTACGACATTGAGCAATCCGCGTTTGCTTCTATAACGCAATAATAATTTGAGTTGCCGAGTCAGGTTTTGAAGATTTCTATACTTAAATTTAGGCTGCTTATTTCTGGTATGTAAGCGCAAGGTGGTTTACATTGACGGTCTATTAAATCTATTACGCGTTGTAATCTATTAACTTGGTCAATTGGATCGTTAAGGCCTACTATAAGGGTGATATCTATTTGTTCGTTGTACAGATAGCGATCGTTGATATGTTCCAAGAATATGTTGGCGTAATTTAATGGTTTTACTACTAGATCGCTTTTAATGTACTCGAGTGTTATGATGATCCATATTATGGTCTTCTTCCTGAAAGGTAGGGTTTTAGCCTGTTACCGTGGATTCTTTGCGTGTGACCGTTGCAATATTCGATAAGATAGGTGGGTGGATTGGATGAGAGGATTTCTGCAGGTCCTAGCCATTCGTGGTCTAGTTTGTTAGTTTTGTGATCGTTATGTACCCATACTTTAACTCGGAATATCGTCTGTGTTTTAATAATTTTCCGTACTTGATCTCTTTGATATCGCTTTTTGTTAGATTCGGTAATTCGTGTTGCTTTAGCTATATAGGCGTTATGTCGATTTTTCCAGAGGTTAAACAATTGTTCTCTAGTTAGGCTAGGAGTGGTTGATATTGAGGATGGCATGTTAGCTTGTCGTCCAAATGTTAATTCGAATGGGGTATGTCCGATCGTCTCGTGTACTGAAGTATTATATCCCATGCATATTAATTTTAAGTTTTCATCCCAGTCGTTCTGTCGGTCGGTCGTACAAGTTCGAATAAGGTCCTTTACTACGGCACGCGTTCGTTCAAGGGATCCGTTAGATTGTGGATGGAAAGAAGTGGTTTTTATATGTCGGATTTTGAAAGCCTTTTCAAATGTGTCCATCAATTTACATACGAAATTTCGTCCCATGTCCGTGAGAATACTTTTTGGTGCGGAAAATATATATACATAGTGATCCAAAAGTTCGTTAATGATTGAGTTGGCTGTTTGGTCTTTTAAGGGTATGAGGATGAGATATTTGGTTAATTGATCTTGGATAGATAGGATAAACTAATTGCCCCGTTTGGTTTTGGTGAGAGGTCCGAATATGTCCATTGCGTTTTTGTCATTAGGATTAAGGGGTGTGTCAGTTATTATAGGTTGTTCTTTGGCCCTGATACGATTTAGCTTTTCTTGTTGGCAGGTTTCGCAGTTCTGTATGAATTCTGTAACATCTTGTTCTAGGTTCGTCCAGTGATGGTGCTCTTGTATTCGTTTCACGGTGCGGTGTATACCTAAGTGTCCTACTATTTCGTTATGATTTTCGCGTAGTATCGTTTGTTTTTGTTCGTTATCGTAGTCTACTGGCGGATCTTGTCCAAATATTAATTTAATTTGAGGGAATCTAGTTGCTAGAAACCTCAGCATAAGTTGAATATTTACCTTTTCTAACGTGCTGAAGCTATTGTCGTTTATTCCTATTTGTAAGCGTCCGGTTCGGTGTTTAATAAAGTGTTTGGTTAATTGACGCAACCAATGCTGTTCGTTAAAGTCTCCTAATTCGGTCTTTGTAATTTGTTTAAAGTGTGGTCTGTTAGGTTTTTGAGTTATCGGAGCTGGGGTGATATTGATTTTCCAGTCTATATACTCGTCATAATAGTCCGGGTTTTCTACATTGGGTTGGATTTTTTCATTAGTGATAGGACACAATCGGGATAGAGCGTCTGCGGCTGTATTTTCTTTTCCTTTTCTGTGTTCGATTTCATAATCGTACTCCTCGAGTCTCAAACGCCATCGCATGAGTCTCGATGAGGGATCTTTAACATTCTTTAACCATTTCAAGGCTTGATGATCACTTTGAATTTTAAATTTTCTACCAAGTAGGTATTGTCTTGATCTTTTGATTGACCATACTATTGCCAATAACTCTTTCTCGGTCGTGGAGTAATTTTTTTCAGGAGGGTTCAAAGTTCGGGATATATAACAGCATGGATGTCCGTCTTGGGAGAGTATTGCTCCTAACCCTTCGTTACTTGCGTCTGTCGTTAATGTGAATGTTTTGTCAAAGTCTGGATATTGTAGTACAGGAGCTTCGCAGAGTTTTTGTTTTAGTGTGTCAAATGCAAGTTGTTGTTTATCGGTCCAATGGAATGGAGTGTTCTTTTTCGTGAGATCTGTCAGTGGTTTCGCGATTCTAGAAAAATTACGTATAAATTTTCTATAGTATCCAACGAGTCCTAAGAATGACTTTATGTGGGTCGCGGTTTTTGGCGTTTTAAAGTCTTTCACGGCTTGAATCTTTTTGGGATTAGGTTTTACTCCCTCTTTTGTTACTGCGTGTCCTAGTTATTCCAATTCTTGTTTCAAAAATTCGCATTTGTCCGGTTGTATTTTTAATCCTAAATTTTGTAGTCTGTCTAGTATAATAGCTAGATTTCGGTTATGTTCTTGGATGGTGCTCCCGAATATTATAATGTCATCTAGGTATACAAAACAGTTATTTCCTATTAACCCCCGTAGCGCGGTATCCATCATACGTTGAAACGTCGCCGGTGCGTTTTTTTAGGCCGAAGGGCATGCGATTATAGTGGAAGTGACCTTGTGGGGTTGAGAATGCAGTATATTTTTTGGAATTTTGCTCCATAGGTATCTGGTGAAATCCCGACGAGAGGTCTAGGGCTGAGAAAAATTTAGCTTTGCCTAAGTGATCGTGTATTTCGTCCGAATTTGGTAAAGGATATGCGTCTTGGTCTGTTTGCTCGTTTAGTTTTCTAAAATCTATAACGATTCTCCATTTTTGTTTGCCGGATGCGTCTAATTTCTTTGGAACTACCCAAATTGGTGTGTTATATGGACTGTCCGATGGTTCTATGATTTGTTTGTCTAACATGTCGTTGATTTGAGTCTCGATTTCTTTTTTATGACATTCGGGCGGTCTATAGGACTTGATGTTTATAGGTTTGTCTGTCTTGAGTGTGATTGTATGTTCTGTCAAGTTAGTACATGGTAATGAGTCTGTTTCCGTATTAAAAACGTCTAAGTAATTGATGAGAATTTTCTCAAGGGGTTCTCGAAGTTCTGGATCAATATGTTTGGTACGTATTATTTGTGCGAATTTATTAATTTGGCTTAGTTTATCGGGTTTCTCTATTTCGTTTGTAATGTGACAGATTTGCTTACCAGTGTTGATGAAACATACTGCTGTGGGCTTTCCTTCGATGTATTGGGTTGAAATTAAAGTTTCGCCTGGTCTTATCTTGCTATCGGTTTTCTGGAATGGTAATATAATTTCGTCTAAGGTTAGTTTATTGTTAGTGACGCTGTATTGGTACTTTGTAAGGAATGGGATTCCGATTATTCCATCTTCGATTAGAGGAAAGTTGTTAGGGACTACGGGGAATTGATGATTTTTCTTGAGCATGGTTAAATTGAAAATTTTGTTAGTGGTATGTTTGTCACTTCCCATTAGGAAGGTCTTTGGGTTAGAGGTTTGGACGTTTAGCGAGGCTTTTTCTTTTATAAGGTTGATTCCTGCTCCGGTATCGATGAGGAATCTGGTTCTTCCTCCGTCTCTTCGTTGCAGTACGATTGATAGTAATCTTCCAGTGGTGGTGCAGTTGACTCGAGGTAAGCTTCCTCTGGGTTCTCCGTTGTTTGGTTTACTCGAGGTGGAATCTTTCCTTGGTTGGCGAATGGAAAATTTCGAGAGTAGCAGTTTTCGGCTGTGTGTCCAGTTCGTAAACACTTCGGACACTTCGGTTTCATGCGATCGTCTAATGGTCGGCTAGGTAGCTGAGCAAAAGATTGTGGTTGTGGATCGGTAGTAGTTCGCTTGGATACTAGTGTAGTGTTGTGAGATTGATTCTTTGGACGGTTGGCGACACGATTTGCTTCTCGTAACCATTGTTTTCTGTCGGCTGCTAGTTGTTGGGCAAGATTCAGGATCTTTGGATCGCTAGATACTACCATCTGTCCTATCTAGTATCGTAAGTTGAGCAAATAGGTTTTAAGTGCTTCGCGTTCTTCAATATCTATAGCTACACGTCGTTCTGTTGGTGTGCGGTTTTCGTTTTGAACTGCGTAATTTAATTCGTTTAGTTGTTGTCGGAATCTGGAGTTGAAAGATTGTATACTTTCTGTTGCCCCTTGTATTAAATTCTTTAATTTGTACCTACAATTGCTAACAGTTGTTGGTGTCAATACGTGTTGTCTTAAGCATGAATATAAGTCTTCGAACGAGTTGATTTTTAGATATCGTATGTTTCGTTTCGCGTTGTCGGTAATCCTTTCGATCAGTATGAGATCGCGGCGCGGTTAGATGCGGCTCGTGGTCTTTGTGAAGCGTTCGGTCCGTCAGTTTCGTCATCAGTTACGTTATCAGCAGCAGTTTCTGAATGGGTGTTCATTAGCGACTGGTCGGTCTCGGTATCGTATTTTATTTCCATGGTTTTTGCAAGATCGCGTATTTCTTTCGAGCGGTTTCTATCACTAGTTTCCGCAAATTCCTTTATGTTTTTAATGTTTTGATCGGTGTTATTTCTAAAGCTCTTAAACTCGTGAGTTAGGCTTTCAAATTGTTCAATCGGGGTAGCGATTAGCTCGTTTTGTTTAGCGGTACTCTTGTCAGTTGGGTTCATGCTGAGAAATATGACACTTTCGGCGGAAGAAGAGTCACTATCTTCAGAACGTATTTCGGGTTTACGGTTTCGATAATGTACGAAAGCCAGCTTACCGAGATTCTTTGTAGATCCTTTCTTTTGATCAAGGAGGTGACCGTGGTCCTTCGTTGTAGAATCCGTATAGTTCCCGTTCAAGTTTCCTCTTGATGCGTTGAATGGATCCTGGCAGGATCGCCAATTTTGTCACGTCGATTCGGGGTAATTTCACGTTCCGCACGTAAGGTGGGAGATTCGCACTTCAATTATGATCGTTATTACAAATTTTATTAGAAACTGACAGAGCAACGATACAGAATCTTTTAACAGAACAGAATAGAATGTCGAGTACTGACTTGGGAGGTATTTTTATATCAAGGGTTTGGTTCCTGTGGAGGTTATCGCTGGATGCCGGACATATAGGGATTCCGTTACTGCTTAGTTACTGTTTCGATGGCTAAGGTATGTGAGATATAATTATCCTTTCGCTGCATTCCCACGGTCACCGTGACACAATCGTATCCCACTATTGCTTATACAGTTCCGATGAATGCGGCCCATCCTTCTGTTAACACTTTATTACTTACATTTATAATTACATGTTGATCATTAATTGTCACTGTTATTATTAAAGCACTTATTTTAACGTTTCATCAACGAGTGATAACGCGTATTGTCTTTCGTCCAGATGTCATTTCAAAATGTTTCACAATACATTCAGGACATGCTGCGACGAAGCATGCGCAAGTGATTCGTACAGCGCAAACTCACAATCCGTGACACGGGCAAGATGTATAGCTGCACATATGGAATGCTTTCCTGTCTTGTCATAAAATTCCTGGTCATTAGAATTCAGATTGATATAAAAATCATCGCAAATCATGTGAATTGCATTTTAATAGCAACATTCCAATAACTCTTTATATGTTTTCGGATAACGGGTGGGAAGTATTCTGTGCATTGGATCGTATAATTCTTCTCTTTCTTCTTGTTTATAATATATTACATCGATTATTATGACATCGACACTTCGTCCAACATATAATGCCCGTCTTAAGTTTACTGATAGCTGAAAATGTTGCGCCATACATATTGAATATGATACAGCTTGATAAGCGCTTGTACAATTCGTGTTTCACAAGTTTCACACCACATGTCATAATATCATCCCACTGTTCTGCACATATAATCCTAGCCTCCTGTGTCAACAAGGCTCTTAATAACACCATCCAAATCATTGTAGCAATCCTTGTGAATCCTTTGCATGTACTCGAAGCAGTAAACGATTGTATATGATTGTATACAATAATATGTCCATAATTACTCGTGTGATTCATGATGGATAAACCGTAGTGTTACATCCATGAGATCATTGAATTCTTCATCTTGACCTTCTTCTTCATGTGGAAGACCCATATTTTGCAAGTAAGACGAATTATTAATGCCACCGTCATTGTTCATGTCTATGTTTGCTCGGTTCGTATTTTACATTATAACCTATTTCTTACATGTGCAACTTTAAATTTACTTATGTGCACTGTATGTTGTTGACGTTTGATTAACATCTTCTGTATATATATGTCGGAGATAAAAGGACATCGGGGCCTCCCTTTTGGAATATTGGGAAAACCCGCAATACCCTATTCCAGACTTTTTATAGCTACATTTAAGTAATAAAACTAAGAAATAGTTGTGTTCAAGGTTTATGACGATGGGCTTGGGCTCGAAGTGACATAACGAGTCACTGTACGTAGCTACGGTCACAGGAGGGACGTATACTTAACAGAGGTATGGAATAATTATCTAGCTCTCCTTAAAAATAAAGATTGACCTGAGAGGTGGGGAGAGGACTATATAAGGGCAGTTCCACTTGGACTGAGGGAGAGTCTATTCAGAGCAGTTTATTCAGATAAGTTTTACTTGTACGTGTATCACATCGCATTCGTCATCCCGTTGACCGTGGATTCGTTATCGAACCCAGATTCATTGTCATCAACATTTCGACCATTCGATCGCCGCTATTACTTGTAGCCTCTTATAATAACCGCATCTGTATCAATAAACAGCAGCTATAACCGCGATTGCAAATTCAAGTGAAGACTCGTCAAACGCCCAAAATTCCAACATTAACCCGACATTAATGTCGGAGATGAAAGGACACCGAGGCCTTCCCTTCGGAATTTTGGGAAACCCCTTAACACTTTAATGTAGATTCTACCATAGCCGTAATTAAGCAATTGTTGTCATTCAATCCGATTGTACTTGTTCGAGATTTGTGATAATGAGCTTGGGCTCGAGGCGACAACCAGTCGCCGAACGTAGCCGCGGTCACGAAATTAACGTGTTTACCTAATAGAGGTACAGAGTAATTGTATTGCTCTCCTGAGAAAGACATATTTGCAGCGGCACTCGATAGTAAACGTTCCAACGGATTCGGTCCCGTTGTTCGCCACACGCAGACCCTATTCTTCGGGTAAGACGATTACCAGATGTCGACGCATCTCCATAGTACATGTTCAGCTAGCCTGAGGACTCGTTATAAATCTTAAGATTTAGTTAACTAAAGTCCTTCAAACAGACAAACAGTTTTTGTCCCAACTACGGGAAGATAGGGGAAATCTATTTTTCTCCCGAACGACACTTCCCGCTAGCAACTTTCCCTCAAGGCCGGCTAGCATCCTTATCTAACCACCAACATGGAAATTAACGAATTAACAGCAACGTCAATTTCCCTCACTTTCCGAACGAAGGCATCTCTCCGCGAATCCGATGATCTCGTGTCCTTAGACACACAGCATCATAATTTTCCTCTGCAGCATAATCGTAACGAAAAGTCATTCTCTCGTGAGGTCTCATTAGCGAGTTACATAGCGTCTTTACGCTCGGTGAATATTTTTACGTTTTAACAAAAAGCTAGTTTAGTAATACTTGTACCGTAGATAGGTAGATCGAGTCCGACTTAGACTTTGGAAGAAAGTACATTTGTTATCCCGTTGAACGCGGATTCGTTTTCGACCCTGAGACCATTGTCATTACTTTCTAATCACCGCGCTTGTCAATTCTAGAATACTTGTCAATTCTAGAATATCCACACTTGTACCAATAATCATATTTGCACTAGTCAATGTTTTCTCTATTGCATAACAACAATGTCTAATTCAAATGAAGATTCGTTACACGCCCCTAACCCTAATTCTAATGTAAACCCGATATATATATGTCGGGTTTACATTAGAATTAGGGTTAGGGGCGTGAAACGAATCTTCGTTTGGGTTACACGTTGTCGTTATGCAATAGGGAAGACATTGACTAGTGCAAATACGATTATTATAGAACCGGACAAGTAACCGTGGTAGTTAGGTGCTCGAGAAACTAATGACAATGATCCTAGGTTCAATAACGAATCCGCGGTCGACGGGATGATAGATGAACGTACTCACAAAATCTAAGTCGGATGCGTGATATTCACTGGTCGTAAAGGGTTACTCCTTTCATCAATGAGATCGCGAGAAAGAATGCCTTTCCCGTCCCGATGATGCCACAGAGGAAAACTATAATGGGGTGTGTCTAAGGACACGAGATCATCGGATTCGTCGAGAAAAGCCTTCGTTCAGAAAGTAAGGGAAATTGGCGTTGCTGCTAATTGGTCAATCTCCATATCGGTGGTTAGAAAAAGGAGCTAGCCGCCCTCGAGGGAAAGTTGCTAGTGGGAGACGTTGTTCGTTGGAAAAATAGATCTCCCCTATCTAATTTGTTAATATCTTTCTCAATGGACTTTACCATTGTTTGAATGTCGATGACGTCGTCAATGGAGATAGGTAGGGGAGGGGGATTTTTACGCGTATTTTGGTTTGTTGGTGTTTTGGCTGTGTCCATGGAGTCATTAGTGGATTCTATTATTGCATATCTATTATAGGTGGTTACACCACTTTTTGTCTGTTCGTTTTGGCTAGTGATTGCGGTTGTTTTAACTATTTTTAGCTTACGCTTTTTGATGTTTTTCGTCTGGAATGTTAGGAGGGACATATTGTCCTTTTGCCACGGGGCAGGAAGAACGGAGCAGTTGTGGTTTTGCTCAAGAGAGCCTGGTAGGGATACATGGGCCATCATCGATCTAGTTAATTCAATTTGAAGTAACTAGTCGAGAGGCTATGATTCGGATAAGAGATTAGGAGCGTTGGATTTTCCACTGGTTAGTTAAGAAACACTTGGATTAAGTTTGTTTCGAATCACTTTCGACGGATGGGTGTCACGTGTTGTTTTACGAACTTCAAAGAGCACTACACACACGTCTACACGCTTCGGCACTCACAGCGAACTGATCTCATTTATGTGCCATGGAAGAAAAATCGAACTAGAGGTGCCGGGATTCGAACCCAGGTCCCGAACGTTCGTAATCTAAGGCGCTAACCACTGCGCTACCGTCGTCCGGTGGAAGTTAGTGTGGAGTGGCGGTATTTGTTGTCGAGTACCGCCACACCGTAAAAAACTACTTTGTTCATTCCTGGATGTATTCTTATTATACTTTGAAAGCAATGCAATACAAATTACCAAAAGACTTTGCCATGATGATTACTACGATGCAGCTGGTACAAATGGTGATTGGTTGGGTTGCAACTATTGCGACTTACTATTATCGAAAAAGTTGAGGACTTTAATGCTACACTACGCGTAAAAATTTTGTGTTTGGTTTCCCCATCTACTTCAGTTATTTAATCCTATTTGGAAAATTCTTCTTCGTGGCTTATCTTTCCGACTAACGGAAAAACAAAGTCGGAGAGAACGTTCACGTCAATGGAAGAAAGGAGTGTTATAAACCAAAGACTAGCTAAAGTATATCAAAGTTTCTGAAGTCTTTTTCTATAAACGCTTTCTGATACGTTTCGTGAAACGTTTCGTGAAAACACTTATAACGTGTTTTAGAAGTCTGTATTAGTTCAAAACGATAGAAATTGGTTGTGATATAATGCCAGTGATAAGGTATTTATTTATTGTAAAACATTTAGTGTTTTTGATGTTAAGGTATGGGATATGGAGGTTTTCAAAAAAGTCGTTTGCGAAGAAGTGAGAGTAAATGGAAAATCAAGAGTGAAATTTCGTTACGCGTATCTTTGAAATATTTTTAAGGAATATGCTAACAAGAGAAGAGGATTTACAAAAAATTCCTAGAAGAATTCCTTGTAATGTAAGTTTCGATATATGATTTTGGTTGTATTTTTGTTTGCCGAATTCAAATGTGTAATAAATTTATGTTTATCATTGAAGATATTTTAATGACAAACAATTTAATATTTAGTAACATACATATTTAGTAACATGACTTCGTGGACGATTTGACTTAAGAGATATCCTGATTGAATTGTTCGGCAATATGTAGGACATGGAAATGTGTAATTACAAAAATATATGATGGTGAATGCAAATATTCATCGTGAAAAAAGCTTTTGTTAACTAAAGAACAAACTGACGGTGTATCTGTATGTGATGTAATCCTGATTCACGACCATGCAAGGAAAATAAATTAATAAAAGGAAAACGGAGGTTTATATTTGTGACTTCTCTTTATTCTTGCTTTCATGATGCGTACAGATTTCCAAAATGCAAACAATCTTACAATATTATTTATATATTTTGTTCATTTCTGAACAATTTTATCGCATAATTTGTTCCTAGATAATATTTCTTGTCAATTCTTACACACTAGCAATGGATACAACAAAGTGGAATCACCTAAACTTCTTCGTTATTGTTAGACGAAAAAACTTCATAGGACAAAGTTATATATACTTATAGATTCATCCCCTACTCGGTTGTCCTACCCTACCTGAGATACCTTTTAAACATACAGTGACGAGCAAAAGTGTAAACACACTCCGCTTTGCACTTTAATTATGCTCGTCGAAATAAGGTTTCGACTTAGTATTTCCTCCACTTTCCTTTACTTTTTTTTAATGCTTTTAATCAACGAGGCATACTGTCAATTAAATTTTTAATTATTTGTTGTTCAATATTGTACCATTCCTGTTGTGTTCTTTTCCATAATTCACGAAGGTGGATTATTATATTTTGCCAGCCTTCTTTTCAAAGTGGACCACAAATGTTCGACCGGATTCATATCCGGGTTTTGTGCTGGCCACTTTATCACAGAAAAATTTTGATTTTCTAGCCAGGTTTTAACTACTTTTGCGGTATGCTTAGGATCCCCGTCTTGTTGAAATACTACTTCACGTTCATTATATCCAATAGAATTAACTACAGAAGGTAAATTACTTTGTAGTATGGTCAAATAATGCTCTTTTCGCATTATTCCTTCGATTCGAACTAAGGGACCAACACCTCTGTGAGTAAAGCAACCCCAACACATAATTGAGCCACCTCCAAACTTCATAGTTTGATTTATACCACTTGCTAGGTGCGGTATTTGTATCACGCGCTCGTATATTCGACCGCTAGCGAGACAGACGGACTCGTTGTCGTCGTAGTAGCCCTCTGGTGTTGGCGGTTGGTACCCGCGGATCGCCCGGGAGGTGTTACGACCGCGTTGATGCCTCGACCTGTCGGAGTCCTGTTGGTACTAATCCGCCACATATTGATTTATTTCCACGTTGGGGTATTTATAATCTTTGAATTTTTGATCGAGCTCCCTCAGAAGAGTAATCTCTTCAATTGTCCAAACTCTACTATTTCTTTTTATTTTTATTATTTATTTTAGTCCGTGCTTTTCGGCTTTGGACGACTTCCAGATTACATCTCTTACATTGTCTTTACTTATATTTAACGCTTTTGCTTCCTTGCTGCTCTCCCTCTCTGTCCTCCTGTAATCTCGCATTCCTCTACTACGTGCTTCAGGTCCTCCTCTCCTTTTTTGCATAATCTGCATGCTCTTTCTCCCTCCTCTTTCCAGTGTTCTCTTGCCCTGGTTTCGTTGCCACATCTAAATCTCCCTACTATGCTTCTGTCCCCCCATTTCATCTTTCCTTCTAGGTACTTTGGTAGTCCTTCTTTCGCTATGTTTCTGTAGTGTCTGTTGTATTTAGATTCCCTTATTCTTTTCTCCCTCTTCTCTGTTTCTCTTTTCCTTCTTTCTTCTATGATCTGGTTCGCTGTCATCCTTTCTTGTCTATCTCCTGCTTCTCCTTGAGCCCTTCCTTCTCTCGCCTCCTCTAACCTCATCTTTTCCTTGCTCTTTTCCCTTTTTGGCCCTTTCCTCATTTCCTTTCTCTCTCCTTTATACATTCTTTCACTAATTCCTTCTTCGATTCCAAGGCCTTCTCCTCGTACCTTACTGTTCTTTTCAGTGCCTTTTCTCTAATTTCCTCTATCTTGCATTCCTCTCTCAGGATGTAGTTTGGCGTTGTTGTGTCTAAGCCTAGCAACCATCTCACGTATCTCCTTTTTACCCTGTCCAGTCTCTCCTCTATATTCCATCCCCACAGCTCCGTTCCATACAGCGCTACACTCTCTACCAGTGCTTCAAACATCCTCATTCTCCTCTTGTAGTCCCTTTTAAATATCCTTTCTCTTACGCTCCATGTCTTCTTCATCGCAATTGCTGCCCTCCTTTTTCTGTCTTGGATATGCTTCTCGTCGCTCCCGTTTTTTTGCAGTATGTACCCTAGATACCTAATCTCATCCACTTCTTCTAGTTCTTGTTCCCCCCATCTCCATTTCCTTTGCCTCCTCTTGTTCCTCCTCTTTTCAAACACTATTACTTTTGTCTTTTCGGTGCTCAGTTCCAGTTTCACTTCCTCTAGGAATGTCTTAAATCTCTTCATCATTTCCTTTAACTCCTCTTCTCTGTCCGCTATCAATACAATGTCATCTGCGTATGATAATGACCATACCCTCCTGTCTCCTACCACTATGCCTCCTACTTGCCCTTTCCTCATTTCCTTATTTCTTCCAGCCCTGCCACATAGATGTTAAATAACGCCGGGCTCAGCGGGCACCCTTGTCCCACTCCCCTCACCGTCCAAAACTCTTCTGTGTTGTTGTTCCTGATCCTCACTACGTTCTTTGTCTCCTCGTATATCTCCTCTATCCTTCTGGTTAACTTCTCGTTCACCCCCATTCTCCTCATTATCTCTCCCAGTTTCTTCCTGTTAACCCTATCGAACGCTGACTTTAGATCCACGAAGCATGCATATAGCTTCCCTCTTTCCCCGCTCAATTGTTTATCTATTATATGGTTCAGTACGTACACTACGTCTATCACTTCTCTTCCTTTCCTAAATCCGAATTGGCTCTCTACCACCTTGTCCTCGATTTCCACCTTCAGCCGCTCGTCTAGAATTCCTGCATAGATCTTGTATGCCGTGTCCATTAGCGTGACCCCTCTGTAGCTCTTCACCGCCCCTTTGTTCCTCCTCTTGTAAATCGGACATATCACACATTTTCTCCAGCCTTCGGATATCCCCTTTCCATTCCAAATTTTTCCTAACATCTCCCATAACGCCTCCCCCACTTCCTTCGGCGCATACTTCCATACCTCGTTTTCCAAGCCATCTTCCCTCGTTGCTTTTTTCTCTTTCAATTTTCTTATTTGGAGTATTACCTCTTCCTTCTCTATGTTGTCTTCTCTCTCCTCTTTTGATTCCTCCTCCTCTCTCCACCCTTCTGTTCTTTTGTCCTCTTTGTTTTCTGTCCCCTCTAACGCTTCCATAAAATGATTTTTCCACTCCTCTTCCCTTATCGCCTCGTCTACAACCTCTCTTCTTCTCCTATATTTGTTTATGTATTTCCATGCTTCTTGCTCTGTTTTGATCTTTTTGAGTTTCTCCATCTCTTCCTCTTCCTGCTTCTCCTTTCTTTGTTCACACCACTGTTTGAATTCCTTCTTCTCCTCTATGAATTCTTCTCTGCTGCATTTTCCTTTCCTAAATTTTGTCATTTTCCTTCTTATCTCCCTTTTCCTTTCTTTCCACTCCTTGTCGTACCATACCTTTTCTCCTATGCTCCATTTCCTTATCCTTACTCTTTTCTTTGGTATTGCCTCGTTTATCTTCTTCTTAATTTCTGCCCACATTTCCTCTACTGTTCTTCCCCTGCTTGCCCAGTCTTTGCACTCCTCTAAATATCTTCCAGCACTTTCTTTTGTCCATTCCCTTCTCTCCCTCTCTTCTCCTTTTCTTTCCTCATCTCTTTGTACCTCTGGTCCCTCTGTTTCTATTTCCAACGGCATGTGGTCTGACTCCACTCTTTTTCCTACCTTCATGTCTGTTATTTCCTCTATCGCTTCCTGGTTGCCAATCGCGTAGTCTATTACTGATTTTCCCCTCTCTCCCACATAGGTTCACTCGTCTCCTTCTTTGTCTCGACCGTTAATTATCGTCCAGCCTCTTTCATCCAGCAACCTTAGCAGCATTCTTCCTTCCGTATTTATTGTCTTGTCTTTTGATCTCCTGCTCTTTTCTTGTCCTAGTTCCTCGTTTATCAGCCCTCCCTCTTCTCCCGTTCTTGCATTCCAATCTCCTCCTATGATCGTCACTTCCTCTTTCCTTCCCTCTACTCCTTCCTCCATTTCTTTCCATGTCCTTTTCGTGCCCTGATTATACACCACCACTATTCTATATGTCTTTTCCTTGTACCTTATTTTTCTTTCTACTACGTCGTCACCAATTTCCTTATGCTCTATTTCCCTCAGATTTTTGTTTACGCCTGTTATTATACCCCTTTCTGCTCTTCCCTTTTTCCATTCTCTCCTTGCTACCCTGCATTTCCAGTCGTATTCCTTGGGCAGTCTATGCTTTACCCTTTCCCATTCGCTTTCCTCTGTTCATATTTCCGTGAGGCCGATTACGTCAAATGTCCTTAAATATTCCTGTACCGCTTTGTCCTTGTTCATTATCCCTGCTATGTTCCAGAAGCACATTTTCAACCCCTTTATGTCCCCCCTTTCTTTCTCCTTATCTCAACCTCTCGCCTCTCTCCTTCTTTCTTCCTCTAGTTTCTCCTCGCTTTCGTTCCACCTGTACCATCTGTCCTCTATTTTCAGCTTCTTGCAACCTATTTCTACGTATTCCCCCTTCTCCCTTTTCGCTCTAGCTATTCTTCTTAACCTTCGCTGTATTTCTCTTTCTTTCTTCGTTAGGTCGTTATCTATGTATATTCCCTTCCCCAATTTACCTTTTTCTCTCATTACCCTCGTCTTCTCCTTCCACGATTTCAGCGTTGCGATTATTATCGTGTTCTTTTCTCCCACCCTTACCTTCTGTGTCCTTTCTACCTCTACCTCTAATTTCATATTTTCCTTTATGAACTCTGTCTGTCACTGTCCCGTTATCGCTTTCTTCTGTTCTCTTTTCTGTTCTGATTCTATTCTCCAACTCTTTCTTCTCCCTTTTCCATCTTTCCCACTCACTGTCCCATCCTTCTCTTTCTGTCTCTCTCTCCTTCCTCCTTCTCTTCTTATACTTTTTCTACCCTCCCTTCGTGCTTTCCCCCTTTCTTTCCCTTCTTTCCCCTATGTCTTCCTTCTCCTTTTCCCCTTCACTTCTTACTTTTTCACAGCGCTTACTACCCACGTGTTACCTTCGCCCGCGTCCAAACCGGAAGTCCCCAAACTCTACTATTAATTTCTTGTATATGGGGGTCCATTGTTTCCATTGTCTCAACATTACTGACGGCAGGCTGAGCATGCCGCTCTTGCGTTGATAGAACCCGAAGCTCATGAGGCAAGCTCGCATCTAAATTAACCCTCATGATATTGCGCGGAGCCGCTACATTTTGTCATCTCGCCACATGGTGCTTTAGGACGTTTCTACCACAACTTATGCGTCCCTGTTGAATGGGGGTATCCACATGTTGCAAACTAAGGAGTTTATCCAGGTCCCCTAACGTCATAAAAAGACGCTGGGATTCCCTTTTCTCGCAGACCGGATAAGCAACCAGCGGCATCATTATTTTTAAGCTCCAGGCCAGGGACACAGCTGAGTCGTCAACCATGATCCCCTCCGAAGCGGACAAATTCGCCACAGCGCTTCCGGGACCGAGGCTCGATTTTTTTCCAAATCTTAACAAATTTTTAATTTTCTCTTCCCAAAGTAATTGTTCCAATCGTGCCCATCTCATGTCCATTTCAGCCATGTTGTCAACAATATTCTTCCAAAGGAACGGATTCTTTCTTAACCAGTTGCTGTTATTCCTCCTTCACGGCAATTCCCGTCGCTCGGCAAGCCGACAATTAATTTAATTATTTTTGTCTTCCACTCCTTTGTCGCCACACTCTGTTTAGCTACGAACGCCGCGTCTGGGGGACAAATCTCCACGCCGACGCGGCGCACATGTTACATGTTACGCACGGGGAGGTAGAGGTGCGACTTGAGCAAGCGAGATGGAGGTCTCTCCTGCCCCCGATCAACCATGACTCTCCAAGGGACCCACAGCACGACCGTTAAATAGCGGCGTGCTACTTACACCGAACTGTGGAACCCCGAGAACGAGGCCCCCACTTCCGACATACCCCCTCGTAGGGACATACAACTAATATTTACCTTGAAACTGATAAATCAATTATCAAAGCAAATAGACAACAATTAAAAAAATAGACACCACTCAATAAGTAAAGTAAATAAATAAATAATTTAGGACTAATCAACAAATAAAACTAGTCGATAAAGTTGTGTCAATACATAAAATATAAATAAATAAATAAATAAATAATCAATTGATGATAAAATAAAAATAAATAAGTTTATAATTCCATTGTCATCCATCTAAAAATATATTAGACATCTCTATGGAGCTTCTCAGGACATTCATCACTATAGTTTTAATTTCGCTATGTGTGATGCCGATTAATTTTAAGTTTTTTCTAGTATTCGGCGTTATTGCCCCTCTACTGCCCAAGACAGCGGGTGAAACCTCTCCATCGTTGACGTTGTACTTCCGCCTTAGATGATTGTGGCATGGAATGTATTTATCGACCATAAGAATCCGTTCCTCCTTTTTAACTACGAGGTCCGGCTTAAACAGATTATCCACTACCTTTAACGTAGGTTCGACATATACTTCGTTATCCTGTTGTGAAAGCAACACGAGAATTAAAACAAGCCAACAATAGAATACGTTACCTACATCCGACACCTCCGAATAATCATAACCGAAACAACGCTCATCCCCCATACAATAGTAACTACATCGGAAACAACCGCCAGGACTGGAGATTTGTACCGCCGTCGCGGAAACATCTAAACAACCTGGGAATAGAAGAAGATGTCAGGAAAGGAGCAAGAGCAATAACTTGGGAAGAAAAATGCATAAGTAAATACCTCGATAGAGATCTAAATCAAAAGAGGGATGCTGATCATTTGAACCAATCAACTTTTCGATACAAACACCATTCCGTTGCTGTGATAAGGGATAATATCACGTTAATTAGTAAGAGGACGCACGGCACCACAGACAGGATCATGAGTGAGAAATTTTCCAAGTTCCCCAAGAAGATAAACAATACTAATGCCAAAGAACTTTCAGATGAGGCAGAAACTAGGAAATTGAACGACAAGGCGATAAGCAACGCTTACCCACTGCCTAATATCACGGAGATATTGGACCCGCTAGGAAGTGCGAAGTGCCTCTCCACGTTCGACTTGGCAAAGATACAAAAGTAAGACTCCACGAATTTTGTGAATGTCTCAACCATAATAGGAAAAGATAGCGAGTGTATCTCACTCAAAAACTTCTGTAAAACCATCAGAAAGTAACTTTATCGAATTCAAAGCCAAGTCATCAAATTGCAAGGAAGTTGAGACTACACAGAATAAAAATATAGCTATCCCTAAATCCAAAACAGAACCTATAAGCAGAAAGGTTTGTAATAAAAATTCAAAGAATAATTCTAAATCTACCGAAAATATTCTTAAACGTTCCATACAAATAAATAATAATTTAATTATAATAAGCACTTCCAGTGCAACTATTCATCCTGAAAAGGTAGAGAAAAATCAAGGTGTTGTGAATAAAGTAAATAAAGAAGAAAAAAGGGTAACTAAGGAAAAGGATTCTAAACATTTTCAAGCTGAAGAAACGCAAGTTAAACGGGCTCAAAGAAATCAAAAAGGAGAAAATAGGGAATCACCAGTCGAAGATATATATAAAAACTTCAATAAATACGCTAGCCATTGGATCATAATTGGATTAAAAATACTTCACTACTGGTTACTACATCTAGTATTTGACGTAGATAACATGAGTGCTGATCTTATGATTCCTCTTGGAAAAGATAGATGGTATCACACTATACTATATCCAAAATATTTTTAGGTTAATATGGCTACGGCATTTTCAAAAATTTTTATTTTGAATGCTATTGGCAAGCAATTGGATAATTGGATCGGTGTCAGTAAACTTGCGTTTTGGCGCAAAATAAAAACTAAAATAAAGAAAAGGAAGAAAATAGTAATTGGATACATGGTAGTCTTGAAGCCAATATTGCAAAGTTTAGGAGCTTACAAGGGGCACGAAACGAATATATATAAACCCATCAGAGGACAACTTTCCAATCAATATTCAGCATAAAGTGCTAGAAGTTTTAGAAAATCAAAACGTCAAGATTGAAGTTAAGGGGATTCCACGAACAGTGCATTTAAATATGTTGAAACTAGCGCATAACCCAAGTAGACAATAAACGCACGATTACGGAAGGCGATACAGTACAATATCAAATTTTCTCCGCAAATTTGAACACCAAGGGCAGAAGTGTCACGTCCCGCGCTGCGCACGCGCCGTAACGTAGACTAAAACTACCAATAGCGCGAGTGAGCGTTTCAATTTGAGATTCAAATAAAATTTAACAATTTGTATAGAAACCAAATTCGAGCCTCACAACCCCCACGGAATAACCCGTCACATGACGACCCCTCCACGGTAGACCTAATTATAAATAAGCGTAGCGACATAGAAGACAGGGAGATAATAATTCCTTAGTTCAGAGTAGTTAATTCCTCAGTTCTAGGTGATTAATTCCTTGGTTCTTGGCGATCAGTTCCCCAATTCTTGGCAAGTAATTTCTTTGTTTATAGCGATTAGTTCTCAATTCCTTTAGCTCTCAGTTTCTCAGTTAATTTGCCTTTCAATTCTTTAGTTCCTTAGTTTTTCAGCTCTTAGTTTTTTTCTCTTAGTTCTTAAGTTCTTTAGTCCTTTAGTTTTTTTAGCTTTTACTTCTTTGTTTCATTAATTTCCAGTTCTTGTCAGTTTTGTTAATCAACGTGTTTCGTTAATCGACATGAAAACGTATAGCGAACGATTGTAACATCAAGTATTCGAAATCTCAACGACAATTCTGTCAATACCCAATTAGAATTAGAATAAACATTTGTTGTGGAAAATATTTGTCTAATAGTATAATAGGATTAAGCGAACATTTATTTTCACCAACTTTGATCCTCTCCCGTGCCAGTACTCCTGCGCGTAGCAGGTTACCCGAAACGTGGAGTTTAATTGCCAGCCGCATTAAACATCAGACAACGCTACCATTTAATCTAAATTCAAAAATTAACGGCAACACAACCAAAACAAATCAAACAAAAACGTAACATTGGCACGACCCTAAAATGTGTCCGAGGGTTTCTGGTTGTGCACTACATCTTCTACAAGTCACACCTACTTTTTAGTCGGCCCATGACAATATGGTCCTTGTCTCAAAGGTGTTCGTTCTTAACCTTATGGCATCCATGAATCACGATGGCCTGAGCAGGTTATACTCCTCTAGCCATACGTTACCAGTTTTATCCCTTGAGAAGTCTTTAATTCCTTGGCCCTGACTTCTCAATTCCAACCATTGTTTAACATGTGCGTACTTCAACCTTTTCCGGGCCTTCTTTATGTCTTCGGAAGTGGCCGGCCAATTGATCGAATTCTTTAGTTTTATTGCGCTTTTTAGGATACCGAGTTTAACGATATGTTCGATCCTCGGCAATTCTAGACCCCCATTAGCTTTTGGAGTGTGGAAGAATGTATGGCATTGATCTCTTGCCTGACTTCGCTGTCCATCAATTTCAAAACACAATTGCTTGGTGGATTTAGTAGTAGTTGGTAGATATAACGAGGAAAGATGTAATTCATTAACAAATCAATTTTCTTTCATGGTTTCAGAAAGAGCTTTCTGGCTCTTCCCGCCACGCTCAGAACTTCTGATACTATAATTCCACAGTGGATACCTCTCCAAGGCACAATTTTGGCGCCTAAATACTTGAAGGCCTCGTCTGGGTCAATGGCTGGTATTATTACACCTTCGATACTTATTCTTGGTTCTTTGACGAACCAGGTGTCCTTCCTCGCGACCACCTGGGTCGTTTGGCTCTTCTCCCCTGTGATGGTCATTCCAAGGCCTTCGGATATCCATGTAGGATATCCACTTGGCGTTGTGCCTTCCTCTCAATTTCACCGAGTAGGACAATGTTGTCGGCGAAAGCCAGGATTGGAACTTTTCTTTCGTTACTGACATCTATACTAATGGGTTGCTCTTCTATTGCGTCCAGCAGCGGGTCTAGACATAAATTAAGTAATAGCGGCGACAAAGGGTCACCCTGCTTGACTCCCATAGGTGTCTTGATCTCCACTCCTATATTGTCTTTTGCTTTTATCGTCTTGCCCTCATAGGACAGTTCATTTATTAATTCAATAATAGGGGTCGGCACACCCTTCCTCGCCAGGCAAGGATTTAACGCCGAACGCTTTAGAGATATCCACAATTGTGAATTTCCCCCCCCCCCCTTGTTATTTCTCTTGATGTAACTGAACGCAACATTAAACAGTTCCATATTTCTTTCACACCCGTTCTCGTTCTTATCCTTCCATCGAGGATGGAGGAGAAGATTCGGCCGAAAACAGGGCCTATCTTTATAGGCCTCCAGTTTTCGACCAGGCTGCATTGCTTGTTCGCCTTTGGTATTAATTTTCCTTCCATACGGTCGCCAAATAGGAGCTATAGCATAAAATTATAAACTTTGGCCAATAATGCTAGCAGGCCATATATCATTAAGTGCTCCTTCTGAATATCATATGGTCCTACCGCAGGCTTTTTCCTCATCTTACTCAATGTCTCGCACACATCCTCCACGGTTATCGGCGAGAATAAATAATTTTTCTACGATTTCAATTGCTGTTACTATTTTTGCTTCCTTTCCTTTGGGGCGTTGCCTTCTTTGCACGCTCATCGTTCTTGTCTTTCTCTATCGCTTCGCATAGAGATGTCGTTATGAATCTATTAATGTTCTTTATTAGGACTTCCATGTTCCGTTATCATTAGTCCATATCTAGAGTAACCGAGTATGGTCCTACCTTAACCTCCCTTAACGAGGGGGTATCTCGGTAGGTCTTTCAATTTCTCTTGTTAGATCGAGTCTCCACTGATGCGTAGACGCTTCGGAATTCATTTCACCGCTAATTTCAGGAACTTTGCGTATCCGCACATTGCCCGATTTAACAGGATCGCAACCGTCCTCTGTCTCATGGGCAATCTCCTGAGAGCTCGTATCCTGACTAGCTATCTATAACTTTTTCCTCTTATTCTTTATCTGAGGATTTTGCTTATCTCTAAATTTTAATAACTATAATGGATATATAATTCCTCGAGCTCCTTCAGGGGAGTTACCTCTTCTACCGTCCGTTTCCTAGTATTTGGGGGGTCCGTTCCCCTTCTTTTTTCATTTCTTATAGCAGGGTGCGTATGCCATTCATGGATGGATAGCCCTCTTTGAATCCCGAAGCTCATGGCACAAAACTTCGCACTTGTATGTTCTCTCTTTCCTCTGACTTGGTACAATTAGGTATGTGGTATCTAACCCCATGCAGCTTCGAGAAGCTTCTCTCACAATACAAGCATCTCCACTGGATTCGGGTCCCCATATGATGATGATCAAGGTGCCTATCCAGGTCCGACAACGTCACGAAGAAAAGGTGGATTTCCCTTTTTTCACAGACCGGGCAGACAACCTGATTCCCCACGAGTGGCACCGTAATCATCAAACTAGTATCCGTGGACAAGGCCGTGTCATCAACTATGATCCCCTCGAAAGTGGAAGAATCCGCCACGGTGCCACGGGACCGAGAGGCGCCGCGTCTGAGGCTATACTCTTATTACTCATTTTGCAATTATTTAGTTGTATTGCAACTCCTTAAGAGCGGCATAGTCACTCCCGCCGTTTACCCGCGCCTTTTTGAATTTCTTCACGTTGACATTCAGAGCACTGGGCAGAAATTGCATTGCGTCGACACTCTTGGAGGTCATCGTAATGCTTTGTTTTAATTAGACAGTCGGATTTTTCTAGTTCGTGCCAGTTCTGAGCTGAGCGTTGAACAGCGGCCAAAGAGAACGACCGCGATGGTGGAACCGCCGCGGAAGCGTCGCAGCAAGGAAGATTCGCGCGAGGCCAAAGCACGGGACCGAGCTCGGATCCGAGGTGTGCGAGGATCCCCCGAGAAAGATTCGCCGCGTACCGATTAGCTCGCCCAGGTCCGGCACCTCAGTCAAACCCGATTCCCGACCAAGCCGGACACGTCCCGCTCCTCAGAGCCAATCCTTGTTCCGACGTTACGCATCCAATTTGCCGACTTGCCTTACCTACAATAATCCATCGACTAGAGGCTCTTTACGTTGGAGGCCTGCTGCGGATATGGGTACGAACCGGCGCGACACCTACAAGTGGTTCTCTCCTGGATTTTCAAGGTCGGAGGGGAAGATCCGGATACTGCTACAACTGAGTTGCTCTTCGCGTTCCAAACCCTATCTCCCTGCTAGAAGTGTCCAGGGAACTCGAACGATTATACAGAAAAGAAAACTCTTCCCGGATCTCCCGACGCGTACGCTCTAGGTGCGCCTTTCCTCGCAATGAGTACGAGACACCCCGGGAGCGCGGAGCCGTTTAGTTGCGCGGCTCATCCTCCCTCCAACGGCACGAACGCCGATTTCCATTTTCATTTAGATTTCACTTAATACTTATGAAGTTTGCACTAGCCAGATATTTAACACGTTCGTTGCTTCAAGACGCTCTATTTGCCCTTGCTCTTATAATAAAAAGTTTACGTTCTACGGAATAGGTAAATCCTTTGCAAACAGGCACTCTGTTCCTCTTCCTCATGAAATATAACTTTGATATGTAATAGGATGCCGCGTTATGAATGATTTAATATTAAGGACATATTTAAATTATCAACAACCTCATAACTTGAAGTATGCCTTTCTGCATATCTGCACGGGTACGCGCAACTATTTTGTATCACCTGTAAAAACAAAAATGAAAAAGATTATTAAGTTCAGCATTCATCTTCCAAAATTAATACGAGTATCGCATGTTTCAGTAAAGTACTTCTTAAACTAATATTATTTATTATATCATTACTTGCTAATCAATATTAATTATATGAGCTTTCGTCCACTCTTACGTTTAGTTAATGAATTATTTGATTAATGAATTCCGGCAATAGGAAAATGTTTCCCTGTACACCCTTTCATTCCTTCCTTATTAAATAAGATACTTCGAGATAGGATAAAAGAATTGTAATCAATAATGCTCAGATAATGTACTTCTGAATACGTACAGAATTAATTTAACAACATTAGCAGAATCGATGCAAACAATTATGAATGAAGTGACGAATAGTATAAACACATAAATTAATAAAAGATGCATTATGATAAGTGAATGAGCGTAGAAAGAGATCATTCAATGATAACGAAACCTCGAAAGATTACGTTGCACAAGTATTGCATGAGTATACACTCGTTTATTGGATATGGACTAAGTTTAAATGGACGAAGAAAAACGTGAAAATTTATTATCTTTAGGAAATAATATACCGAATGGTAAGGAAATATATTTACACGTTCTCTTCTATAACAAATAATATTCATTACTAAACTTCATGAGTTGTAAATGTCGAATCAAAAAAATGTTAACAATTTATGAGAAATATATAGAATTTAGTATTAAAATTAATGTGTTTATTCTTTTCCCTCGATTTATCTCGTTAGTAATATTAATATAGTAATGCAAGATGTGAGCAGTGCCCGCTATAGACCTAAAAATGGAGCAGTTCCATATATAAGTATATAAAAACAACCATGAACTTAGTGCATTTATAGGCATCTTCAACGTGTACGCTGTGGACTAAGTGGCGTACATATCTCATTAAACTATATCAAAGACGACGAAGAAATTGACCAGCGAGAAGAGAAAGACTTTACCTGGTAAAAACTTTCAGAGAGTAAGTTGCAACGAGGAATGAATAGCTAGATTGATTATTCAATGTCACTTGCGCGGTGCGTGCTATACGCAGGCTGGGTCTGAAGGTGTCCCCAGCCAAGTGGGTGGCTATATGGTTTTACGACTGGCGATGTAGGGGTTAGGTTGGGGGATCCTTCGCCCGGTCTGTGTTTGGATATAAATGAGGAGGACATCGATGTGGGGCTTCAGATGAAATATCTGGGCTTTACTATTAACAGGCAATGGACGTTCGGGCCGCACTTCAGACTCTTGGTCTCCAAAGTGATGGCGGCAGCCAACGCCTTATGTGGCTTGCTACCGAATATCGGTGGGGCCGGGGTAGGAGTGCGCCGTGTATATAAGGGAGCCGTCCGTTCCCGGGTCCTGTACGGGGCTCCGGTGTTGACACGAGATCTGATGGCGCGTTGCCGCAGTCTGCTTTTACTGAGGAGGCTACATAGGACGCCCGCCATCAGGATCATAAGGGGATACGGGACGGTATCTCATGCGTCGGTGCCCGTCTTGGCGGCGTCTCCTTCGATCTGCTGCAGGCCTTGGCGGGGCCTGGGCTCGAGTGGAGATTCTTCGCCCGGTGGGCAAGTGGCTAGAGACGTTCGGAGAGAAGCTAGGCGAGAGGTATGGGAGTGGTGGCGCTCCAACCTACTCGCTGAAGTTTAAGCCCCTGGCCACCGCGCCGTTAGATCAGTCCTCCCGAACTGTGAGGTTTAGAGGGGCCGCAGAGAGCTTCCGTTATCCTTTTCGATGACGCAGGTGCTCGCCGGGCACGGGGTATTCGGGGAATACCTGCAGAAAATTTAAGGAGAGATGACGACCACCACTGCGACCGCTGTCACCACTGCGGAGAGGGCGAGAACACGGCGCAGCACACGCTGGAGTTTTGCTCGAAAAAATTTTTCTACGAACGGCCGCCATTTTGTGAAAAAATTGTTTTTGATTTCTCCAAGTTTCGTGCTATAGCGGCATCTATACTAATTTAGAATCCTTTCGGCTTCTTTGCTTCAGATGATCAGAAGGGTTGAAATCATGCACGCCAGGACACCCTTTTTTTATTGGACCCCGACTTTGCCAGTTCATAACTTTGTGAATTTTGAGTTTTTTCGGTTAATTTTTACTTCAATCTTAAAATATCAATAAACAAATGATAAAAAATGGATAGTAAAAATATTTTTTGTTTCGTTTGTACAGAGCTTCAAAAATCACTCGAAATTCATGCCTCTAATTATGTTACATAATTTTGAAGCAATTTGAAAGCGGTTTCGTCTTGCTACAACTCTATCTATTCATGGTTGTACCTTACCTACCTCAAAGCAGTCTCTTGTGGCCTCCAAACTTCATTTGTAGTATGTCCAAAGTTGAAACAAGTAATAGCTCCTCGGGGTATCTGTAATATACATAAAATCGGTGAAGGAAATGTCAAAACAACCTTGACAGTTCGTTACAGTGTTTATATTCACGTTCAGTTAGTATAATAGTCAAACCTCCTATGGTTGTCTACACGTACGAGTCTGTCTATTACAATGAAGCAATCTGTTCCTCATATTTGGAGAATAAGAGTAATTTTAGTGCGTTGTACTGTCAATATACAGTTGTGTCACTTTACCCACAAAAGTATCATCAATACCACATAATGATATACATATTGATATAATAATATCAAACAACTTTTATAAGAACATTGTTTTTATAATTTCAATCCCATGTGAGTTCTTCGGCGGTACTTACTTAAACCGAACACTCTGTATATACAAATATCTTAGGTATATACACATGCGTATTTGTGTGTGTAGTTACAAATTTTGACTTCGTTCAGTTCTCCTTTCTCAGTTTTCATTTTCGTAATACATTTTTCGTATTATATTTTACTCTACACTTTATTCCAGTTAAGACAGCATATTTATTTATTATTTTGCTTCTTCTTCTAAATAACGGATTCTATTTTACTTCTCGTTGGTAAGTGCAAAAACGCTTTAAGATTTGCTGTATGAATTTTTTTGTAATTGTTAAGGAAATTCGAGGATTTGGGAATACAAATTATTGACTATATTTCCCACACAACAGTTATACATCTATATTACTCTCTAAAGAACGTCTTGCACGCACGCTGGTCGCCAACCGACTATCCTAGATTCTTCTATATCTGGCAACAGTCTTTTGTCTCCACTAAGGCCTTGACGCCCTCTAACCCTTACACACACACTCTCATGTACAGTGTAAATGTATCACTTCCCTAACAGTAATATTTCTCTTTCCTATCTAGATTTGATTTATTTTGATTATATTTTGAGAACGTCTCAGATTTTCGTAAAAATAAAGATCTACAATGAATGTTGAAAAATTTAATGCCAAAAGAAATACGAACGACTGCGTATTTTTCTATGAAAGAATATGGAAACAAATGCATATTTTTTCCAAAAAATTTAGGTCAACATAAAATGTCATTGAAAAAGATCAATCTTGGCTATACAGAAAACAGATTTCTTAAAAATAATTATAAATGGCTCGAACAAGATTGCATTTATTAAAAAAAAGAAAAAAGAAATGAAGAAAAGGCGGCTGATATCTCCTTTCATCAACAATCGTTATTTTTTTAAAATAAAAATTTTGTCTTAAATGAATCATTAAATTCAAATAAAACGAATCTGCAGTAGGAAGCACGCTTACATCAGTGCTTAGAACGTAATGAATATAATAAAAGCATTGAAACCTTTTGTAAGGAAAGCTGTTCGTGAAACAAAAAACAAATTACACTGTGTTGAGCATTAAGTGTGTTTATTATGACTGACTATACTATACTATACTATACTATACTATACTATACTATACTATACTATACTATACTATACTATACTATACTATACTATACTATACTATACTATACTATACTATACTATACTATACTATACTATACTATACTATACTATACTATACTATACTATACTATACTATACTATACTATACTATACTATACTATACTATACTATACTATACTATACTATACTATACTATACTATACTATACTATACTATACTATACTATACTATACTATACTATACTATACTATACTATACTATACTATACTATACTATACTATACTATACTATACTATACTATACTATACTATACTATACTATACTATACTATACTATACTATACTATACTATACTATACTATACTATACTATACTATACTATACTATACTATACTATACTATACTATACTATACTATACTATACTATACTATACTATACTATACTATACTATACTATACTATACTATACTATACTATACTATACTATACTATACTATACTATACTATACTATACTATACTATACTATACTATACTATACTATACTATACTATACTATATACTATATAATGACTATACTATAATTATATAGTAATAACGGTCATCATACGATAATATATTAATAGGAAAGAAGATACAATGGAAATACAATAGATGCAATGGAAGTGTTTGCCAAAGCAGACCTACATTGTAGAGATGGTGTGAGCGTAACCTGCGAATAACAAAATGATTCGATCACGTTCGGTCCAAATCAAGACGATTTTTCATAGCGCCTTTCATAGATGAACGTACTCACAAAATCTAAGTCGGATGCGTAATATTCACTGGTCGTAAAAGGTTACTCCTTTCATCAGTGAGAGCGCGAGCGAGAATGCCTTTCCCGTCCCGATGATGCCACAGAGGAAAACTATAATGGGGTGTGTCTAAGGACACGAGATCATCGGATTCGTCGAGAAAAGCCTTCGTTCAGAAAGTAAGGGAAATTGGCGTTGCTGCTAATTGGTCAATCTCCATATCGGTGGTTAGAAAAAGATGCTAGCCGCCCTCGAGGAAAAGTTGCTAGTGGGAGACGTCGTTCGTTGAAAGAAATAGATCTCCCCTATCTTACCGTAGTTGGGACAAAGACTGTTTGTCTGTTTGAAGGACTTTAGTCAACTCAATCTTAAGATTTATAACGGGCCCTCGAGCTAGCTGAACATGTACTGCGGAGACGCATCGACATCTGGCAATCATCATACTCGAAGAATAGGGTCTGCGTGTGGCGAGCCACGGGACAGAAACCGTTCGAATGTTTACTGTCGCGTGTGGCCACGAATATTTCTTTTAAGGAGAGCTATAGAATTACTCCATACCTTTGTTAGACAAAGCGTTCATCCCGTGACCGCGGCTACGTTCGGCGACTGACTGTCGCCTCGAGCCCAAGCTCATTATCACAACTCTCGAACAATTACAATCGGATTGAATAACTACAATTGTTCAATTACAGACTCCGGTTTCCTTCCCTTTGGAACTTTGGGAATATCCCTTAACACTTTAATCTAGATTCTACCATAGCCATAATTAACCCCTTGCCGTACTTTAGCGAGTCAGACTCGCGATGAAGATTTTGGCCCAAACATGAATATCGCGAGTCTGACTCGCGACCAGATACTTGAGCCAAACGTAAACATAACAAGCGGAGCTCCCGGACTGTTTTTTTGCCCGTTGCGATCTTGACTGAATGTTAGTTCCTGTTTACGAGCATCACTCTGGTCTGTTTAGCGATGTCTACCGCTTGGGCCCGAGTTTTGTCGAACTAAATGGCACGGGAAGGGGTTAAGCAATTGTCGTCATTCAATCCAACTGTATTTGTTCGAGATTTGTGATAATGAGATTGGGCTCGAGGCGAAAACCAGTCGCTGAAATGCTTGCTGGCTGAACGCTTTGCCCAACAAAGGTATGGAGTAATAGTATAGCTCTCCTTAAAAAGAAATAGTTGTAGCGGCACTCGATAAAAAACATTCCAACGGTTTCTGTCCCGTGGCTCGCCACACGCAGACCCTATTCTTCGAGTAAGATGATTGCCAGATGTCGATGCGTCTCCGCAGTACATGTTCAGCTAGCGTGAGGACCCGTTACAAATCTTAAGATTTAGTTAACTAAAGTCCTTCAAACAGACAAACAGTCTTTGTCCCAACTACGGGAAGATAGGGGAAATCTATTTTTCTCACGAACGACACTTCCCGCTAGCAACTTTCCCTCAAGGCCGGCTAGCATCCTTATCTAACCACCAACATGGAAATTAACGAATTAACAGCAACGTCAATTTCCCTCACTTTCCGAACGAAGGCATCTCTCCGCGAATCCGATGATCTCGTGTCCTTAGACACACAGCATCATAATTTTCCTCTGCAGCATAATCGTAACGAAAAGTCATTCTCTCGTGAGGTCTCATTAGCGAGTTACATAGCGTCTTTACGCTCGGTGAATATTCTACGTTTTAACAAAGAGTTAGTTTAGTAATACTTCCACCGTAGCCAAGCAAGTCAAGTACGACTTGGGCTTTGGATGAAAGCGCATTCTGTTATCCCGTTGACCGCGGATTCGTTATTGAACCTGGGATCATTGTCATTACCTTCTCGAGTATATAATTAGCTCGGTTACTTGTCAAATTCTGTAATAATCATATTTGCACTAGTCAATGTCTTCTCTATTGCATAACAACAATGTCTAATCCAAACGAAGATTCCTTTCACGGCCCTAACCATAATCGTAATGTGAACCCGACATATATAACTGCGTATTATATATATGGCGTAAGTTGTTAATTTCTGGGTATGTGAGGGCTGGTTAACTAGTTGATATAGTAATATTATATGGATAGATGGCTTATCTATGGTGACGTTTTGGCTGTGCTACGTATTATGATTGGCACTCTTTTTGGAAGGATATGGTATAATGGTACGACGATTTTGGCTATGTCCCTGATCTATGCGCTATATTTGTGGTATCGTGGAAAAGGGCCTAAGGAACGCCAAGTTAACCATGAACAATGAGCCGAGGCGCTGTCGGGTCCATCAATGTGTCGTCGGTCTTGCAATTGTATAGTTTTGTAGAAAAGGCGTACGTGACCCTGGCAACGAACATCTGCGGAACACGCGCGTGGTGGGCCTAAGAAAAGACAATGGGACGCCAGAACGGGGAGAATGTGAGTTTAGAAGCGACAGTGTCGGTGGAGAAGTCAGTTGAGAAGCGGTAGTGTGTCTGTTGAGAAGTCAGGGAGAGTCAGGGGAGAAGCTGCAGAGTGTGAATGGAGGAGTCGGAGAATATGAGTCGGGAAGTTGAGAGCCGAGTATGATAATGAGACGCACGACGATATTGTAATCTGTTTTTCGTATTGAGTATTGCTTGTTAAACTAAACTTAACTCCAAATAAAACATCATTACTTGTCCTTACTCTAAGACACATTTAAGTTACCACATATTTAATACAAATATGGACATAAGTGCATTAAAGAGAAAAAAAATTACAGGGGGTTTCGGAGCCCCCAGGCCCTGTGGGTGCTTCAAGTGGCGTATCAGGCTCGACTCGAGGGTCATCTAGCGACTAGACCAACGACGGGAGGAGGGTCGATTCTTGAGCCATCTCTCGCTCGGGTAAAGCTACCGGCGCTGAATCACATTCAGCGAATTTTGAAATTCTTCCAAAACTGTGCCTCAGTCTTCTTAGGAAGATATAATGAAAAAAGCTTCATCTGCTTCAGAAGCTGCTCGAAAAAAATTCAATGATTACAGGGCAGTTTTATCGGAAACCCAAGAAAAAGTGTTAGTAAATTACATACTAATCTCAGACGAAACATTATTTGGCGTCACTTTAACGGATCTACAACAATTAGCTTCTCAAATAGCAGAGAAAATTAACATTTTGCGTAACTTTAATAGAGGGAAGAGGAGGCAAAACTGATCGTACGCTTCCCTTTAGAAACATATAACATTAGCATTAAAAGCATCTGAGAAGACGTTCGTTAGTCGTGCAATTGGTTTCAACGCGTTGTTGCAGGGCAACTCTTCCATTAGTTACAGTCGATTTATAAATAGTATAAGACTCAACCTGGTAATATTCACAACGCTGACAAAAGTAGGATTATGCAAGTGCCTAATAAATCATTGAAAATATATTGTAATTTTTATCCTTTGGTTTAGCGGATTCATAAAATTCTCAAGTCACATGCTTGAGGAACCAGTGCTTTCGTTGCTTGATGGTCACGTATCGCCAATACACTAAAATCGTAGAATTAATTAATCTCGCTCAAAAAATAATATTATTACTTTATGTTATCCACCATAGTGCGCCCATCATTTGCAACCATCTCCACTAAATACCTTAAACGCTGTGTAACAAATGACGAAGTTACGGAATTATATAAAGCAACATTTTTTCGAAGCAGTTATCATTGAAACTGTCATTCAAGGGTCCCAAGAATCTGCAATATTTTCTTTTAATGTGTTTCCCGATTACTTGTATGCTCCTTTAAAAACTACAAATACAGACCACAAAATATCAAGAGCCAGATACAAGAGGATCCGATAGACCAACAGGCGATCAACATTGCGCAGCAAGTCCTGTTAGCAAAAGACATAGAGACGCATATCCACATCTAAGGACGCAGGAACGCTATCAGTGACGTTTAAGGATGCAAAGTCTTCAGCATTTATATTTTCCCCCAAAATAATCAAATCTATCTGCCAAGCAAAGGAAAAGCAAAAGAAAAGCAAAAGAAAAGCAAAGAAGAGAGGGAATACTGTAACAGTCATCTCGGAACAATATAAAAACCATCTCGAACAAGAAATTATTCAGGCTGGGAAAAGACCGAACGAAAACATCTTTCAAATCCAGGAGCGCACTTAGCAGAGATAAAGAAAATGTAGCAGTGGAAAATGAAAGATGCAAAATTCTTCACTCGGGCTCGCATATTCTGTGATGAACTCTATATATCACCGAAATCTAAAAAAAAAAAAAGAATTCAATGTAATATATGGCATAGATGGGTACATCAAATTTGAATTTATTAGATTAATTATATGTCCTCTTACGTCGTCGCGCAACTTATTCCGATTATGTCCATGAAGAGTGAGTTATTTGTAAAATTTAATCGTAGCGTTTAGCTTCCCTTCATAAACGTAGCTTATTATAGTTCGTATCGTTGTCGTCTGACTTGGAGCCTACATATTCATGCACACCATCAACACAATGTTTGGATCTCTCGCAAAGCGTCTTTTAACTGTTTGCCAACCGATGCATTGATAAGGCGTCTTTCTCCAACATTCACTGCTGAAGTCATCAGAACATGGATTGTATTGGGTGATCGACAGAACGACGAGTTTTTGAAATTGCAAGGTCGTCCCGCGGCCTACTCCAAGAGAGCGTCGAACGATGACACCGCGCTGCATTGTATCTGGCTAGTCGTCGAATCGCTTCAAATCAGTTCAGAGAATCAGTGACAGTGCACTTCGCTGGACGTGTGTTCTCGCGCGCCTTCGCCGGACATTCTCTTTATATTAAACATTGTAGAAACAAACTGTGTGTGGACACGATTAGCCTATCGTGCACATAGCTAGAGAAAGAGAAAAACAGAAAAAATGATTAAAAAATTTGAAGAAAGGAAGAAAGCGAATTGGAAAAGAGAAAAAAAGGGCTAAAAGCCGAAAGAACGTTTCTTGACTTGGGCGAATTGGAACGCCCAAAGAACAAAAAAGAATGCGAGACAATTACTGGGGAAAATTAATTTTTATTATAAATTTAATGAAGGTGCCTGCAAACTCCTGGAACCTTTTCATAACTTATTAAGGAAAAATGGAAGGAATTCATCTGCAATGAAGAATGTGAGAAATCATTTCAGAAGATCAAGAAATACCTATGTTCAAGTCCGATCCTAGCAATATATGCACAAAACTAAGAAATATTCACTTACACAGATGTAAGTGGTGATGGTTTAGGAGCCGTTTTAGACAACCCTAAGATAACGGTATGTTAC